>NC_134541.1:11016136-11319708 GCF_050624435.1 Tenrec ecaudatus
CCCAAATGACGTCATCAAACTGCAACCTGATTGACAGGCTAAACTCCATCCCTTCACAAGTTGACAAGAGATTATGTAACTGCCACAACCCCTTTGAAACCCTAAAAATTAATCACCCTAATCTTATGAGCTAACCTTTCTGATGCAACACATCCCCTTGGGAACCACTGCTTTTGCTGAGCATTTTTCAAGGCACCCTAAGCCAGGATGGCCTAGAGGGGTATGTGTTAGGATACTAACCAGAAGATCCACAGTTCAAGAAACACCAGCCATTTGGAGGGAGAATGATGAGGCTTACTGTTCCCATAAAGGTGTATAATCCCAGAAACGTAAAGGACCGCTTCTACTCTGCCCTCTAGAGTCATTATGATTCAGAATTCACTCAATGGCCATGAGTGAAGAAGACTAAGGCATTCTGGTGGCATCGTGGGCTAAATTCTGAGCTGCTGCTCTCAAGGTTAATGGTTCAAACTGCTTCCTGGAAGGAAGATGAGGTTGTCTGCTGCCATAAATATTTACAGTCTCCAAAACCCAAGGGGCTGGCGTGAGTGGGAATCGACTCGATGGCAGTGGAGTGCAGGAGCCTAAGACAAGGATATTACTGTAAGAGCGTGTCTGTAGTCATCTGATGATCAGAGACATGCTGAAGCGTGTGTCATTTGAAATAAAGCAGTTGTTACAGCCATGATTCAAATTTCTACCTGAACTGCTAAAGGCAGTGTTAAAGCAATTGAAGAATTACACCGACTTTTACGTGGAATTGATAAAGCACACAGGCATGAGCACAGAGCGATGTTCAAGCATGTGCTACCTGACATAAACCCTTGGCTGTACGAACTGAACCTCTAGTAGCAGTGATGTCTGACCTACTCATTAAGCCTCACTGTCACAGCACAGGACGGTCATGCAACGCCACCACCCAGCTGTCGGTTTGTCACACTGTGGTGGCTCGCATGCTGCCGTGATGATGGAGCTTTGCCACGCTTGTTTCAAAGGACAACAGGGTCACCCATGGCGGACAGGTCTGTAGCAGAGCTTCCAGACTAAGACCGAGAATAAAGAAGGAACGGGTTCTGAGAAATTCGTCATGAAAACCTTCTGAAGAGCAATGGGAAACCGTGTGCTGGAAGGAGAGCCCCCGAGGTTGGAAGGCCCCCACCCGTGACCGGGGGAGAGCCGTTTTCTCAACGTGGAGGCCAGCTGCATGGCGTGGGTAAAGCAAAGATATCCTTTGATGAGACAGCCTCACTCAAAGTAAAAAGAAACAGCTGCAAACACCTATTAATAATCAGACCGTAGAATGTAGAGTACGGGCCTAGGGAAATTGGAAGTCATCAAAAATGAAATAAAGCGCATGAAAACCAAGAGACTAAGTATTCGTGAGCTGAAATCGACTGGCAACAGGCATTTTGATGCAAACAGTCAAACGGCTGACCGTGTCAGGAATGACCAATTGAAGAGGAGTGGCACAGCATCCACCTTAAAAAGAACATTTCGAGATCTACCTTGAAGTACAATGCTCTGTGATAGGATAATAGCGATGCACCTGCAAAGAAGACCAGTTAGTACAACTATTGTTCACATTTACACACCAACCACTAAAGCCAATGATAAAGAAATGTAAGACTTACACCAACTTGCACAGTCTGAAATTGTTAAACACACACACAGTCGAGATACACTGATAATTAGCTGGAAGCAAAGAGAAAGAAGAGGCGTTTGAAGATGTGGCCTTGGTGATAGAAATGACACCGGAGATTAAACGATAGAAATTTTAATGTGCAAGACCAACGACTTATCTGCTGCAGATACCTTTTTACGACAACCTAAACTGTGACTATTGTGTGGCCTTTTCTACATGGAATATGCAGGAATCCAATCAACTACACCTGTGGAAAGAAACCATGGAGTAGTTCAATCTCACCATCCAAACCAAGGCCTTGAGCCAACTGAAAACAGATCAATTGTTCACATGCAAATTCAGATTGGAGCAGAATAAAATAAAGTCCGTGACAGCCCAGACCTTACCTGGAGTATACCCCATGTGCATGTAGAGACCACACCAGGAACAGATAGAGTGCGCTGAACACGAACGACTAAAGAACCGACAAGTGGTAGAATGACATCAGGATATCATCCAGGAAGATCCCAAAAGGTTAAAAGAAAGAAAAGACCAAAGTGGATGTCAGAGAGATCGTGAAACTTGTTCTCGAGCACACGAAAGCTAGAGCAACTGGAAGTGATGCTGACATGAAACAGCTGAACAGACACTTTCAAAGGGAAGTTTGAGAAAGTAAAATGTTCTTAAACATGTGTAAAGACCTGACACCAGAAACCCAGAAGGAAATCACATGTCCAGCACTGGTCCAGCAGAAAGAACTAACGAAAATGCTTAAGCCTTGAGTTGCAATGTTGAAGGAATCGATGAGCAAACACTGAGCCACGCAGGAAGCATCCAAAAATGATGAAAGGAACAGACAGACAAATGAAACCAAACTCGCTGCCATCAACTTGGTGCTGACCCCCCGCGACCGGAGAGGACAGGGTAGAACTGCCCTTGGCTTTCCAAGACTGTGACTCTATGGGAGTAGAAGGTCTCATCTTTCTCTCTCAGAGCGGCTGCTGGTTTTGAACTGCTGACCTCGCAGTTAGCAGCCCAACACGTAGTCACTATCCCACCAGGACAGCTTGATGGAAGGGATACAGAGTCATTAAAGCAAAAAGACCTGATTGACATACAAACATTTCCAGAGGTCACATATGGTGACGCTGAAGGAAGAATAAGCTGCTATGATGTCGTTGGCTACAAACAAAGCTCCCAGGAATTGATGGAACGCCAGTGAAAATATTACCACCAAACTGAGGCAGCACGGGAAGCACTCAGGCATCAAGGCCGGGAAATTCGGAAGACGCCTACCTGGCTAGCCCACTGAAAGAGAATTGTATTTGTGTTCAATCTGAAGAAAATTACCCAAGAGACTATGGAAATCATCAAACAATGTCACTCATGTCACATGCAAGTAAACTTTTACTAAAGATAATTCCAAAATGGTTGCGGCAGTATACCCATCGGAAACTGCCAGTAATTCAAGCTGGATTCAGAAGAAGACATGGAATGAGGGCTCTCATTGCTAACATCAGATGGACCATGGCTGAAAGGACAGAAGGCCAGGGAAAACATGGCTGCTTGTGTTTCATGCAATATACAAAGGCATTCAGATAATCACATTGTGAAGAAAGGTAATTCCAGAATACTGCCCTGTGCTCATGCATAACGCGTGCTTAAACCAAGAGGCTGTTGTGTGAACAGAACGAGGGAATCCTACATGGTTTAAAATCAGGAAAACCATGTGACGGGCTTGTATCTTCGCACCATATTTATTCAATCTTCATACTGAGAAAATAAGTCAAGAAATAGGAATATATGAAGAATAAGGTGACATCAGGATTGGAGGAAGGCTTATTAACAGTCTGCAATATGTAAATAACAAACATTGCTTGCAGGAAGCAAACAGGGCTTAAAGAACTTAATGATGAAGTCACTGTACCAAAAAGAAGTAGTCACCATCCAACCATCTTGAGACGTAGCAGATGCTCAAGGACCAATGGTACTGAAGGAAGAAGTACAAGATGCAGTAAAAAAGCAAAGCACCTACCGATGAAGAACACAGCTTTCCCCCAGATCCTGGATGCTTCCTCTCCCCAACTACCATGATCCGAATTCTACCTTGCAGGGCTGGATAGGGCAGAGGTTGTACACTGGTACATATGGGGGCTGGAGACACAGGGAATCCAGGGTGGATGACACCTTCAGGACCAAGGGTGTGAGGGGCGATGCTGGGAGAGTGGAGGGTGAGTGGGTTGGAAAGGGGGAACTGATTACAAGGATCCACATGTGACCTCCTCCCTGGGAGATGGACAGCAGAGAAGGGGGGGAAGGGAGACTCCGGATAGCGCAAGATATGACAAAATAACAATGTATAAATTACCAAGGGCGCATGAGGGAGAGGGGAGCGGGGAGGGAGGGGGAAAAAAAGAGGACCTGATGCAAAGGGCTTAAGTGGAGAGCAAATGCTTTGAGAATGATTGGGGCGGGGAATGTATGGATGAGCTTTATACAATTGATGTATGTATATGTATGGATTGTGATAAGAGTTGTGTGAGTCCCTAATAAAATGTAAAAAAGAAAAGAGGAGGAAAAAAAAGAAAATGATTAGGGCAAAGAATGTACAGCTGAGCTTTATACAATTGATGTATGTATATGTGTGGATTGTGACAAGAGTTGTATGAGCCCCTAATAAAATGTTTACAAAAAAAAAAAAAAGCAAAGCAGCAGGAATTAATGGAACACTAATTGACCTATTTCAACAAGTTATTGAAGCACTGAACGCACTCCTCACCCATGCTAAGAAATGTAGAAGCCCGCTGTGTTGGTCTGGGTGGACTAGAGCAACAAATTCATCAGCACGCATATGTGTATAAGGGAGAGGTTTGAATATAAGAGCAACTGAACCTTGAGAAAACATCCCAGCCCAGTTCCGATCAAGTCCATAAGTCTGATATTAGCCCATATGTCTGATACCAATCTATAAATCTTCTTCAGACTCATAAAACACATGCAATGGCACTGCATGTAGAAGATCACAGGCCAGTGGGTAGAAAGGCTTTGGATCCGGTGTCATTGGAAACATCTCAGCGCTGGCAGGAGTCTCTGCATCAGGGCGGGTCCATGTCTCTTATCAGCTGCTGTGTCTCCCAGGGTGTGTGCAGAGAGAAAGAAGTGTCTCCAGCATCCAAGGAGGAAGTAACAGATTTCCCAGAATTCTCAGAAGGCCACGCCCACACAGAGGCCTCATTGGCTATGATCTGATTGGCAAGCTAGACTCCACCCCTACACTCTTAATTCTCAAATTGACAAATGATTATATATCTATCACACTAGCTACCTGGCCAACTGAAGAGATTCATATCTGTAGCCATTCCAAAGAATCTGGAAATGATCAAACAATGTTATTAATATCATATGCAAGTAAAGTTTTACCGAAGGTCATTCAACACTGAGTGTCGGGATACATTGACAGGGAGCTGTCTGAAATTCAAGCCAGAATCAGAAGAGGCTGTGGAACGCAGGAGATCATTGCTAATGGATCTTGGCTGAAAGCAGAAAGTTTCAGAAGGAGGTTTCCTTGTGTTTTATTAACTATTCAAAGGCATTTGACTGTGTGGGTCATAAGCAACTGTGGATAGTCTTGAGAAGAATGGGATGCCCAGAACACTTCCGTGTGCTCCTGCAGATCCTGTCCATGGACCGAGGAGCAGTCATCCAACAGAACGAGGGGATTCTGCATGGTTTAACAACAGAGAAGTGCTGCACCAGGATCGTCATCCTGTCCTCATTCAACCTGTATGCTGAATATGGTGGTGACATAATCTCAGGGCGACTGAGATAAATGGTCCTCTGAATAATCGCCCCCGCTCTCCCTGGTTTCACCTTCCTGTTGACAAGCCAAGTGGAGCCATGCTGAGACCTGGAAATGCTTCCACCAGCACTAGATCCCCAAGACTTTGCACCCACCGGCCTGTGATCTTCCAGCATATTGCATCATTGCATGTGCTGCGTGAACCTAAAGAGGAATTTATGGACTAGTACCAGACTTATGAGCTAATATCAGACTTGTGGACTTGATCTGGACTGGACTGAGCTGTTTTCTTCATATACAATTGCTCTTTGATATAAAGCTCTCTCTTACACATATCTGAGTGTCCCTGGACTTGTTTCTCTCATCCACCTGGACTAACACACTGAGCAAAAAACCTAAGAAACGGGACTCTATAAAGAAGAATTCAGCATCAGGTTTGGAGGAAGGCTTATTAACAACCTGCAATGTGTCAAGGACACAGCCTTGCTTACTGAAACTGAGGAAAACTTGAAGCACATGCTGATGAAGATCAAGCTTTGCAGCCTTCAGTGTGGATTATACCTCATTGCAACTCAAAGTAAACAAACAATTCTCACAATTGGATCAATAGGTACCATCACGATATATGTCAAAATAAATATGGACGTTGTGAAGGATTATATCTTGCTTAGATCTACAACCAATGGTCATGGAAGCAGCCATCAAAAAATCAAAGAGTGCATTGCATTGCATTGGGTAAGTCTGCTGCACAAGACTCCTTTAAATTGTTGAAAAACAAGGATGTTACTTTGAGGACTAAGTTGCACCTGACTCAAGGCATGGCGTTTTCAATCCCCTCCATGCATCTGAAAGTTGGTCATTGAATAAAGATGACACATTTGAATTATGGTACTGACAAAGAATTTTTTAATCATTTTACTGGGGCCTCATACATACATTGTGTCAAGCATATTTGTCCATATGTTTCCATCATCATTTTCAAAACATTTTCTTTCGATTTGAGCCCTTGGTATCAGCTCATTTTCACTCACCCCACCCTCCCTCATGAATCCTTAATTTTTTTTTCATGTCTTATACCAGCCGCTATCTCCCTTCACCTGCTTTTCTGTTGTCCATCCCCCTGGGAGGGGGTTATATGTCAATCGTTGTGATCAGTCCCCACTTTCCCCTTCCACCTTCCCCTACACTTCTGATATTGCTACTCTCATTATTGGTCCTGAGGGGTTTATCTGGCTGACAAAGAATCTTGAAAGTACCATGGACTGCAAAAACTAAAAATCTGTCTTGGAGGAAATACAGCCAGAATGCTCCTTAGAGGCAAGGATGGTGAGACTTCATCTCACGTTCTTTGGGCATGTTGGCAGGAAGGGCCAGTCCCTGGAAAAGGACATCATGCTTGGTAACATGGACGGGCAGTGAAGAAGATCCAGGACAAGCTGGACTGGCACCCTAGCTGCAACCATAAGCTCAAACATACATCTTGGGCACACACAATATTTTACAAATGCCAGAAAGCCTGTGAAAGCCAGAACTGATATAAGGTAGAAACTGGTCAGAGAAGGAAAGCTCAAATATTGTTCCCGGAAATGAGTGGTGAGGCTGCCTTGTCAAAGGCGGAAACGTGAAACCCCCAGGAAATCGAGACCAAGACCACCCATCAGGTTTTCAAGACAGCCACAACAGCACTTGCCCCTGCTCAGCAATTCCCACGTGTTCAGCTCATCAACAGCGATTGCTGTCCTCACCGTGCACAACCTTCGTTGCTCTCCTGTGAGCAGACACTCATGGTTCTCCTAAGCAAAGCCAGACCCCTCCCTCTCCCTCTCCCTCTCTCCCTTCACTCCTCCCTGCCATCCGGTGGATCCTGACTCAGAGTAGAACTGGCCCTAGGGGTCTGGTGTCCAAGGTTGTCAATGTTTATGGGAGTAGAACACTTCATCTCTCGAGGACTATATAACCCCACTCGAGGGGAGCAAACAACAGAATTGTATGTGAGTTGATTGATTATTGGATGGTGTAAGATGCGGCCAAAAATAATAATAAAAGGGCTCCTGGGGGAGAGAGAGGAAGGGGGCAGGGATACAGGGGAGCTGGTACCAAGGAGCTCAAGAAGACAAGGTTCTGAAACTGACTGTGGTAGCAATCGTACAGTCCTGCTTGACGTGGCTGAACTCTGGGGGGTTAGGAAATCTGTAAGAGCTCCCAAATAAAATGATGCAAAAAGGAGAAAGAAACCCTCCTCCTCCCTCAGAGGAGCTGGTGGATTGAAAGTGTTCACTCCGCAGCAAACAGCCCCATGGGCAACCCACTACACTGCGGGTTTGCCTCCTCTCTCGCCTGCTACCCGTTGGTCACGTTCGGCTTCTGTGGATTTGCTGATCTCGTTTACAGAATCAGTCCTTTTGTGTGTCTCCCTCAGCATGATATTTCCTGGGTCCCTCCGTGTCGTGGGTGTATCGGGACTTCACTTCTCCTGACGGCTGAGCCTCCCCCATTGTGTTTAGCCCTCGCATGTGTTTAGCCAGAACACATGTTGTTTACCCACTCCCGTTGATGGGTATTCCCACTGGTCCCACCTTTCAACGATCACGAAAAATCCTGCAGAACACTGCTGCACAGGGTTCGGTTTCTTCGTGTCTGGGCCCACAGAGGACTGGGTCTGCTGGGCCAGTGGCAGTGGTATGCGCCCCTTATTGAGGAACTGCCAAATCTGCCCCACAGCAGTTATACCACATGCTGTCCCCACAGTCACGGGTGGGAGTTCCAGTGTCCCCACAACCTTGACAGTATTTGGTTGGGCCGGGTCCAGACCATGCATCCACTTCCCCCAGCTCTCCCGAAAGACAGCCTGCTGGACTATGCGGCCCCTTCCCCCTGCCTCTCAAGGCCAGAGCTGGACTGTGCAGTCCCTGCCGCCAGCATTCCAGGGAGCTTATCTCTCTGGGCCAAGTCTGTGCAGCCCCTTCCCTCGGTGTTCCAAGGCGATTTACTCACAGCCCACATCCTGACTCAGACCCTGCAGCTGCAGCACCAGAGGCCTCCCTTCCTTCCCCTTGTCAGTACATCCGTCCTAGGCTCAAGCCCTATACACGCCCCACTGCCTCACTGCCAGGCGCGACTTCCCTCTCTCGCTCTCTCTCTCTCCCAGCCTTCACCTTGCTGCTTGCTGGACACCCTGAGAGATGCCGGCGTGACCTTGGATCCACAGGACTGTGCACTCACCAGCCTGTGATCTTCCGGCATTCTCCATCATGGCAGGTGACTGCGTGAGTCTGGAGAAGGACTTGTATCGGGCATATGGACTTGAGTTGAACTGGGCTGGGATGTTTTTATTGATGCACACTTACTTCTTGATATACAGCTCTTTCTTATGAAGAGAAAAAGAGGGAGAGTCTTGATAATGCCTAGGGGTAGTTCTACCCTGTCCGATAGGGCCGCCAAGAGGCAGAATTGACTGGATGGCCGTGAGTTTGGTTTGGGTTGGAGCGTTGTTTTCTGGGTTTGCTGCTGCTGTTTTGTTTTCATTTCCCTCGACGGGCACTGAGAGAGAGAAAGAGGGAGCGAGGACTCTTCCTGCTGGTGTCAGGAAGACCTTGACCCTGGCCCTTTCTGGAGTTGGGGTCACACACGCCTTGCCTTGACCTGCACCTGTGTCGGGGATCACACTGTTTCCGAGTAGGGGTGTGATGTTCAGTCCTCCGTGACTTCCAGAAGGAGAGGGCCTGCCCTTGCTTTTAAGGGACCCCTGGGTGAACTCAACCTCCCGCACTGGGTGAGCAGTAGACCTAGGGGGTCCTTCCTGAGCCAAGTGGGGTCTCTCTCCTTTGTAGCCAAGAATCCTGACAAACGCACCAGCTATGGACCCTCCATGCTGAGAAGCATCTTCAGTCTTCATGTAGCACCTCCACTAAACAGCCTGGATGGAGTTCAGTATGTGGTAGAGAAGGTTCCCTCTAGGAGAGCCACTCCGGAAGCCACTGTGGATCCTGCGGGCTCCTTACAGCATCCACGGAGTAACTTTGTGTCTCAAGATGCCCAAGGAGCGTGGTACCCAGCCCAACATGTATGCAGTTGGTTGGCGGAAACTGCTGGTTGGAACATTTCCAGGTAGTAGACCTCATCTCTGGCGATATGACTTGGTGGTTGTTGCTGGTGTTAGGTGCTGTCCAGTTGGTTGTGATGCACGGCGACCCTGTGGGAACAGAAGGGTGCACTGCCCAGTTCTGTGCCATCTCAATTGTTCCTGTGCGTGAGCTCACTCTTGCAGCCACAGTGTCAATTCATCTTGTTGAGAGTCTTCCTCGTCTTTACTTCCCCTCTACTTAACCAAGCACGATGTCCCTCTCCAGGGACTGGTTCCTCCTGACGACATGTCCAAAGTGTGTAAGACCGAGTCTCACCCTTCCCGCCTCTCAGGACAATGTTTCAAAGTTATGCATAAGGTTTTTAGCAGCTCCTCCCCCTGAATCGGGGAGCCGATTCCTTCTCTGTAATCTGTTCTTAGTCTGGAAGCTCCGCTGACCTGTTCACTTTGGGCGACCCTGCTGACATTGGACATACCAGTGACATAACTTCCAGCAACACACAAGCCACCCCAGTATGACAAACTGACAGGCAAGTGGTAGGTGGCTTGGTGACTGCTGTACTTTTCCACCAGGCTTGCTCAGTAGATTCATGTTAGCTGCAGGGAATTGCTCTAGCTCTGTCTGCATGTTCTGCAAATGGGCCCTTTTTATTACAGTAAAATATATACCATTGCATCTCTAAGTTGGCTTGGACTTGAAAGCGATTTGCATGATCACCCCAAAACATTCCAACTCTTCTCAGTGAAAAAGAGGAGCTTCTTGCTGGTAGAGCCTTGAACTAAAAATGGTAGTGATGGAAATTTCTGAAAGGTGGTTTTTTAAAAGGCAGTTTTACATTTTCATGTCGTCTCCTTGTGCTAATAAGGCTCTTCATTGATGGTGCCTATCCAGGATTGACAGGCTCATCATTAAAAAGGTCCCACCAGAAATGAATGGCACCCCACCGCTGTAAGCACAGACTCCGACACACGCCACTTGTGTCCACAGAAGCCAGCTCAAGTTTCTCGTGTACAAAAAGCTGACAGTTGGGAACTAGAAGTGTCATGGGAATGTGGGATTTAATTGCTTTCTAAAATGTGGGATTTGATTTTTGTATATTTTAAGGAAATCGTAGAAAGTATGATCAATTTTCTTCCCCAGCCTCCATATAAAATGCTCACATCTTCTGACATTTCTACCCCACCCCCACCCCCAGTGTACGATGCAATCATTGTCGATGTAAATCATGTACGCTTGCGTGAAAAACGATGGGGCGAGCTGACTTAGACCGTAAGGGCATTGATGATGGTGTTTCGTGAAAAGTCAGGAGGCAGGCATCCCAGGGTGGACCCCGGCATCCCAGGGTGGACCCCGAGCTCAGCCAGACTAGCACAGCTCAGTCCTTGCTCTCCGCGCATCCCTCTCCCCTCAGCTCCCCGGCAACTGGAAAGGAGAGTGATGTGATGGGTGCCTGCCGGGAGCTGGACAGAGGATACCTGTGAATGAGCGGCGCTGTTCTCACAACATCTTGTGGGGCTTGAATTATTTCCCAATCTAAACATCTAGTTTTCAACCGAATTGGAGCCCCACAAAAAGCAGGTGAGCCTCAGTTTCCCTTTCTGTAAGAGGAAGACAAAGCCCGTGGCCTTCAGTCTCACCATTGACGGGGTTGTACTAGCTCAGCTGGTCCCTGATTTGGATCTCATTCTTTAGCTTTCTCATGGGAAGCCCTGTGAAAACACACACACACACACACACACACACACCACCACCACCACCACCACCACCACCACCACCACCACCACCACCCCAAGGTAATACATCCTAACGTTTATCATCCAGGGTATCCCAGCAGGCTCTCTGGGTAATGCTTCACATTCAGACTACCTCTGCTACATCTGCATTCTACTGGAACCTCTTCTGAGTCAACCGTAACAAAGATTGTAACGACCTTACTCTGCTCTGGTCTGTTCTTCGAGGGGCAGGTAGGTTAGGATTGGCTTTGTTTTAAATTACTTCCTGTATCCTAAGTCAAGAAAGAGGAGCCTTGGTAGCATCACGGTGACACGGTAGGCTGCAATCTGCAAGGTCAGCAGTTCAAAACCACCAGCTGCTCTTTGGAAGAACGATGGGGCTTTCTACTCCCATAAAGAGTTACAGTCTCTAAAACTCCTAGGGGCAATTCTACCCTGTCCTATAGAGTCCCCGTGAGTCAGAATCAACTCGATGGCAGTGACTTAGAGAGGTTAATTCAAGAAAAGCCCATTAAATCTACTCCATACCATTCTGGGCCCATCAGAATGATACAGAGCCAGGGGTGGGGAATACTCTGCTAGTGGTGGGGGGTGGTGGTGAGGAAGCAGTGCTATAGTGTGCTGGTAGGGGAGTTCTAAGTGGAAGAGCCCCATTCCAAACCAAACCAAGTTCGCTGCCATTGAGTCGATTCTGACTCAGAGTGACCTTGTAGGACAGGGTAGAACTGTCCCTGTGAGTTTCCTAGATTCCAACTTTTCACACAAGCGGACAACCTCATCTTTCTTCCTTGGAGCAACTGGTGGTTTCGAACTGCGGATCTTGGGATTAGTGGCCAAACTTGTAACTGCTACCACACGAGGGCTCTATGTTTGACCTAGGCTGTGTCTTTGAAGACGTTAGTTCATCAATATACTTTCTCAGATTCATATAGATATTCGTTACAGTTGTGCTTGTACAAACAGCTGGAAATAAACTAAACATCTATTAATAAGGGTTACTTAGATAATTTGAACTCTTAAATAAACGGCACTGCAAATATAGATTCACTGAGAAGCAATGCTTTCCAAGATATACTGTTAGTTTTAAAAGGAAAAAGAAAATAGAATGCTGTTTGCATTATTCAAGGATAGTAGGCTTTGTTTTGTTTTGTTTTTTTTTTAAGGAAAGATCAGGAAGGGATGGATAAACATATACCTTTTCTGTATATAGTTAGGAAAGTTCTGGAAGACAGTTGGTGGTGGGATTCAAATAATTTCATCACCAGTCATACTCCTAATGACTGTGTTAAGTATAGCAAAATGATACATCGAAAGGGCGTTTATTGTTTCATGTAGTTAATACTTAAATAAGAATAAAAAACTGGAGGCACAGGGAACCCAGGACAGATGAACCCCCAGGACCAGTGCTGAGAGTGGCGATACCGGGAGGGTGGAGGGAGAGGGGGATTGAAAGGGGGAACCGATTACAAGAATCTACATATAACCTCCTCCCTGGGGGATGGACAACAGAAAAGTGGGTGAAGGGAGACGTTGGGCAATGTAAGATATGAGAAAATAATAATAATTTATAAATTATCAAGGGTTCACAAGGGACTGGGGGAGCAGGGAGGGAGAGGGGGGAAAGAAAAAAGATAAATGAGGAGCTGATTCCAAGAGGCCAAGGAGAAAGTAAATGTTTTGAGAATGATGAGGGCAACGAATGTATAGGTGTGCTTTACACAATTGACGGATTGTAATAAGAGTTATATGAGCCTCAAATCAAATGATTAAAGAAAAGAATAAAAGGGGTATATAAAACTAGATTATATTTTAAAGACATTTTAAAGTATGAATGAAAAAAATATTAAATAATATCAGACAAAAAAACACAAAATGTTATTTAAGATATTTCCGTTTTGCTTCTTGATTGGCATCCTCACTTACAATATTCTTTGCTTTTATTCAAGCATCATCAGCTGTGTGATTTATGCTTAACCATCTTTTCACTACAGGAGCAGGGTCTTATTCCTTTAGAGGTAGGTCAATAGAAAATAGTCACTGTGTTTCATATATTAGAAATAGGCGACTTCTCTAAGCATATTATGTTCATCTTTTAAAAGCTCCTTCCTATTTCTTTTGAGCTTAAAACCATTGTCCTGACAATATTTTTAGCCTTTTGAGGACTTGGACGAATTGCATAATTCACTCCTAATATTTCGTGGGAACTTGGGGAGTAACGCAAAGCTAAACAAATGACAGCATGTCGCCCTTTGGTTGTTTGAAAGCTTTCTTTTTACCCTCCATGTTTGTTTACTGGAGTAAAAAATGCAAAGGACCACACATACAGTATTTCATCACAAGTGTAAAAGGTTTATGAAATGGATAAATAAATACTACACGCATAGTCCTGGGTAATCTTTTATAACTGTGGACATTACTACGGGCGTGGACAAGATGGTGCAGATGGACATTAAAGAAGAGTAAGGCATGTAAATTTGTGATTTCCCGTGCCCACCTTGGAAAGAACCCTGATTTCAAATGCCATTTTAACAACTGATTCACTGAATTCAATTTAAAAATTGGGTATCAGGTCTGCAGAACTGGTGCGAGCCAGCTGAATCCCAGGAAACTGGTCCCAGTGGTCACTTCCCTGGAAAGGAAATTGGGGAACTGTGGGAGAGTGATGAGCCCTGATGGAATTGTGGGATACTAATGGGACTGCTAACAGCAAGGTCAGAAGTTCAAAACCACTAACCACTCAAAGCGAGAAAGATGAGGCAGGCTCCTAAACTGCCCTCCAGGGTCTCAATGAGTTGAAATCCACTCAATGGCCATGTGGTTTCTTTTAGTAGGGAGTTGAAGGGCCACCACTTTTCTTTTCTTTTGGGTGGGGGGACAGTTTTCTTTTATAATAATAGTCTCATACAGTATTTGTCTTTTTTTAGTTATTAAATACCTTTATTGGGGGCTGTTACATCTCTTATCACAATCCACACACTCATCCAGTGTGTCAAGCACCTTTGCACATATGCTACTTCACCATTTTCAAAGTGTTCTCTTCCTTCACGAACCCCTGATAAGTGATAGATTATTATTTTCATATCTTACATCGTCCTCTATCACCCCTCACCCACTTTTCCATTGTTCATCCCCCCTGGGAAGGGGTTATAGATTGATCCTAGTGATCGAGTCCCTTTTTCTCCCCCCATCTTCCCCTGATCCTCCTGGTATCTCTACTCTCATTGTTGGCTCTGAGGAGTTTATCTATCCTGGATTCCCTGTATTGCAAGCTCCTGTCTGTAGCAATGTGCATGTTCTCGTCTAATCTGATTTGTAAGGTAAAATTGAGGTCAGGATAGTTGATGGAAGGAAGATCAAAGAACTAGAGGAAAGTGTGTGTTTCATCAGTGCTGTACTACACCCTGACTGACCATTTCTTTCCTGTGACCCCTCTGTAGGGAGATGTCCAATTGTCTACAGATAGGCATTGGGTCTCTACTCCATGCCCCTCCCTCATTCACCTTGGTTATGATTTTGTTCTGGGTGTTAGATGCCTGGTACCTGATTCTATTGACACCTCATGATCACACAGGCTGGTGTGCTTCTTCCATGAGGGTTTTGTTGTTTCTCAGCTAGATGGCCACTTGTTTATCTTCAAGTCTTTAAGACCCCAGACACTATAACTTTCAATAGCTGGTCACCATCAGCTTTCTTCACCACATTTACTTATGTACCCATTTTGTCTTCAGCAATTGTGTCAGGTAGGTGAGCATCACTGAATGTCGGATTGTTACAACAAAGTGTTCTTGTGTTAAGGGAGTACTTGAGTTGAGGCCCAATGTCTACCTGCACCCTTAATTCTTAACATATAGACATGTGTACATAGATCTATTCCCCTCTCGTTATATAGAAATATATTTACATATGTACAAGCCTATATTTAGACCTCTATAACCCTTTGCCTCCTGATTCTTTCCTCTATTTCCTTTTACTCTCCTTTTGTCCCACCATCATGCTCAGCACTTCATTCAGGTTTAGTAATTCCTTGCTGCTACATTGCCCTTGATTGAGCCCCACTAGGCATCCTACGACCTTCCTTCCATTGATTTTAGTTCACTTGTTCCCTTGTCCCTGAGTTGGTCCACCACCAGCCCCCTTCCTTTCTCCCACCTCCCCTTCTCCTGTTTCCCCCTGGAACCACTGGTCCCGTTCTTTTAATTTCAGAACTATTTATCCCACCTAGATAATATCTTATCTAGATAGACATTCAGATACATTAATATGCACAAACAATCAGCAAAGCCAAATAAAACAACAAAGGAAGTCAAGACCAACAACAACAATGACAACAAAAAGAAAGCCACTGACAAAAATGGAAAGGCTCATAAATAGTTCAAGGTCAGTTTGTTGGCCTTTATGAGTGTTTTCCAGTCTGATGGAGTGCCACGCTCTGTCTCCAAAGACTATTTTTGGTATTCCCAGGGGATTTCATCACTTTGCTCCCCTTGCTGCTCTGTTGCACGCCCTGAGTATTTCGCCCCAGAGTGATGGAGTCAGATTGTGCACAATTCCCACACTGTGTCCCCAGTTGTTGTCCCCAGAAGCACTATGGTTTAGTGAGGGACATTGTGTCACATGGTGGGGTCGGCCCTATGGTCCTCTCTGTGCGTTGTCTGCTCCAAACAGGAATATCATCCTCAGGGCTTGATGGGCAAGATGTCCTCCCCACCCTCTCCATCCCTTTTCGTTTCTCCCATGTGTTCTAGTCAGATGTGCCCCTCTCCCAAAGCTCTATCCCCAGTGCTGTCCTCTGAAATACATTCTTCTGAGCGGGGGTTCACATAGTTGGGATTGGGGCCGACCCTGCAGACCTCTCTATTGGTTCCCTGGTACATACCGGTACATTGTATTCACGTCTTGGCACATCGAGATGAAGGCTGGTCTCTCTCTCTCCCTCTCCTGCCATCCACTTTTCACCGGATTTCTTTTGCTCTGTTCATAAATTTACGGGATATTGTTGTCGATTTCATTTCTTGAGATGGGCTGTGCTCGCTCCAGCAGCACATGTACTAAAATTGGAACCATACAGAGAAGATTAGTATGGCCCCTGCACAGGGATGACACGCAAATTCATGAAGTGTTCCATATTTTTAAAAAGGAGAGAGATAGAAAGATGGGCTATGTAATTATATTTCTTTTTTTTAATCCCTCCAGATTCCTAATCCCTCAAACCTAACGAGTAGTCAGAGTGGCTTAAGGAAGAAGGAGAAGGAAAACGAACATTGGAATGAGCTGGAAGTCAGGAAAATGAATGATGGTAATGCCGGGGGTGCTGACATGGCACCGCTGCCCCCACGGCGTTCCCCGGGTGGCAGTCTCTATGGGACAGGTTGCCAGCCCGTTTCCCGAGGGACTTCAGACTGCTGAGTGCTTGACTGTTGGGTCGCATGAATTCCATGAGATAGACACTGGTGGACTCCCAAAGACTGCGGAGACAGACTTGTTCGTACTTCTGAAGCCGCCTATCCAAAAATGAAGTTGGGGAATCTGTACACCTAACAATTTCTCAAGTAAATCTAATGCACCTACCAAATTGTGAAGGATCTGCAAAGTAAAATAAAAATGATTATGAAGCCACGCATAGTGGTACATTAGTTAGGCACACTCTCTGGGATTGACTTGTAAAGATTCTGACGCCCATCAACTCTCCAGAGCAGCGTAGAACTGCTCTGCACGGTTCCCTGGACCGGCATCTTTATAAAGCAGACTGCTGCATCTTTCTCCCTTGGACTAGTTAGTGAACTCGAACTTATAGGGCCTCCAACTGTTTGAGTGCTTTGAACACTGCGACACCAGGCCTCTTTCCTTAAGTATGACAGCTTAGGAAACCATAAGGGCTCATTCTTCTCTGTCTTATAGGGTTGCTATGAGTCAGATTCCAGAATCGACTGGACAGCAATGGGTTTGGGAAGCACGTTATCCGGTTAGATTGGGATTTGATTCACATGCCTATGAAAGTCTAAATCACTGTAGTCTAAATCACCCTTTTGAGGCCCAATTAATTCTGCTTTGAATATTTTGTCAATAGCATGAGTTTTCATCAGTGGAAGGCATACTGAATTAAGAAACATTTCTGAAATTTTGTTATGAAATATAGATGTTAACCAATATTATTTGTGACACATGGCCATATATCCCTCTGAACTCTGGGGGCAGGGGGTGGGTAGAATTATATGGGATATATGTCTCTCTGGATGCTGCATTACTGTGGTAGTTATATCATCTGGTGTCAATTTGAGACTTAAGAGTGAAGGGGTAAAGTTTAGCTTGTCGATCGGGGTACAGCTTGATGACATTTAGAGGCGCACCATGGAGATAAATTACATGATGGAGGCAGGACACACTCAGTCCCTGAGAGGCATTACTGACAAAAAGCCTGATGGAGCTATGCTGATGCAGCCAGAGCCAGGAGCTGGAAGAGCCACATGGAGACCCACACCAGCTTCAACCACCACTGGATCCACAAGACTTCCCACCCACTAGCCTGTGCTCTTCCTATATTTGGTGTCATTGCATGTGTTTCACGAGTCTGAAGAGGAATTTATAGATTGGTATCAGACATAGAGGTTAATATAGGACTTACGGACTTGATCTGGACTGGGCTGGGATGTTTTCTCAGTATTCAATTGGTCTTTTATATAAAACTCTTTCTTTTACGCGTATGAATGTCTCTGGATTTGTTTCTCTAGTCAACCTAGACTAGCACAATTGCTTTCAAGATGCTGTGACAGCTGCATACAATTTAGGACTCCTGAAAACCCCACATTTGTCTGAGCATGGAATCCGCATGAGAAAGATAACTTCCAAAGAATGCACCAGAACTTGGAAAGATCCCCCAGTAAAAAAGTGAAAGGAGATAAAAGTTTTATAAAACTGCCCAACCCCTCAGACAATATCACCAAAGCAGTACTCCGTGGCGCATGCGCATGTCTTCCCTTTCAAATGGTTAGACAGCCCTCTCCTGATGGCTGCTTGCACTGTCACAGGGGAAGGAGCTACCCCAGAAGCCCCAGAGGAAACTACAGGTGGGTCACAAAAGGGTAAAATAAGGTAAATGTCCATTGCTTGCATCCATGAAGTCCAGAAGTAGGCAGTCCAAATTGGCAGCTCACAAAGAAATTAGAAACTTGGACTACTTCCAGTTCATCCCTCCGCCACACCTTAAGCATAATTTCATCCTCACCGTCCAAACTAGTAGCTAGAACTCCAGGCATCATATCTGCGCCCCTGGTCAAGAGGAAGGGGGAGGAACGGGGGCTGAAGCAGCAGCAAAGGACATGTGCCAACCGTTCTTTTCAGGAGATGCCCCAGAAGTGATGTCTTAACATTCTATCTCCACTGCCCAAACACAGGTCATCACAGAGCCAAGCCACGTTGCAAAGAAGGATGAGAAAGATCTTTCTCCAGGAGGACGCATGCCTCGCTGACCATCGGGAATGTTATCACAAAGAATTCAGAGGGCACAGGTACTGGGCACCCAAACAGCAATCCCTACTTGAGATATAAAACTATTGTAGGGGTTACAGATGAAGTTGAACTACATAAAACAAATTTTTTAAAAGAGACAGAAACCTACAGCTATATTTCCTAGCAATTGAATAGTTTAGATAAGGTTGAACTTGACTTTTAAGAATTGAGTCTAGGATCTGGCTCTACTAGGTTTATACTGTTTTCTTCTGCTTATTGTTATTGATATAATGATGGATAAAATGGTGATTGGGAAGTAAAAATAGAGAGTTTGTAAGTCTACTTGCTTTCAGCTATCAATTTGAATCTTTAAATGAATTAGGACAAGTCTGCAAATAAGGCTCTGAAAAGATAAGGCCCACCAGTGCTTTGGAATACTCAGGATGTTTGCATTGGAAGAGGCTTTCCCAGGGGGGTGTTGACAGACTGAAGAAGAAAATGGAACCTTTGGGCTTTCTGAATTTTGAACTAGTGGTTTGCGACTAAGGCTGGAAAAATTTGGAGCCATGAAGGAACTCTCCTCTCTAGGACTGAACGTTAAAGGGAGCCTGTGGGCAGGCTGTAATGCTTGCTAGGTGACCACCTGGATCCACTTGTTGAATGGAAGTGGGAGAAACGGAACAATAGAGAAACAGATTGTGTCTGGCCACTGACCCATGGACCTGGCTCACCGAGACTAGAGAAGAGGAGAGTGGGTTCCCTGGTCTGAAGTTCATGACTTATCACAGGGGTAATGAGAATTTGTGATGGGGTCCATAGTCTAAAGAGGAGGCAACCAACGGGCACCCTGGTGAGGCTAAGTGAAGCAGCCCACAGTGAGTTGAGCAGAACCTGACCAGATGAAGAGAAGATTTCTGGAGCCTGTGAATTGGTGCATGTTGCTGCTGACTTTACAGATGGCCTGTCCTGATTTGACTTTGCTTATGGATACCAATTCACAAGGCTCCAACTTCACATCAATGATCATGCTTGTCTCCTCAGAACACTGGGTTGGTATAAGTGGGCAGTATAGAAATTGGATACTCAAAATGGGGAGGATAAAGGCAGGAAGTGGCTGGCTTCCAAGCTTTCATAGATGGGGGAATATATTCATACGATTATAGGATTGAGGTACAGGCGTTCACATAATGGCAATTGTTAGGCATTAAATATTGCTGTTTTGTTCACTTATAAAATATTATGTCTAAATGGGACTGGCACATTGTGAATTGTATGCATTTTAGTTTTATCCTGTTAGGTACAAATATGACTTTATTATTGTTTTGTTTAAAAATTATCTTTGGCTAAAGAGTTATGTAAACATGTCAAGTTGACAAGGGGTGGTCTGTGGTACTTACATAATTGCATGTCAACTTGCTTAATAAAATAAAGGCGTGTAGTCTATCTAGCCTATCAGATCAGATCACAGCCTCTCTTCCTCCCTGGAGGTGGGACACACACACTCTCTCTCTCTCTGTTTGACCTTCCTGTTGACAAGCCACATGGAGCCATACTGATGGCAGCCAAGGCCCTGGAGATGACTCCACCACCACTGGATCCACAGGACTTTCCACCCACTGGCCTGTGACCTTCCCGCATTTGGCATCATTGCATGTGCTGTGTAAGTCTGAAGAGGAATTAATGGACTCGCATCATACATACGGGCTAATGTCAGATTTATGGACTTAATCTGAACTGGACTGGGATGTTCTCTCAATAAACAATTGCTCTGTGATATAGAGCGCTCTCTTACACACATACAAGTATCTCTGGATTTGTTTCTGTAGTCAACCCAGACTAACACAGTCTCAGAACCCCTTAAGGGGTCGCTATGAGTCAGCACTGACTTGATGGTAGCAATGATCCTAGGATGAGGCTTTCTGTTCCCGGGAAGAGTTAGTCTTGGAAACCCACGGGGACATTTCTGCTCTGTACTATGGTCAGAATGGGAGTCGGAAGGGACCCAATGACCTCCCAGCAGCTAGCGACAAATAACCCACTGTGAGAGGAATGACAAGTCTCTAAAGGAGACAGAATGGTGGGTCCTGTTCAGGGTCCAAGAGTAACCTTGACTGGGAAGGGGATGAGAGAACCAGTCTGCCCAGTTACCGACCCAGTAGGACAGGGTAGAACCCACTACACCGCCAGGGCTGTATCTTGACCTGCTTTTGCTATGTGCCTTCAAGTCAGTTCTGACTCATAGACCCCCACCCCCGGCCGTGCAAAACAGAGCCAACACCATCCAGTCCTGCGCCATCCTCCCACGTTTTCCTATGTTTGAGCTCATGGTGGCAGCCACGGTGTCCATCCATCTCACGGAGGGCCTTCCTCGTTTTCGCTGGCCCTCCGCTTTACCAAGCATGATGTCCTTCTCCAGCGACTGGTCTCTCCTGACAACATGGCCCACGTTCCTGAGGAAGTCTCGCAACCCTCCCCTCTCCGGAGCATCCTGGCTGTACTTCCTCCACCTGTTTGTTCTTCGGGCAGTCCATGGTAGTTTCATTATTCTTTGCCAACACCACATCGAATACTTTAAACAGGTCTGTGCAGCCGATTCACCTACTGCAAGGTGTCGTTTCATCTCCTGACGGCTACTCCCATGGATCCAAGCAAAATTAAATTCTTGACAACATCCATCTTTTCTCTGTTTATTGTGATGTTAACTATTGGTCTGGAAGGATTTTGGTCTCCTTTACATGGTAATCTCTCCTGAAGGCTACAGTCCTTGATCTTCAGCAGCAAGTGCTTGAAGTCTTCCTCACTTTCAGCAAGCCAAGTTGTGTCATCTGCGTATCTCAGGTTAATAAACATTCCTCCGATCCTGATGCCACATTCTTCTTCATATATATCCAGCTTCTGATGATTTGCTCAGCACACAGACTGAGTATGGTGAGAGGATAAATACAGGCCTATCACTACAGCTTTCCTGTTTTTAAACCATGCAGCGTGACCTTGTTCTAGTCACCCAGATGCCGATGGCCCTGAGCCTCAATGCCTTTCTAGCCAGTCATCCAGGGACAGGTATGTGAAGGTGACATAGCTGAGCCCCAGGAAAGAGGAGCTTTCAGTAGAGAGGGGACAGCGTCTCTGGGAAGATGACAGGAACAGAAGCAGCACCTCCAGCACGGGAAGACTTCGGAATTTGTGAGCTGGTGTTCCTTAGGCAAGTGGTTACCACTCGAAGCGGCACTGGTGGGTGACAGTCAGCTCACAGCTAGCTTGGCGCTGCCTTAGGGCTCTTGCTCCTGGCAATTCCTCAGCCTGAAAGCACCCCCAACACCCTCACCCACCCCCTGGCTTCTTGCCTCATCTCCATGCGGTTGCCTCCTCCCAGCTCCCTAGTCTCATAGAAGCATCCTTGGTCTTCCCTGCGGTTCCGGCTTCAGAGAACTCAACAGTATCTGAAATTACCCAGTGGATTTGACTGTGTAGGACTGCCTGCCTGCCACAAGCTAAGTTCTATCACAACAGGAACCACGTCCGTGGCATCTGTTTGGCTCACCCTTCTATTTCTGGGATGAGTGCGGTGCATTTATGAGTTGCTGAAAGAAGGGACAGATCCTGACTGAAGCCACAGGGGAAGCCCCACACTGTAAATTTCCTGAGTGCTTTTTGCAGGTTACTGGGAGTCTGTCAGTGAGCAGAGGGACCCTATATCCATGGGCTGTAAAGAGATGGGATTAGCACGGAGGTAAACAGATAACACAGAGAGTAAGTAAATGATATCTATCTATAATGTAATGGAGGGAGCCCTAGTAATGCAAGGTCAGCAGTTCAAACCCCCTACCTGCTCCCATAAAAGTGAACAGCCTCGGAAACCCTATATTGGGTCGCATGAGTCCGAACCCCTGATGGCAGTGAGTGGTCTTTCTGGATGAGTAATGGGGCCCTGGTGGCAGTGTATTTATTACAAGGAGGACTGCTAACCACAAGATCCACTGTTCAAGGCCACCGGCTGCTCTAGAAGTAAATGACTCCCCTTGGATGACGTAAACTGTCTGTACCAGACTACTAACCTAAAGGTTGCCACTTTGAACCCACCTGGCAGGTCCTTTGAAAATTGTTTCCATAAATATTACAGGCAAGAAAATCCTATGGAGGGAGGGGAAAAATGAGGAGCTGATACTAAGGACTCAAGTAGAAAGAAAATGTTTTGAAAATGATGATGGCAACCTATGTACAAATGTGCTTAGCACAGTGGATGGATAGATTGTGATAAGAGCTGTACAAGTCCCCAATAAAATGATTTTTTTTAAGAAAGAAACCCTATTTTTTTAAAAATTGAAAGAACATCCTATGGCCCACTCCTACCCTGTAACCCATTTGGTGCCCGGGAGGCTGAAAGATTCTAATTCAGGTCACAGGATTATTATTATTTTGGTGGGGGGGGGGGATGGATAGATATAACTAGAGATACCGGAATGTCAGATACGATGCATAAGAAGAAAGATATGGCAGCCAAGACAGAGGGAGAAGCAGAGTCGATAGCTTGGGGGGATGGGGGCCAGGGAGTTACAGAAAGTGGCCAAGGACACTGCCCCAGGTGGATGTAAATACACTCATGAGTTAGGGAGAGTGGCAGGTGGGTTTCTGGGCAGAGGCAGGTTCCTGGGTTTGCAGTAGGGGAGCGGGGAGAGGAGTTGGGAGGGGGGGGGTAGCAGTGTGTTCTCAGAGTGTGGGTCCACGGAGCAGCTTCCAAAGCTCGGAGGTGACCCAGAAGGGCCTGCGCGCTCCCTAGTAGGCATCGGAGTCGGGGTGGGGGGTGGAGTCTGTGTTCGAGTCCGAGACACAGCAAAGTTGGAGAGCCGCTGGCACTTTCACCCTGCACGCTAGCACGGACCTTTATTTCCCTGCTGGCCCGGGGAGCTGCCCTGGGTGCTCCTGATTTGCCCGTGCCCACGCCCAGCGGGGGGTTCTCTGCCCCCCGCCCTCCGCTCCCGCCCCCCCCCCACCGCAAGGACCCGGTCCCTGCAAACCAGCCAGGCGGGCCCGGGCGGCAGGTGCAGCGGGGACAGGCGACTCCGGAGGCCCCGCGGGGCTGCAGGCGGTGCGCCCCCCGGTCTCCCGGGGTCCCCCGAGGCGCCGGGCGCGGGCTCGGCGCCAGGCCCCGGAGGCGCGCGCCCAGGCCCGGGGTCTCCGCGCGGTCCCCGGGGCGCGGCGGCGGCGGCGAGCAGGGCGGCGGGGCCAGCGCCCTCTAGGCAGCGGAAGTGGCGCCGGCTTTACATCCGTCCTCCCGCCTCGCCGAGTTGGGAGAAGGCCGGCTGGGAGGGGGGGCTGGAAAAATAAAAGGAAAAGTGCCCGCACCATGTAATCCCGCGCCCTGCTCGGCTCCCAGGCCGCCCGGGGCTCCCCATCCGCGGCCATGAACGCGAGCGGCGAGGCCGAGGGCTTCCCGGGCTCCGTGCAAAGTAAGTGCCGCGCCGCGCGCGCTCCGGGGCCCAGTGCGCGCTCCGGGGCCCGGGCCCAAGCGCGTCTGCGGCGCAGCCAGCAGGCCCGGGGCCCCGAAATCGGGGTGACGGCCGCCAGCCGGCTCGCCGGGATCGCGACGGGCGCGCGGCGCCAGGGGCGCAGGAGGGAACCGGGGGTGCGCACCCAGATAGGGGGGGTGCTCGCTAGCCTGGCAAGGCCCCCTTAGCCAGGGAGCTGGTGGGGGGGATGCTGGGGACACAAATCACTATCCCTTGGGGGCATTACCGCCCCCACCCCCGGTGGAGTTTGGGGGTAGGATTTGGGGTAACCCGGACAATGCTGATCTGGAAAACTTCTCCCTTGGAGGCTCCTGATGCCAAGAGCATGGGGCTGGAGGGTTTGGGCGTCCGGAGGTCGGTGGGCTCCCCGGAAAGCCTCTCTCCCCTGGAAAGTGGGACTCTGGATGGGAAACCGGTGCGTTGCGTTTGGGGGCTCTTTTTTGAGATTTCCTGTGGAGGGCAGCAGCCTCATCCAGTCCCCGTTTCGCCCGGGGCATGGCTCCACCACGTGCAGCCCTGGGGCCGCCGCCCACCAGCCACCTGAGAGCGGGAACACTTCTTTTAAAAAGCTCCCAGGCCCCACCCAGAAGCTCTCTGGGGAGGGGCAGGGATCGGCCTGCCTCCTCCCGCTGCCTGGGCGGCTGGGAAGCTAGGGAAGTTGGAGAGACCAGGCATAGGGCTGTGCAGGCACCTGATCCAGAGACAGGGTCTCCCCGCCCCCACTCTTAACCTTGGAGGCCGCGATCCCAGACTTGGCCGTCTCTTGCTTGCATGACTTGTAAAAAGCACAGGTCTCCCCCAAACCCAGCCCCCGACACCCCATTCTGACACCATCTCCCAGATGGGATTCAGTTCCCTGCCTGGCGCTCTCTGCTCTTCACCCAACTCCCTCTATATCTTTGGGTCACTCTGGGGTTGAAACTGTTGGAGAGCCCGCAGGGGTCCTCAAACTTTTTAAACGGGGCCAGTTCACTGTCCCTCAGACCCATTGACTATAGTTTTAAAAGAACTACAAAAAAAAAACATGAACAAATTCCTAGGCACATTGCACATATCTTATTTTGAAGTCAAAAAACACCCGGCGGGCCAGATAAATGTTCTCGGTGGGCCGCATGTGGCCCACGGGCCATCGTTTGAGGACGCCTGGGCCCTAGAGGCATAAAGGGGGGTGGCTCTGGGGGCATTTCACTGGGCCCACTTTTAAAGTCTGGTCCTTGTGGGTCTCACTGACAAACCCCCAAGATAGGGATAGACTATCATTCTGAATTCTCAGCGAGGGGGCAGGGGGATACTTTCAAACTAACTCAAAAGGGGACTTCAGTAAGAACCAGATAGCTGGGGCCAGAAGCTGGTGGGGCTCTCTGAGCAGGCCTCTTCTAAGCACTGTCTGGGTAAGACACCAGCACCCTGTGACAGAGGAACTTCTCCCCACCCCCACCCAGGGTTAAGAAAATCATGGCACCTGGACGCCAACTATATACACAGAGATGATGCTTGCTGTTAGTGAAACTTAAGAAAAATGGGAAGTGATGGCTGTAGCACTTCCTTGGTCAGAAGATTAGGACCTACAAGGGAGCTTCAAAAAGTTAGTGGGAAAATCCCATGATCTCTTTCCTTTTATTTTCCTGCACATGTTCTGGAGCCCCCCCCCCCCCCCATGGAATCCTCTGTCATCCGTAAGTAGTTATGTGTATGTTGTGGTTGCGTGCCGTGGATTCCAACTCGTAGCGACCCGATTGGACAGAGTCGAGCTGCCCCCTTCAGGCTTCAAGAGCGGATTTCCAGCTCTCTTCTACCACGCACGGCTGGTGGGTTTGAACTGCCAACCTTGCGGTTAGCAGTTGAACACGTAACCATTGTGCCACTGGGGCTCCTTGATCCTATTTATAAAGAGCTCTTAGCACCATTTGCCTGTCAGTTCGTCACACAGGTGGCTTGTATGTTGCTGGGATGCTGGGAGCTAGGTCCGTGGTATTTCAGATGCCAGCTGGGTCACCCGGAGTGAACAGGGTGCAGCGGAGCTTCCAGACTAAGGACAGACTATGAAGGAGGGAGGAATCAGCTGCCCACATTGGAGACAGCGGACACAGACAGCGTTATTCATAGAGAACAAGACTTACGTGTATGTGGGAAAGGGATTTATTTTTCAATGCATTGCAGATAAACAAGTATTTCACAATATTGATGGTAGGCATAGGCGGGAAGACTGTTAGTGATTCTGGTGTATTTGTGAGTTACCTTCTAATAAGGCAAAGAATGAAAACTCTAAATGCGTGGGTTTAGAGATTTGTTAACTACTTGTGTCTGCTGATTGAATGGACATTTTATATCACATGCAGATAGGGCGCCAGGGGCCTATCAGAGATGAACAGTGTGAACTGCCATGAACTAATGGCCCTGTCCGTCAGGGGCCCTGGAGGCACAGCGGTTGCGTGCTGGGCAGCCGACCACAGGGTCAGCAGTTCCGAAGCACTAGCTGCTCTGAGGGACAAGGATGTGGCTTTTTATTCCCGGGAAGTTACCCCCAGGGGCAGTTCTACCCTGTCCTGTAGGGTCACTATGAGTCAGAATCCACTCGGTGGCAGTTTTCCACACAGAACGAAAGTCTGAACAGAAGTAACAGAACACCCAAATGTCATGGTCTAACGAGAAGTCGCGGTTAATATCAGATTGGATCGGTTCATTGGAACAATGGAGTAAGGGCTTGCCTCTCTAAAGGGACTGTCACATATTCCTCGTGGTTACAGAGTGGCTGCAGAAGCCCCTGGTGTTACATCAGCATTCCAGATGACAAGAGGAGAGTGCCGGCTTTGTCTGCTCCTTTTAGCAGGAGAGCCAAAAATGTCCCAGACGCTCCTCCAGCACTGTGCTGAGGGGGTTCCCAAGTATTTAGGGGACCAAAATTATTTAGACTTAGTGGAAGGGAGATAGGGGTTGGTAAGATATGAAGATAATAATAATTTATAATTTATCAAGGAGCTACAAGGGTGGGGGCAGAGGGAGGGCAAAAAGAGGAGCTGATACCAAGGGTTCGATAGAAAGTAAATGTCTAGAAAGGAAGGATGGATAGCAGCCTATGTACAAATATGCTTGAGACAACTGATGTATGGATTGTTGTAAGAGTTGTGAGAGCCCCCAATAAAATGATCTTTTTTTTTTTCTTCTTTTACATTTTATTAGGGACTCCAACAACTCTTACCACAATCCATACATATACATACATCAATTGTATAAAGCACACCCATACATTCCCTGTCCCAATCATTCTCAAGGCATTTGCTCTTCACTTAAGCCCCTTGCATCAGGTCCTCTTTTTTTTTTCCCCCCTCCCTCCCTTTTCCCCCCTCCCTCATATGCCCTTGGTAATTTATACCTCGTTATTTTGTCATATCTTGCCCTATTCGGGGTCTCCCTTCCCCCCTTCTCTGCTGTCCCTCTCCCAGGGAAGAGGTCACATGTGGCTCCTTGTAATCAGTTCCCCCTTTCCAACCCACTCACCCTCCACTCTCCCAGCATCGTCCCTCACGCCCTTAAAATGATCTTTTAATTTAAAAAAATTTTAAGGCAGAAAAGTTAACTCAGGAGAAAAAAAATATTTAGACCAGTGGTTCTACAAGTGTTGTGGTGGGCGGGGTATTTACATTTTGGAAGAATTGGTTTCCATCACAACAGCTCTTAATTGGGGTGGGAGAGGACAGCTGGCCCTACATAGCAAGGCAACCCCACCCACCAGATTGTCCTTGCCCCAGTGCCTCAAGTGTGACATGGGCCACTGGGGTCTCAAGACACTGCTGCTAGGACAACTGAGATTCTGTTTGCAAGAAAGAGAGGGGCTCTGGCAGTGCGGTGGTTAAACCCTGGGCTGCTCCCTGAAAGGTTCATGGTTCAAAGCCACCATCCGCTCCACGGGAGAAAGATGTGGCAGTCTGCTCTGGTAACGATTTACAGCTGCGGGATCCATATGGGGCAATTTTACTCTGTCCTACGGGGTGACCGGGAGTTGGAATTGACTTGGTGGCAAGGAGGATGGGCTGGGAGCCAGCCACAACTGCTACCCAAACTAGCCCACCCACCATGGTAACTCCAGGGGTGTCAGAATGGGGCTGTGCTCCCTGGGTATTCCAGGCCTTTGTGAAGCAGATTGGAAGGCCTTTCTTCTGTGGTGCGCCCGGCCGGGTCTGAACCTCTTGGCCAGGGGTCCCGCATGTCGATCTGGGGACCCCTCCAGTGTCACATTGCCTAGAGTTGATCTGTGACCCTCCTCTTGTCCCCTGGAGTCCCAGGTGGCACAACTGTGCTGGTGGAGCTCACCCCGGACATCCACATCTGTGGCATCTGCAAGCAGCAATTCAACAACCTGGACACCTTTGTGGCTCACAAGCAAAGTGGCTGCCAGCTGACCGGCACACCCGGGGCCGCCCCCAGCACCGTCCAGTTTGTGTCGGAGGAAACTGTGCCGGCCACCCAGACCCAGACCAGCAGCCGAACCATCACTTCGGAAACCCAGACCATCACAGGTACGGAGGGGGGGGCGGACAGGGGGAGACGGGGGTGGGAACTTCGCTGTGCCCCAGATGCCTCTGCGGAACTTGTTAAAAATATCGGTTCCCAGCGCTGGCCCCCTGGGCTTGCTGATTCATTATTTTTAACAAGCTCCTCTGGGAAGCCAGCTGCATGGCCAGGTTATGGAACTGCTGGGTTAAAACATGAAGTGTTCCCTGGTGGAAAGTGCCCTCACGTGTGAGAAACGTCACATCGACAAAAAGCAGGTTTCTGAAACGAAAACGGACGGTACGTTAAGAAACACAGTGTTTGTGTAAGCCGTACGGGAGATGCATCGTGATTTAAAAAGCGGTTGTTGGGGGCGGTGGGAATACTTGAGTGGCCCCTGAGTGGGCAGTACTTGTGCAAAGAGACTAAAAACGTGTTTGGAAACAACAAGCCACATAAAACGAATCAACAAGCATTGGCAACGCCCCTGCTGGCCAGGAAGGCAGGTAGGACTGTCCCTGCTCTTGGCTGTGCTGGGTGGCTCCCCCAAAATGAATTACAAGTAGACCCCAAACTTGAAACATGCACAATGAAACTATAAAAGTTAACATTACACATGCACATTCTTGTAAAGCCTATATAATTCGTCTTACATATTCTCCAGACAACTTTAAAAATATAAAGATAGATATGCTTAGCCTTACTTAGCTAAGGCATTCACATTCAAAATTTTTTAAATATCATGTACACAATTGCTATGCACCAGTCCTGGTTCCTCGTGTTACCACATGACAGGGTGGAGCTGCCCATGGTGCCCCAGGTTCTCATCTGCTCTTTTCTCCCACAGCACGCCTGGGGAGTTGAACCACCAACCTTGTGTTTAATAGCTTCAAAATGCTTAACCAGTACACCACCGGGGTTCCTTAAATACACACACATGTATTTTTATACTAATATCTAAGTGTGTGTGTGTGTGTGTGTGTGTGTGTGTGTGTGTGTCTGTCAGTCTGTCTGTCCCAGGATGGTGCCATTAAGTGCTCAGCTACTAATGGAAAGGTTGTAAGTTCAAGCCCATGCAGAGGCAACTCAGAAAAGACTGTTAATTTACTCCTAAAAAATCATCCATCAAAAACTCTGTGGAGCCCAATTCTACTCTCACACACAAGTCAAAATCAGCTTGATGTCAACCGGTATGTTTTTTATAGAGAAAGTATACAAGGAGGTACCCTCCCCCCCCCAAAAAAAAGTGGAATTGTGCTGGGCAGAGTGGAGCTTTCATAATATGAGTTTTTCCTGCTAGGTGAGCACTGAGCAACTTGGTCTGACTTAGTGCACCCAGTGGTGTCACCTGGGAAGGTTCTCTCTGGTCACAGTGAATTTTTACTAAAAGCAGTTTCACTCAAACCTTGTTTTTGTGACGGCCGATTTAAGAGAACAGTGTGCAACTATGACATTTTGTTTCCTGCTCAGGAAAATTGCTGCAGAAACTGTTGTGATGTTGAACACAGCTTACAAGGACAGTGCTGTGGGAAAAACTCAAATATAGGAATAGTTTTCTCATTTCAAAAAAGATGAAGTGTTTATTGATGACAAACCTTGTTCTGGATGTCTGTCAATTCCCCAATGGACAAAAACGTTGAGTCCTAGGGCATTTGGGGTTTGTTCCACTGGCTCAGACTGTTACTCAGACTTCCTATTTAGAGGTTCTGAAAAGATGGTGTAGCAGTATGCGACAAAAAAGGCCTGATTAGTGGCAGGTGGGGTTTTGCCACCACAACAATGCACCTGCTCACACAGCCGCCTCAGTGCGCCAGTTTTTCAGGAAAACAAACAAACAGCATGCCTGTGTTGCCCCACACACCTTGCTCGCCTGACCTTGCTCCTTGTGACTTCTTTTTGTTTCCACGAACGAAGAAAGACATGAAAGGACAGCGATTTGACAAAGTAGTAGAGGTGGAGAAAAAAACGAGGCAGGTGTTGTCAGCCATCAAAGCAGATGATTTTGAAAACGTTTTCCAAGAATGGAATCACAGATTAAGTGTAATGGACAGTACTTTGAAGGTGATAAGTTGTTTGTAAAAACATTTAAATACATAGCTTTGAAAAAAATCTGGTTTTTTGGGGGGGCTACCCCCTCCTATACTATAGGCCATGTATTACATATACTATAGACACACACACACAGTGGTATATACCAGGGAGTCCTGGTGGCATTGGGCTGCTAACTGCAAGGTCAGCAGCTTGAACTGCAGCCACTCCGCAGAAGACAGGAATCTTTCTATACAGTCTCAGAAACCCAATCTCAGGCAGTTCTACCCTGTTCTATAGGGTTGTTATGAACTGGCATCCACTCAATGCCAGTGAGTTTATTATATGTACTACATTCAAAACAAAACCAAAAACCAGCAACTCAGAGTGGCTGGTGGTTTTGAACTGCTGACCTTGTGGTTAGCAGCTCACAGCATAACTACTGCACCACCATGTATACAATCACTATTCCTGACAAAGAGAACAGGTTGCTGGAGCACCCCTTCCCCCACCAAGAAAAAGAATCACAAATATGAGTAAAACTACAAAGGTTGCAGCAAATAATGTTTGTAAACCGAAGTGTAAACGAACCCAAATAACAAGTCAGCAGTTTGGGGAAGACTTTTGTGGCCTATAGGACTAAGGCCTAATGTCCCTCATATAGAAAGAACACACACACACACATCAATGAAAGTAGAGAAGAACACTGAGACACGTTAGCAAAGGGCAGCAGGTGATACCCAAGAAACTATGAAAGGATGCCCCCACCGTCTCTGAAATCGAAGAAAGATAGGGAGTCCCAGGTTACAAACAAGCTCCACTGCTAACAGTCTTTAAATAGAGCTGTGGGTATGCCAGAACAAGTGTGGAAGGCTCTTATTTAGCCATACTTACAAACAAACAAAATAACCTCACGAACACTGGGTCGATTCCAACTCACAGCCATCCTATAGGACAGGGTAGACCTGCCACTATGAGTTTCTGAGATGGTAACTCTTTACGGGGGTGGAAAACCTCATCTTTCTCCTGAGGAGCAGCTGGTGATGTGGACTGCTGACCCTGCAGTTAGCGGCCCAATAAGGCTCTAAATCAGTGGTTCTCAACCTGTGGGTTGCGACCCCTTTGGGGGACGAACAATCCTTTCACAGGGGTCGCCGGTTCATAGCAATAGCAAAATGACAGTGATGAAGTAGCAACGAAAAAAATTGTATGGTTGGGGGGTCCCCACAACACGAGGAACTGTATGAAAGGGTCGCAGCGTGAGGAAGGTGGAGAACCCTTGGTCTAAACTTTTCTGTGATGTGAAAACTGCAGGAGCAGCTGGTGAAGACAATGCTGATGAAGCCATTTGTTGCCACTGGGTCGGTCCAAGCCTTTCAAAATGAGCGCATGTTTATGTAAGATTACAGGGGGATGGGATTTGTTCTTCGGTGGATGTCTGTAACCCAAGGATTACTGTAAAGTGCAAAACAAGGCTCAGAGGCGGAACATAAGTTTATAGACTCTATTTGGAGGGCAATCTTCTGATATCTTTCAACTTGAAATCTAGATGAACACTCTAATCCAGTGAATCTACTTTGAGGTACTTATCCTATAGAACTTCATTTTTTTAATTGTTTTAAAATTCATTTAGGGTATGTCAGGTAGAAAACGTAGAGCTTTTGTATGTACACATCAAGAGGCAGATGGAGAAATATTAGAGATTCAGATGATATCATATTCACAGGAATATGACTTGGCCTTGAACAGGGAAACTGGTGTGCAGATTGAATAAGGATAGTGAACGGATACAAGCCTGGCACACCTGTTCCTGATTGTGCATCATTCACTATCCCCTGGTTCCGACTGCTGTGTGTGTGTGTGTGTGTGTGTGTGTACAGGTTTCACACGAGCACAAGGAAGTGTCTTAGAATCCCCATGCTTTGCAATGTTCGTCCTAGTTTTCTGCGGTCCGCGTTGTCAAATACCTTTGCATATCAACAAAACACAGGTAAACGACTATCTTTCTGGTACTGTCTCCTTTCTCCCCAACCCCATCTACCCATCAGCCATGATGGCCCACATTCCACATCCTCTTCTGAATCTGGCCTGAATTACTGGCGGTTCCCTGCCGATGTGCGGTAATAACCACGGTTTTTTTAATTGCCTACAGCAGAATTCTACTTGAGTGTGATCTTCAGGACATTGCTCGATAATTTCTACACTCTACTGGGTCCGCTTTCTTTGGAACGAGCACAAATATGGATTTCTTCCAGTCGGTTGTCTAGGTGTCTTGGCATAGACTCTTGAGTGCTTGTGGATGCATTTGATTGACAGTCTGTCGGGTCCTGGAGCCTGGCTGTCCACCAGGGTCCCCAATGCAGCTTGACCGGTACCACCAGTTCTTGACCAGCCACCACCTCCTGCGATGGCTGGGCGGGACCAATTCTCTTTGGCACGGTGGCTCTGCCTAGTCCTGCCATCTTTGGGTGCTTCCTGCAGTGTTCCGGGTGTTGCCCACAGAATCTTTCGATATTGTAACTTGAGGCTTGAACTTTTTCTTCCGTCCTCTTTTGTAAACTGCTGAGTATGTTCTTTCAGTTGGGTTTTCTAACTCCAGGTCTCCAACTAGTTCATCGTAAGACTTTGTGCTCTTGAGCTGCCCTTTGAAATCATCGCCGCCAGAGAGGTAGTCAGTGGATTCCTTTGTGTTCTCTCTGGACAGGCCCGTGTAGATCGTCACCACTCAGGTTGTTGAAAAGGTATTTCAATTGAATAGTTCGTTGGTCTTGAAAACCTCTTTTGTGGGATCTCCAGCGTCATTTGTCACCAAGGTCCTGTTTTCTAACTGATTCCTTTCTCTGTTTCTGACTTGTATATTCGAATCACCGGTCATTATCAATGTGTCCTGATTGCACATGTAATCATTCTCAGACTGCCAAAGTTGGTACAAAGGCTTCACTTTCTGCATCGTTAGTGGGTGGTGCATACACTTAAATAATGGCCAGATCAACCAGTCCTGCTTGGGGACCAGATGGATATCACCCTGTCACACACAGCATCGTCCTTCAGCATAGATCCTGAAATGTTCTGTATGATGACCTCATCGCTTCCAGCACTGGATACGCCACCGCAGTGTGACAAACTGATGGGAGGGGTAGGCGTTGGAGCGAAGAGGTGAATTTTGTCTTCTGAAGTGTATGTGGATGTTTGGCAATAAGCAAGTCTGGCCATTGTTTCACTTAACGCATCCAAAGTCACATCCCTGCCCCGTTCATAAATAGAGGGGTGTGTATAAACTTAAAGAGGGTCCTGGTCACTCAGTCGGGTACAGTGTGAGGTCAGAAGCAACCCGCTCTGGTCCCCATCGGATTCCCAGTGCATGGAACAAGCTACCGGATTCCCACTGCATGGAACAAGCTACCGGATTCCCGCTTCATGGAACAAGCTACTGGATTCCCTGTGCATGGAACAAGGCTTCCACAAAGACGCTCGCATCGCTGGGTCAAGAACAGCCTCCCCATCACTTCCACTGGTGAAGCTGGCTGCACAGCCAGAGAGAAACGTGAGTTCTTCATTCAGAAAGGTTCCCTGCCTCTGCGCCCTTCCACTGCCCTTGTGCCGTGGCCAACTTCTGCCCACACGCTCAGGCCATGCCAGGCGCCCTCTGTACCCACCGTTCCACCGCCCAGCGTGAGGGAACTAGAAGATCCAGAGACAGATGCCGGGTTTGCCTCCCTCCCTGCACTCACTTCCTCTCTCTAGTTTGACTCAGCGCATCTGTACACAGGGGCCAGGAGCACCAGGGCGGGTCTGTGACAGAATTCTCCCCTGCCACGCAGGAGCCCCACGTTCCATTCCCAGGCAGCCACCACCCTACCCATCTGCCCGTGGAGGCTTGTGTGTTGCTATGAGGTCGAACCCGTTTCAGCGTTTGCTTCTAGACTAGGAACAAAGGCCTGGTGACCGACTTCTAAAGATCAGCCCGTGAAAACCCTGTGGATTATGAGTGCCTGGTTTGCAACTGGCCGTGGGATGCCGCGGGGCCCGGGGGAGTTTTCTGTTGTGCCGATGCTGGTCACCATGCGCTGAGGCTGACTGCGGCAGCTGACAATAACAACCCAATAGCCAACCAAGCTGCTGCCGTGCAGTCGATGCCGACTCACAGCCATCTGGCGTAGGGTCTCCCAGACAAGACTACTTCTCTACCGGAGTGGACAGCCTGTCTCATGCTTATTGGGAGCACTGCCTGGGCAATCCTAGCAACCAGGTGGTTGGGTCATTTCAAGATGAGGCTGTCTGCTCCCATCAAGAGTTTACGGGCTTGGAAACCCACAGGAGCAGTTCCACACGATCCTATCGGTTTGCTGTGAGTCAGGATTGACCCAGAGCTGTGAGTTTGGCTTTTCTCTCTGGTTGCCGTCTTCCTAAGGAGCCCTCGTGGCACCGTTGAGCATTGGACTGCTAACCTCGAGGTCATCCGTTCGAACACACAGCCTCCTCTCTTAGGTCAAACTATGAGGCTTTCTGTTCCTGTAACAAGTGACGGTCTCCGAGACACACAGGGCCAGTTCTACCCTGTCCTGCAGGGTCGCTGGAGTCCAATTCGACATGATGGAAGTGAGCTTGGGTGTTTGGGGTCTGATCCGACTCCTCATGAAGGGCCCGAGACAAACGGGGCTTCCCCTCGCAGCCCTTTCTCCCCGACTCCCACGCACCGGCATCCTGTTTTCACGCCTTGTCTTGGTGCCTCGGGCTGGTGTGTGGTCCCGGAGAGTCGTGTAGTTTGGCGTTCGGGAGCCCTGTCCCTGCAAGTGTGAGATTCAAGTTCCCACCAGCTGGCAGCTCCCAAGTCTCTGTGGGATCAGGATCCCTGGGGAGCTTGTTAAAGACACCGGTAGGTACCCGGGCCCCACCGCCCGCTCCGCCATCTGTGGGGCTGAGAAGCAGCATCTGTGTTAGTAACAAGCTCCCCGGAGAGTCCAGCTCTCAGCTGGGGTGGAGAGGCCCTCACCACACAAGGCCACAGTGCCCCCAAACCCGGCAGCTTTGTCCATCCACTGACACGTTGCAGACTGGTCGGTCCCCTCGGCAGCACATTATCCCCATCCCTCTCCCCTCCGCCCGTGTCCCCGGCTCTGCAGCAGCACTTGAGTGTGAAGTCACCCTTGCTCTGGGCCTGATGGCTCTGACAGCGGACTGAAGGAAGTGCTTTCCTCTTGGGGCAACTGGAGCCCTGGTGGCACAGTGCTTAAGCACCCAGCTGCTACCTGAAAGGTCGGTGGTTTGAACCAGGAGGAAGATGTGGCCGTCGGCTCTGTAGAGTTCCAGCCTCAACGACACTTTGGGGCAGGTCTACTCTATCCTGTAGATTCTCAACCCTTCACAGGGGCCGCCTAAGACCATGGGAAAGCAGATACATACTTAACAATATATAATTACTTACTGTTTTGTGGTTAATCCCTATGCTTTAATCACGTTTCGGTATGTTCAATTTGTAACCATGAAAACACATCCTGCATATCAGATATTTACATGACAGTTCATCACAGTAGCAAAAGGACAGTGATGAAGTCGCAGTGCAAATAATGTTTTGGCTGGGGGGTCACCACCACACGAGGAACTGTGTGACAGGGTCGCGGCATGGGGAAGGTTGAGAACCACTGCTGTAGGGTCACCAAGAGTCAGCATCGACTCACGGGAAGAGGGTTACATGGGCCCAGTCTGTTAAGTGATGGCTAAAAAGAAATAAATGCCACATTGCTGACAGTTGGTTCTGACTCATAGCAAGTCCACAGGCACAGAGCAGAGCTGCCCCGTGAGCTGGCTGGGCTGTGACCTTTCTCAGAGAAGCCCCCTGCCTCATCTTTCACCTCTCCCCTGTGGGGCGGCTGGTCGCCCCAACAGGTGGTTTTCGGTTGGCAGGTGGGTGCTGTACTGCCGCAGCACTAGGGTCCCTGGCCATTGGTGGCGGTGGTGTTGGGTGCCATGGAGTTGACTCTGACTCTTGGCGACTCGATGTCTTACAGAACGAGACACTGCCCGCTCCCGTCCTCACCCTGGTCAATCGGCGTGAGGCCGTTGTTGCAGCCACTAGGTTAATCCATGTCCGTGACGTGGCCTTCCTCTGGCCGGCTGACACCTGACTTTACCAAGCATGATGTCCTTTCCTGAGAACCAGGCCTTCTTGCGACCATGTCCCAAGCACGCCAGACACAGTCTGACCTCCCTCACCTCTAAGGAGCATCCTGGCTGTCCTTCAGAGACAGATTTCCTCCTGCTTCTGGCAAGCCCTGGTGGGGATGCTCCGTGCTCTTCTCCAACACCGCCATGCGGTGGCGCCACCTCCTCTCGGCTTCTCCTTGTTCACCCGGCAGCTTTCGCAGGCCTACGAGGCGATTGAGAGCACCCTGCCTTTGGGCCAGGCCGCCTTAGTCTCCCTGTGACATCTCTGCTCTTCAGCGCTTCAAAGATCTCATGTAGATGATTTTCCCAGTGCATTATGTCATTTGATTTCTTCCTTTTTCCTTTTCTTTTTTTTGGTAATTTAAGGAGAATATGCATTAAGTCTTTTTAAAAAATTTTTTAAACATTATTTTATTGAGGGCTCTCACAGCTCTTTTTCGTTTGATTTCTTGACTGTGTGGATCCAAGCAAGTTGAAGTCATGGACACCTTCCCTCCTGTTTCCATTTATCATCATGTTGGTGTTGACTCTGCAGGGGACAGTAGGCATCCTATATGCATGTCCCGTGCTCACGGCTTCACACTTGTGGCCCTCCGATTCGGAGTGCCCGAGTCTGCAGGTCAGCTGCCTGGAGGAGCTGAGAGGCTGCCGCCACACTGCGTGGGCCCTGGTGTCTGGTTTCAAAGTGGGGACAAGAATAATTAGAGAGACGATAGGATTTGGTAGGATGAGTCTGTATTTCCCCAACTCATGGAAGCAAGCAGTCAAGAAATTAAATAATGTATTACATTAGATAAACCTGTGCATGACCCTAACAAGAGGGTATTGAATAGGGAAGACTGAAGAATGGATGCATTTGAATTATGGTGCTGGCCAAGAATCTTGAAATGCAGTAGAAGAACAAACCGATCTGTCTTGGAGGAAGTGTGGCCAGACTACTCCTTAGAAGCGAGGATGGTGAGACTTTGTGTCGCATACTTTGGATTTATTATCAGGAAAGACCAGTCCCTGGAGAAGGACAGCAGGCTTGGTAAAGCAGAGGGGCAGTGACAACGAGGACGGCCCTCAAGGAGATGGACACAGCGGCTGCCTCAATGGGCTCAGGCGTAGCGAGGCTGGTGGGGCTCATGCAGGATCCTGTGTAACAGAACGATCTCGGGTCTATCTGCACAGAGTGTTGCCTGGCCCCGCGCCATCTCCAGTATATTTGCCATGACTGAGCACCATTCCGTCTCACTGAAGAATTCCCTTGTTTCTGGTTCACTGGCCCACAAATCTCCCCATGAGCCGGGCCCCAGTCACTCCTGCTCTGCTGCCGCCTGGCATGTCACAGGCGCTTGGTGAGGACAAGAAAGGCAGCTGGTGGGATGAAGAGAATGGGTTCAGATGCGTAAGTTCTGCTCCATCGCAAGGGCTCACTGCAGGAGCTCGGCAGATCATAATGTGTCTTTTGTGGATTGACTTGTGTTCCCCCACAGAAACGTGCTATAAAGCCTAACTCACACCGATGGTTGAGGCCCTGCTAGCTCTGCGGGTTGGCGTTAGGCAGCTAACCACAAGGTCAGCGGTCCAAACCCCCCAGCTTCTCGAAGGAGAGAGATGTGACCGTCAGCTCCAGTAAAGATTTACAAATTTGGAAACAAGTCCATTCCGACTCTTAACAGCCCTGTAGGACAGGGAAGAAATGCCTTTGTGGGGTTCTGAGACTGCAGCTCTTTACGAGAGTAGAAAGCCTCATCTTTCTCCCGAGGAGCGGTTGGTGGTTTTGAACTGCTGGCCTTGCAGTTAGCAGCCCAACATAGGGTTGCGACGAGTCAGAATTAGCTCAGTGGGAGTAGGTTTGATTTGGGATTTATACCTAGAATTACAATCCCATTGGGATTGGCTCTTCTTTGCTCTGTTAATATGGCAGGAGTAGTGTAGGGTGTGCATTGAGTCAACCTCTGTTGAGACATTAAAGAAGCAGAGATGGAGGAAGACAGATACCATGCCTGCCGGTCACCACGGACCTTTCCCAAAGCCCACAGGAAGAGGGCGGGCACTCTGAGCTCGGACTGCTGGTCTCCTAACTGTGAGCATCAGTGTCTGTTCCTTACAGCCACCCGCCCGTGGTCCTGCTGTGACAGCAGTACTGGGGAGCCAAGACAGCGCCAGGTGCCAGAGCCTCTGATAGCAGGGATGCTTGCCTTGGGAGACGCCCAGGTCTCTCGGGGAAGAAGATGCCGTCATAACACATGCTAGGCCAAGCGTTGCCCTAAAGGTGCAAAGGGTTAAAGGGGAAGCTTGGTCCCCCGGGGAGAAAATGTCAGTGAAGTGAAGTTTATATCCACATGTGAACGTTGGACTCTGAGTAAGGAGGGCCCAAGAAGAACGGATGCGTGTGCATTGCGGTGCTGGAGAAGGATATGGAAAGAACCACGGACTGCTTAAAGGACAAACCGACCATAGACGAAAGTAAGGCCAGAGTGCTCCTCAGAGGCAAGGATGGCAAGCATGCATCTCACATACTTTGCACGTGGTGTCAGGAGAGACCAGTCCCTGGAGAAGGGCATCGTGCTTGGTAAAGCGGAGCGGCAGCGAAAGAGGAAGGCCCTCCGTGAGACGGATGGACACGGGGGCTGCAGCAGTGGGCGCACACATAGGGTCGATTGGAGGACAGTGCCGGACCGGGCCGTGCTCCGTTCTGTGGTACATGAGGTCGCTGGTGGCCCTTAACAACAACAACAAAGAAGAAAGATGGTGGAAAGGGGCTATTTCCCAGATGTTTGCAGCAAAGGAAAGAACAGGCAAGATCTCAGAACAGTGGCTGGAGGTGACACGGGGCAGGAGCCAGGCCTTGGCTCCGGCCTTGATTCTGAAGGAGCGAGGGAGCCATGGAAGGTTGTTGAGCATGCGAGGGATCGGGTAAGACAAACTAATGATTCGCAGGCAAGGTCTGGCGGCAACAATAGCTCGTTTCTATACGTGTTTATTATGTGTCCTGCACTTTGCCAAGTACTGTTTGTGAACTAATGCTTCATAACCATAAATTATGCCAAGCCAAACCCACCACGGTGGAGTCGACTCTGACTCAGAGCCACCTGGTAGGACAGAGCAGAACTGTTCCTGTGGGTTTCTGGGATGGTACGTCTTCTAGAGAGCAGACAGACTCAAAGTTCTCCCACACAGGGACTGGTGGGTTGGAACCTCTGACCTTGTGGTTAGCAGCCCAACAGCTAACCCACAGTGCCACCAGGGCTCCTGCTCTGTAGAACAGCGCAGGCTAATCTTCCGTATCTTGTTGTTAGTTACCATTGAGTTGTCCCCGTGGCAACCCAGGAACAATGGGATGGAGCCACTGTGAGCTCCTGGGTTTTCACTAGCTGATTTTTGGGGGACTAGATCACCAGGCCTTTCTTCCTAGTCTATCTTAGTCTAGAACAGTGGTGCTCAACCTGTGGGTCGTGACCCCTTTAGGGGTCGAATGACCCTTTCACAGGGATCGCCCAATTCATAACAGTAGCAAAATTACAGTTATGAGGCAGCAATGAAAATAATTTTATGGTTGGGGGTTCACCACCACAAGGAACTTTATTAAAAGGTTGAAGACTTGGGAAGGTTGAGAACCACTGGTCTAGAAGCTCTGCTGAAACCTTACTTAGGGACAGAGATAAAGCCAAACAAAAAGCTCCCTGCCACCAAGTCAATTCTGACTCATAGTGAACTTCTCTGACAGAGTAGAGCTGTCTCTCCGTTTGAGACTGTAACTCTTTACGAAAGCAAAAAGCCTCATCTTCCTCCCACGGCGCCGCTGGTGGTTTCAAACTGCTGACCTGGCGGTGAACGGCCCAACACGTGACCACTGCACCGCCTGGGTTGCTATTATAGGTCTCTGGGAAGTAACTGAGAATCGCCTGACAGGAGTGCGGCTGGGTTTTAGGAAGAGAGATGGGCTTGAAGCTCCGAGTGTGGCCTCATGACCACGGCCACCACAAGTCTCAGACGCCACCCAGAACGTGGCACGTGCGTGGTCATGAGGCCGTGGGTGGCCTGTATGCATGCTGCACACTGAGAAGCATTGCTGGAGACTCTCGGTGGGCAGGGCACTTCTCTGCTCCATCCACGGATTGCCCCTGCCAAAGGCTGGGGTTCTCAGAGTAGCAAAGCCAGTGGCACATACATGTGAAGATATATATACATAGAGAGGGAGAGAGAGAGAGACATTGATTTCAAGGCAATGGCTCACACAGGGGTGGGGGTGCAAAACAAACTCCATGCTTTCAAGTCAGTTCTGACTCATCGCAACCCAGCAATGCAGACAGAGCAGGCCTGCCCCCTGGGGTTTCCAAGACTGTACATCTTTGTGTGAGTAGAAAGCTTCATCTTTCTCTCTCAGAATGGATGGTGGGTTCGAGATGCTGACCTTGTAGTTAACAGCCCAACATGGAACCTATTACATCACCATGGCTTTTCTCGGGAATGGAGGCCGGCAAGTCCCAAATCCATGAGTCAGGCATCAGGCTGGAGGCTTCTCCTGACTCAAATGGGCTGTATGGGCTGATGAACCCCAAATCAGCAAGTCAGACAGCAGGCTGCTGGCTCATATCCCAAGAACCAGAAGAAAGGGAGTCAACGTTTTCTGGACCGATCTGGTCAGTACGCCCTACAGTCTTGACCCAGCTGTTCAGCTGAGAGATAAGCAAGGAAGAGGTTCAACATTGTGGATGGAGGTTATTTTGAAACAGCCTAACTAGAGGCCCGCTCGATGCCTGGGGGCAGAGGAATACTCAGTTACCTGCAGCCAGAATTTGGAAGACAAATGGGTTCATAAGCAAATGTGGTGAAGAAAGCAGATGGTGCCCGGCTATCAAAAGATATAGTGTCTGGGATCTTAAAGGCTTGTAGTTAAATGAGCGGCCATCTAGCAGAGAAGCAACAAAGCCCACATGGAAGAAGCCCAGATCAGGTAACAGGTACCAGAAGACCCAAAACAAAAACATTGTTGAGAACTAGGGGGGTCGGAACAGAGACCCAAAACTCGTCTATAGACAATAGGACATCCCCTCCCAGAGGGGTCATAAAGAAGGGATGAATCAACTAGGGTGCAGTACAGCACTGATGAAACACGCAATCTTCCTCTGGTTCTTGGAGGTTTCCTCAACCCCCACTATCATGACTCCAGTCCTGCTACTAAAAAGTAGAGCTTCCAGTGAGACTAACTCTTTACGGGAATAGAAAACCCGTCTTTGTTCTGTGGATTATTAAATTGAACATGTTGTCTGAGCCCCCTCCCTTCTTGGCTTGTGCTTGACCACTAGCCTAAAGGTTGACGAGTCGAGCGAAACCGCCTTGCCCCGCTACAGTGCCGTAGCCCAGAGCGCGACCTGGTGACCTGTTTCTATAATGGTGACATCTAAGAAACCCCCACGGGGACAGTGGGGTTGCCATCACTTTTGATGGCAACCAGTTTCAGGTATCTGTCCTTTGCCAAGTTCTGTGTTTAATGCTGGGCAACAGTAATGGGGGGAGACCAGGAGTCTGTCCTCATGAGCCTCCGCAAACCGAGCAGAGGGCAGGGTGATCACAAGTACCTTCTCAAACAATAATCTAGCCTGGGGGGGGGAGAGAACACAGGATATGTGTCCAACATATAAGGTGCAGATTGCCTGGGATGACCACTGGTAGCTTGTAGCTTCTCCTTTCTCCTCCACACTTTTCTATAGGAAGATTTGCAGCAGTTTGCATTGCTGTTAAAAACGATTGATATTTTTTTAACTTAAAGCTGAGACTGCAAGATGGGGTTTTTTAAACACAGAGGAGGGGGGATAGGTGGGTTGGGGGATCTGGAGGACGGTGGTATTGGACAGGACACGGGAAGTTCGTGGCAACTGGGAGCAGAGGTTTCCAGAAACAAGATTCTGGTGCCGGTGGTGTTCCCATAGCAGCTTAAGCATTCGACAGCCCCGTGGCTGATGAGCCGAGCACCCAAGGGCCTCCATCTGCCAACCAAGTTTAAGAGTGCAAACGGCCTCTCGGGTGCACCTGGACACCCTGCTGAGCAGGCACCCAAAATAGCCAAACCGGAAACCAATGTGGGCTTCTGAGCTGTTGTGGCCATCAAGTCAGGGGGCTGGGGAGGTGGGGGCAGGGGGTGGAGGCGGTGAGCAGCTTAGAAGTTGGGAACAGGAGGCCCTGGCTGTACCCTCAAAAATGGAGGGGCTGGGTCCCCCCTCTGCTGGAAGCACTTCCAGTCCGAGGCCCAAGGCAGAGCTGTCAGCAGATCTGGAGTGCCGGGGTTGGCCCTGCTGCCATCACTTCTGCTGGACACTCAGGTTCCCAGGACCAGTGGCTCTCTTGACACCCAGGCCAAGCACAGACCGCTGAAGAGCCGTCTGTTATTGTTTGTGTGATGACAGTGCGAGCAGCTGACACTTGCCGGGGACAGTGGGATGCCCAGCTCCACGAGCTGCTTCCATCCATCCTCAACTACTTGAACTTTTATCAGGACAGCGCTGGTGCCCAAGCAGGTCACCCAGCCATCCCCATTCTCCCTGCCAAAGAACTGAAGCTCAGCGACGTCACGTGACTAGGTCGTATTCCCTTAGCTGGTGGGCAATAAAGACAGAAGGTAGCTTGAGAGCAATCTGCACACATGCACACACATTCACATACTCACACATACATATATGCACACATACACGCTCACAAATACATATACACACATACATATACACACTCATGCACATACTATCATATGCTCCAATATCCTCATACACACTTAGATACAAACTCTCATATAAACACAGACATATACACAGGGCACTCCTACACACAAATTCTGCCTTGCACTCATCTTCTTTCACACTCATAAACAGTCTCATCTACACTCACACATGCACACATTCTCTCTCACACACATACAGTCTCACAGGTACAATCACGTACACGCACTCGGTCTCACACTCCCACACAATTCTCTCACACACTAAAATACACATGTACTTACATACTCATGTGCACATCCACACCCAGCTCACTCACACATACTTAGAGACACATGCACACATAAGCTCGCACACGCTGGACAGAGTAGCAAGGGTTGTTCGGATATTAAGGAGACAAATGTTTGTTGCGCAAGGAACAACTGCCTGTCCTATGTCCTGCAAGGAACCAAGAAGGGTGGATCCCTGGAGCCGACAAGAGCGGGGTTCAGTTCTGCTGCCGAGGTGCTCGGGGGAGGAGGGTCTGTGTTGATGGTCCTCGAGTTTGAAAGGGCATCAGAATCACCTGCAAGCATTTGGGCCAAGGGTTGCTGGAGCGCAGCCCCGGAGTTGCTGGCTCAGTAGGGGTTAGAGGTTATAGCACAGGTTCTCTAGAGGCGTGAGACCAGGGAAATGGAGATAGATATTCACAGAGAGATTTGTTTCGAGGAAACAACTCATGCAATTATAAGGGCTGCCAAGTACAAAACTTGGGGTTCATACAACATGCTGACAACCTCTGCTGGTTCGCGTGGCTGCAGGAGTTAAAGACCCCAAGACCTACAACTCAGACCACAGACTGGAGCCCCCAGCTGGCTTACATTCTAGGACCTGGGGTCAGCTGTGGAGAAGATTGTTAAATTGTCTGAATCACCTCTCAGCTTGCTCTCTCTTGGTTCTGATATCCATTGTGAAGGCTACATAGAAACTCACAAACAAAATTTGTGATTGAAAGGGTTTCTGAAGGATGCTAGCAAGTTGTAATACCAATGAGAAATGATCAGGGTAGTTGTTTACCAGGACATCCTACAAAGTGTCGGGTCTGCTAATAAATACTCAAAAGGACATACCACTTAGCTGTGAGCTTCAACCCAAAGACATTCCGCTTAAGCTCCAAGATCAGCAAGCCCAACTTCCTGAATTAAGTGCCCCGAGGCACCCCAATTCAGTAAGCTTCCGCCCAAAGGCACTCGGCTCCTCTCCCCTGGGTCAGCAAGTCCAGCTTCCCCAGTTAAGTGCCTGTCCCACTCTGTAAGCCAGCCTCCCACCCCAAAGCACTCATCTCAACTTGCCCTGCAGGTTGGGAGATCCGTCCATCATTCTGTTCCTGCGGCTGCTCCTCCGAGGTGGTAGCTATGGTCTAGATCCAAGAGGTTCTCTATGCAGAGATCGCAGGTTCCAAGGACACACTCCGCTCCTAGCTACTGCTGGTCCCCAGGTCCCCTGCTGCTCAGAGGGCTCATTATAATTTATACACAGCTGGATGCCGCTCCAGGGAATCCTGTTCACAACTACTCACAGGTGAATCCTATCAGTAGCGTCCCTCACCTTCTTACCAGACCCACGAAGGAAAAGGTGGTTTGGTTAGAAGACCCTGGGTACGAGCGCCACATTAAATAACTCCCTGCGATTGCAGTGTCTGAGAGAGGGTGAGCTTTGCCCGGAACACAGCGCCAAGGAAACTCCTCTTTCAAATGATGGGCTGCTCGCATCAGATCACAAAAAACAAAGGATGATTACATTAGTGTCCGCCAGATCACTGAGAACTGCATCCTAGCTGAGCTGGCACCTAGCATTAACCGTTAGTGTAGGTCTGGTGGAGGCCAAGACTTTGCCCTGTTAGCATGTTTTCAGGTGACGCCCGGGCTCCCAGGAGCTGTGGGCTGGGGACCACTCTGAGAACCAAGCTGTGCATCTGGGAAAGAGGGGCAGGATCCAGATCTCACTTTCTAGTCCTGTGTTACGTAGTGAGAGGTGTCCACAGGAGGCTGGGGTGTTTGATTCACACATCAGAGTAAGACCTGGGACATCAGTGTGCCAGGAGCTTTCAACAGAAGCCATTCCACTTCCTGCACCAATGGAGAACATTGAGTCCCTGTGTTTAATCAAATGCCCCCCAACCAAGCAAACCCCACTGCTGCCAAGTCAATTCCAACTCGTAGCCATCCTACAGGGCAAAATGGAATCTTTACAAAAGCAAACTCCCTCGTCTTTCTCCTGTGGAGCGACTGATGGGGTCGAACTGCCAACTTTGGGTTAGCAGCCAAAGCACTTAATCACTGTACCACTGACCCAGAAAACCCACACCCGCTGCCATCTGCCAGGACTGTAAATCTACATGGGAGCGGATAGCTTCAACGCTGTCCCAAGGGGTGACTGGTGGGTTTGAACCTCCAACCTTTCAGCAGGCAGTCCAGCACGTGCCTGACAGCAGCACCAGGGCCCCTGCTGCACCGAGGCTCATTGCAATCCCAGCTGCTGACAAGCCCAGGTGTTCAGGACGGTGGAAGAATGGTCCTGTGATTGTCATGGGTGCCACAGAGTTGGGGAGCAGGAGCTCAGACAGTCGCGATGGGTGGGCTTCCGAAAGTTGATGGGAAAACGTCATTCTCTTTCGATTCTGCGTGTCCCCAAACTTTCTGAACGCCCTGGTATAAAAGGGAGGCTCTCCAAGCTTTGTGTCATGATGTATGTAACTGCCCATACACTCACTGCTTCACACAACCTAGCACATGTTGTTGTTGTTGTTGTTGTTGTTAGGAGCCATCAACTCGGTCCAATGCATTGCGGCAGAACAAAGCTCTGCCTGGTCCTGCACCTTCCTCACAGTCAGCGGTCCTTGAGTTTCATCCCATCGACCCAGTTACTGTGTCAGTCCCTCTGGTCAAGGGCCTTCCTCTCTTTTGCCGCCCCTCTACCTGGGAACTAATCTCTCCTACATGTCCAAAGTACGTGAGACAAAGTCTTACTCTCTAAGGAGCATTCCGGCTGTACTTCTTCCCAGACAAACGTGTTTATCCTCTTGGCACTCCATGGAACTTTCCAATATTCTTCACCAAGACCCTGTAATTTAATGCATTGATTCTTCGTCTCAGGGTCTCAGAAATGGTGTGCTTGTTTTCAAACGTACGACAGAATATAGCCAGACATTTCAAACCCGTGGGGCGAGCACTCTCCGTCCGTTCACCCGAAACCTGCCGTGAATGAAGAGCAGGTGGTCTTTGCCTTATAATGCCACCGGCACTTCACGACCGCCCTTTATCGTTACTATTATTTTACACAGCTAATCCCTAGTCATGGGGACTAGGTACAATGTTGCTGAGTCTAATTTGCTGATGTTACCATTCTTAGCTGTGCACTTGAAGATATCTGAGTTTATGATTTACGGCTCAAAACACTGGGGCTTTAGTTGCTTTGAAACCTGGCCCCAAACGCTCATGGTTTTGCTAACGCCGATAGGCAGATTGAGGAAGCGCTGCAGTGTTCCCAGATAATCTGTGAAGAAAAGCAAGGAAAGGACCATACAGACAACCCTCGCTGGTTTTCTGGCTGGCCGGGATGTACCTGCAAGGGCAGCAGTTCAAACCCACCAGCCACCCTGTGGGGAAAAGATGAGGCTGTCTATTCCTGTCAAGTGTTACTGCCTTGCAAACCCACACAGGGAGTCATGCTCTGTGCTGTAAGGTCGCTGTGAGTCAACACCGACTCGATGGTCGTAAGAAAGGGGGAGAACTGAGGCTTATTTAACAGAAGGTCTAGGTTCGGGTGCTCCGGCTCACCCTCCGATTGCCTTGCTCCCCGTCATGTTGACGGCAGGACTGCCACAGGTGGCAGTAACCCAGGCGCCTTCTGTCCAAGGACGAGATAGGCGGAATAATCAGGGAGCAAGAGTCACGAGGCGAGCTTCCTCGTCGGCCTCGCTTTCTCTCCCTCCCTTTTTGGAAGCGGATCCAGGAGGAGACGCCTCTAGAAATCCCCAGCAGGTCCTGCTCCATCATCCATGGGGTCAGACCTGGGTTAGGCCACCACACACCCCTAAGCAACCAGGGAGCCGTGGGAAGCAGTGTGCCCACGCTCATGCCCTGCAGAGGGATGGCCGAAGGGTGCTCCTATTCAGAAAGGAATAACCACCGTGTCCTTCAGTTTCAGCTCCAGAATTCGTTTTCGAACACGGCTATCAAACCTACCTGCCCACGGAAGGCAGTGAGAACCAGACCGCCACCGTCATCTCCCTTCCTGCCAAATCTCGCACCAAAAAGCCCGCCGCGCCCCCTGCTCAGAAAAGACTGAACTGTTGCTATCCAGGTAAAGAGCTGCTTGTACAGGGCGTGGGAGTTGACACGGGTGCCCCGGGCTTCCTCTCAGAATCCCCATAACTGGACGTGGACGGCCTCCCAGCTCATTCCTTGCATGCCCTGCGCCATCGATACACACACCGCCACCGGTCAGCCCTTTTCCTGGCTCCTGTCACTACAGGTGTGGGTTCTACAGCTTTTAGGGGCCTGGGCTTTGATGTGGGGCTTGTGGGAACTTCAGCTTGACATGTGTTTTTCTTCCGGCAATATCTTGGAAAGACACTCAGGAAGTTCCCATCTTTTGTCAACAACAACAAACAAATCATTTCAGGCTTATATAAAAGTTGCAAACAGCTGAGTGTGTACTTCCCATAGAGACCCCTGAAGGTTAGCATTTGACCACATTGGCTCAGTCCTTCCTCCAGGGGACCCTATCATTTCCTCTCGGGCCCTGGCGGATGAATTGCAGGCACGGTGCCCTTTTACCAGCACGTATTGCCTCAAACAAGGAAACCGATTTCTAGAGCCGCAGCACAGTCACCTCCAACCAAAAAACAAAGCTCACTGCCATTAAGTCGACTCTGATCGAGCAGGGTAGACCCAGCCCTGTGGGTTTCCAAGACTGGAACTCCATACGGGAGAGAAGAAAGCCCCCTCTTTGCCCCCCAGAGCAGCTGGGGTTTCAGACTATTGACCTTGCGGTTAGCAGCCCAACATGTAACCACTACACCACCAGGGCTCCTGCGGGACCATCAGAGCTGGGCGTTGACCTCTGTGTGTATCATTACCAAAGCTGGAGTCCCGAGGTGGAGCAAATGGGTAAACACTGGTGGTTTTTAAAGGGAGGTGCCTCCGAAGAAAGGCCGGGTGGCCTGCTGAAATCAGCCACTGAAAACGCTGGGGAGCACCGTGGTCCTGTCGCACGTGTTTGCTCGCGCCAGCAGCTACTATGGTCAGTTCTGGCCTAGCTAGGGAAATCTGACTCGTGCCACGGAGGTCCATCCTGCCAAAGGAGAAGCCTTTTTCCCCTCTCCGTAAGCACCTTACATTTAGGTCTCATGTGTTGCTGTGTATTAGAATTACCCGTGGGCAGTGGGTTTGGTTTGGGTTTGGGGTTAGTTCCCTTTCATGGTTCCTCAGCTTTTGTCCTTCGTGACCTTCACTTTGTTTACGGAGAGCCCAGTGATTTTGTTGCCTGTGCCTGTCTGCGTCTGGTTTATCTGCTGTTTACTTGCGAGAGGAGCGAGTTAATGCAGCTTTAAGCAGAAGCCACCACAGTGGCGGGATTGCATCTTTTGAGGTGTGTCCTAACAAGAGGCACTTGATGTCCATTTGTCCCATTTCTGCGGTGTCAGCATTAATCACTGGGCTACGATGGTTTCTACCAGGCTTCTTCATGCCGAAGATGAAGTGTCTCTGTGAGCCCCTGAAGCTACTGCCCTGAGATCATCTGTAAATCTGAACCCACAAAAATGTCCCCTGCAGTCACCTTTATACCAAAGTATCATTCAGCTTATGCGAGGGGAGGAGGCCTGCCTTAAGCAGGGTGCTTTTTAAAGATCTCTATGGGATCCAATTGACAAGGGCAACTAGACAGGTTAGGTAAGAAACTGAGGGGGGCGGAGCCTTGCATTAATGGGGAGGAGCGGCTCAGAAAAGGAGGTTGCGATTTGTTACACAATTGTTACAAAACACAGCAAGAATGTAAACCAATGTCACTTTGCCCCTTCTGTTGGATTGGGGTACTTGTGCTGTGTATACTCTCGGTGCCTCCCCCACCCCACCCTTCTGGAAAAAGGATTCATTGTATCTTTTTGGAATTGATCTTTCCTTGTCTTTTCCAGGTTGCCAATTCAAGACGGCATATGGCATGAAGGACATGGAGCGGCATTTAAAAATCCACACAGGTAAGGCACCCCAGACACCCTGGACGCCTGTGCTCTGCTAGGAACTGGGAGGGCTCTAAGTCAGGGGTGCTATGGGGTGCAGAACCCCATTGGTCTCGGCATAAGTTGACTAAATGCAAGAGGCGCATTTTCACAAGCGATGTTGGCAGTTAAGTGTTTCAGGCAAGAGTCTGCAGTGCTGGAGAGTATATGAGGCAGCCGTGCAAAGGGGGGTTGTAAGCGGTGATCCCCATTTTGAAAAGAAATCTGGCGAAATCAGTTGCAATGCTGAGTGTGTGTAGTCTTCCCACTTAGGGGAGGCATTTCTATAAAAATAAACGTTCCTGTGTGTGTGCGTGTGTTTGTGTCAGGCGGGCGTAGGGAACGCAGAGGAAGGAGAGAGGAGTGTTGCCTCCGTCACTGGATACAGTGAGCTTGTGTTACTGTGGCTTTGGTGAAGGTCATCGTAAACCCTGGCAGCCCCCAACTTATGACAAGATTCTGTTCCTGCAACGCTCTCATTAAGTCAGTTCTGACGTACCTTGAAGACCTCGTTTTCTGCTGTTTTTACTGTGCATCACTACTGCTTTTTATTACCAGTATCAAAAGCGTAGCATTGAACATCTGCAAGAGAACATCTGCGAGTGATGATGTCACACATTACAATGCTTATTAATGATAAGATTACGTAAGTGTGGTCTGGCATAACGGGGCTGTGTCATCCGTCGGGACTGCCTGTGTTTTTGTAAAAGGGCAGGGAGTGGGCGGAGAGGGGGGATCACAGCTTAAGAGGACGCGGCTCTCCGTCAAGGGCGTTGGCATTTTGGAAAAAAATAATGGTGGTGGTTGAGACGCTAGGATGCACGTGCTGCCCTGCACTGTACTTAGAAATAAATGTTGAGACGATGTTTTGTTGTATAGATTATTATAATAAAACAGAACATTAAAAAATTACTAGTACAGGGGAAAAGAATCGAGTGCTCATGCCTGATGATCTTGATTTTCTTTACTTTTTTATTTTTAATATTTCTATGTTGAGAAGCTGCTTTAGTATGGCTTTTGGAACAAAGTATTCCCACACCAAACCATGGAGTTGGCTCTGGTATAGTATCTGCAAGGCTGTTGACATCTTTACAGAGCAGAGAGCCTCCTCTTCCTCCCTCAGAACAGCTGGGGGCAGGGGCGTTGGGGGGGTAGGATTTAGACCACCCACCTGGTGGTTAGCTGTCCAGCACTTGCCCCAAAGCCCCTAAAGCCACTGCTTATCAGCGGGTCATGATTATTTAAATGCCGGCCTGTATGACTTCAGAGGGTATACACGTGTACAGGGTAGGAACACACTGAAATTCAGGGCCCCAAATCGGTTGGTTAGCATCCGCTCTGGAGGTGTGAGACTGGCAGGCCTGATGTCATTGGGATCACCGTCCTCTCTCAGCAGCCTCTCAGCGTCGGGTCACTTGCTAGTATAATTACCCAAGGGCTCACATTTCAAATATGTGGTATTTTCAATATAACGAAGAATAGTAAGGGCCACCTTTGTTTCCTGTGTTGAAGTTCACCCAGACTTGTGCATACTTAGCATACTTGTGGATGAAGGAATAAACACCAAACACCAAACTCACTACCATCGAGTACATAGCGACTCAAAGCTACCCTATAGGACCAGACAGAACTGCCTTTGTGGGTTTCCAACACCGAACCTTTCCCCGGGAGTAGGGAGCCTGGTGGTTTTGAAGTGCTCGCCTTGCAGTTAGCAATGTAGCGTGTCACCCTCTACACCACCATTAGTAACAGCGATTGGAAAAGCACAACATACATACAATATACATATAAATTCTGCACCTTTTCAGAATGTATCTTCTTCCCTCACTTGGCCAATCTGGAGATGGTTTCCAAGCTGGGTGACTGCCACCTCTGAAAAAGTGTCCTGACCTCAGTTACTCACAGAGCATTAGATGTGTGTATTACCCTTGCCACGAACGGGAGCCAGGTTCTCTAATGGCAGAGCGGGCAGAAACCCACCTTGTTCCCCCCACCCCCATCACACATCTGCTCCAGGATGCAAATCACACAGTGGGGCGACCTGAGAGCTGTGCAGCCACTAACGGTGCTGAGAAACTGTGCGTTTTACATTTCCACTACTAAAATCTTCAGTAACCAATTTACTTTAAATAAATTGTTAGATATATTCTTAAATCCCAGATGTTTATTCTGTGGTGAAAGTGATCAGACTTGGCTGAGAATTGATGCTAGCACTTGACTATTTAGCCTTTGAAGAGAGCCCTGGGTCAGTAGTTCAAACCCACCAGCTGCTCCCCAGGAGAGAGATGAGGCTGTCTTCTCCTGTAATGAGTTACAGCCTTAGAAGTCCAATGGCGCTGTGTCCTCTGCCCTAAAGGGTCACTAGGAGTCAAAACTGCCATGATGACAAGGGGTTAATGAGCAGTTAGCTTTTGGTCAAAGTACAGATTTGATGCCTGTGAGACAAAAAGTGAACATACTGCCCTGCACCCCACCTCCTTCTCATCTCACACCCCAAAGTCACCAGCCTTGGTTGTCTCAAACGTATGGTGACAACGTTTTCATATGCCTGTACTGGGCCTAAAGCATGGGTTTAAAACATCTATTTCCTCTTTATTAAGTCAGTGCCGTATGTACTATCAAATGCTCTATGTGCTATCAAGTACCCTACACACAACAGTCAAGTACTCCATTGCTAATGGAAAGTCGACGGTTCGAGCCCACCAGCTACTACTTAGGAGACAAGACCTGGCGATCTGCACCTGGAAAGGTTATAGTCTAGAAAACCCTACGGGCAGTTTTATGGAGTTGCTGTGAGTCAGAATTGACGCAGAGGCCTGCACCAACAACCGACACTGGTGCGGCCCCCTGCTTTCCCCATTCCACATTGGGTGCCTTTCCACATTCGTGTGTTAGAATCCCCAATCATCTCAGTGGCTCCATCATGTACGGGCACAACCACCCACGGTGAAACACTGCCATGTTGTGGGAAAACACAGCTGAACCGGTTTCACCTGCAGAAAGTACCTAATGGAAAGGTGGATGTTACTGTGGCTGAAAGTTCAAGACAAACCCAGTGGTAGTCCCAGCTGGCGAGACCCAAGAAAGCATGCCTTTCAAGAAGTATGTGTTTCAACTGCGGTTAGACAAGAGCTTGGATTTTTTGTTTTGTTTTGTTTATCCCCAAAGACCACACACACAACTACGCAAAAATACAGAGGGCGATAAACCAAAAACCAGACTCACTGCCACCCAGTCGATGCCAACTCATAGCGACCCTGTAGGACAGAGTAGAACTGCCCCTGTGGGTTTCTGAGACGGTGACTCTTTACTGGCATAGAAGCCCCCTCTTTCTTTTGAAGAGCTGCTAGTGGTTTTGAACTGCTGACCTTGCAATTGGCAGACTAACAAATAACCACGACACTGGTTAGGTTAGCCAAAAAGGAAGAAAGCCAAGCAGTTTCCTGTTAAAGAAACTGCTCACCATAAATCTTCTGCCCTTCGTTGGCAAGCACTTGGACATAGATTCACACCTAGCTAGCTGCAAGGGAGGCGGGAAATGTGTTTGTTAGCTGGCCAGCCTTTGTTGGGTGCTGTCTAGTTGATTCGGAATCACAGTGGGTCCACATTACCGGACAGAACTTTCTTTCCTGTAATCTTTACACCAGGTCTTTCTCCCTGGGTGACTTTAAACTGCCAGCCACTCCAAGCACTTAACCCTTGGCACCCCTTGGGCTCTTTGTTAGCAGGTAACCTGTGAACCTGTCGGCAGTCTACCTTCTAGAGTCAGTCTGTTATGAGGAACAGGGGGTTAGTGGAAACTACATCCAAAGAACAATTTCTTACATTATGTAGCTGTACCTGAATGGTCTCCTTCGTTGCCTTCTGCTTTCAAATAATACAAAATTAGCATCGGCAGTGAGGGGAAAGAAATAGAAATCACCAATACGCAAAATGGAAAAAGAAAATTGTGCGCTGGTAAGATGTTAGCTCATTGCCAGTCTTCATCGTGGAGTGTTTTTTGTTTTGTTTTCTTTCTCCTGAATCCTCTGCCAAGTCTCAGATTGATCTATTTTTCATAAAAGCAAACCAACAACTGCCTGCAGTCGAGTTGACGCTGACAGAGTAGAACAACAACTCTGTAGGGCTCCGAGCATGTGAGTCGTTCAGGAAGGAGACTGCCGGTCTTTCTCGCGCCAAGCCGCTGGTTAGTTTCAAACCACGGATCTCTCAGCGCACAGCCTCCTGGGTGCTTGGCCCGCTGCGCCACCAGCCACGTTTCTGTTCTTTTTCTCACCATTTTTCCTGATGGCCTCTGTGTGTGTGTGTTTGCAGGAGACAAACCCCACAAGTGTGAAGTCTGTGGCAAGTGCTTCAGCCGCAAGGACAAGCTCAAGACGCACGCGCGGTGCCACACCGGGGTCAAGCCGTACAAGTGCAAGACGTGCGACTACGCGGCGGCCGACAGCAGCAGCCTGAACAAGCACCTGCGCATTCATTCCGACGAGCGGCCCTTCAAGTGCCAGCTGTGCCCGTACGCCAGCCGCAACTCCAGCCAGCTCACCGTCCACCTCCGCTCGCACACCGGTAGGTGCCTCCCGCTGCGCTGCGCGGGGCTCCGCTTCCCACTGCCTGAGGCCTAAGCGCAGATCACCGCACCTGCCGGAGGTGGGTGGGGCGTACGCGCCCCCGTGGGGAAGGGGGATGTGCAGTGTGGCCTTTCCTCTGCCCTGCTGAGCCGTTCTGAGCACAACCGGTGCGGTGGGGGCGTCCAATTCATGACTCCATGGAAATCTCGGCGAGTCTCTTTAGAAAACTTTGTAGCATGCTCCTTGGCAAGCGGTGTGATGGATGGAGGAAGTGCGCTGAAGGAAACCCGGGTAGCGACCGTGCATCTTTCATTCCTCCCCCACGTGTGGGCGAGGCACTCTGATCCTTTTAGAAAGGCTACTCCGCAAGCATTCCGCGTGGGAAGCTTGATGGAATTCCCTGTGAAGTCGGCAGGCGAGGTCACTTACAAGACAGGCGCCTTGTCCTCTGGTGAGTGTGTGGGTTAGCTATGGGCATGGTGACGCTGTGTGACAGCGGACACTAAACCTCAATTGGCATAGCATGGCACCTGTGTATTGCCCACATGCCTGGGGTCAGCTGGCGTTGGCCCGACACCCCGGTTGGTCTTGAGTGGTTGTGATCAGATGTGTGGCACAGGCCGTGACCTCGGGATGTGGCTGACATGGCAGGTGGTGCTCCGAGCAGTTCTCGACCCTGGGCCGGCCCAGGCTTGTCCATCTCGCAGGGATGGCAGGGACACGTGTCCCCAGGGGTGAGCACGTCTCAAGGCTGCATTTAGTCTGAAAACATCCCATTGGCTCAAGCAAGTTGCATTGGATAGGCCTGGTAGATTGAAGTTCACCCTCTGTTCCGAATCACTACAAAATCCAGGAGGCAGGGAAGTGTCGAGAATCCAGGCCATGTTTATAAAGGACCACCAACTACCGTTCTACCCACCACCATTCACATCTCTCCCACAATGGGAAATGCACTCTCCCTCCCCAAACCACTACAAGCTTTTCCCAGACATAGGACCATTCAAGACCAGTGTCTTGTGATCTGTGATGGGCTGGGACGTGGCTCCTTTTGATCTTTGATGTAAAAGACAAGTTGCCAGACCTGTAGCCCAGCACCATCATGTAAGGGCGGAACAGAGCCAGAATTACATTACTGCCCAAAAGGGAGACACCAGCCAGCCAGCCGCTGTCCCCAGCCTTGCTAAAGCCCCTCTGGGGACAGGAAGTATTTCTTAATTTGGCTTTGGATCCCCTCCCTGGCTCCGGTGTCCCCTGGAACTCCCTTCCCATAGCCTTCCTTAGCTACTTCTGAAGAGGATTGGAAAGTAAGTCTTTTGAGAAAAATTCTGCCTGCTTCCCAACTACAAAACACTTGGGGTTTTTTATGTGCTGTTTTAGTCTACGCTGGCAACAGTTTGCTAAGAAACTCAAAAGAGCCAAAGTCACTGCCATCTAATGAATGCTGACACACAGCGACTCCATAAGACAGAAGAGAACTGCCATGTGGGTTTCTAAAATGTAAATCTTTATGGGAATGGAAAGCCTCATCTTTATCCCATGGTGTGGCTGGTGGTTTCCAACTGCCCACCTTGTGGTTAGTAGCCGACGTCTGGCTCCTCTGTCAGTAGAGCTATCTTAAAAACCATGTGAATGTCCCGTGTATCTATGTGCCAAAAGTTTCCCCTTCCCCCACAACCCAATTCTTGTAAAGACTCGCCTTCCTCTGTAAACTCACTGATGGGCGTTTGCAGCACCGCTGGCTGCTGAAGCTGCAGTCCCTTGAGGCTACTTCAAGTCCTTTGGTGTACCTGAGAGACGCGACTTGGCACCCGCTAAATATCCTCTGAGGCATTTTCAGACCATCTCCTGTTCACCTCTCTCCTTTGCCTTCCCCACGAAGATCAGTCTCCTGAATATGATGTTTTCCCCTTGCTTTATCTTCTCAGGAAATCATTTTCTGGCTACAGAAGCCAGAGATGAGAAACTAGCCTGGCGAACCTTGACCTTTCCATATGTGCTCTCAATTCGCCAGGAAAATGGTCTGCTCTTTTTTTAAGCATGTCGCGTTCTCATCAGACCTTGTACTCCGCCGTTGGTCAGAGATGGCAGTGAGTCACTTAGCCTCAAAGTTCACCAGGTGTGTTTTCTAGCCTCTAAGTTACCCCAGGTAGCAAGTGCTTTGTTACAAAGACATGTGGTCTGCCGGTTTTCTAGCCGCTATCTGCAGCATGTGTTGGGGTTCTGTTGTGGGGGAGGGAAGATGTTGAAGTATCCATTGAGTTGATTTCAACACCCGGCAACCCCTTGGGGTCTGCGGGTAGACCGTTTGCTCCGTAGGGTGGTCTGTGTCAGAGTTCTCCGAAGTAGGTCGCCAAACCTTTATCTCTGCGTGGGCTCAACCACCAACCTTTTGGTCTGCAGCTTAGTGCCTGCCTATCTGTGCCACCGGGAATGTTGGTGTATGACAGCACCTTGTTGCAAGGTCTCAACAGCGTTGTGCTGTGTAAAACCCCAAACTGCCCACACCAAGCCTCGGCGGCATCCAGTAAGCCTCTTTTGTTCACTTGTTGGGGGTTTGCTCTGTGAGTAGGAAGCTCTGCTGCTTGAGGTGGGCTCACGTCCAAGACTGGGATTCTGCTGGCTGTGGGCCAGCTGCCCACTGGCTTGGTGGGAGTGACCCAGCTCTGCTCCATGCCTGGAGCTCATCCTCTGCCTGGAGCCAGGGGAGCAAACCAGGCTTGGTCTTCTCATGGGGTGGTGGAGGTGCATGCCAATTAGCACCTCATTAGCCAAACCCAATAACACGGTGGAGCCCAGCATGGAGGGCCACAGCAACACCCCACCCCCGCCCCTTGCGGTGGAGGAGGCAGATTTCTTGGCAGATGCCGTGGCTACATGTGAGGCTCAACAGAAGACGTTTGGGCCCCCTTTCGTAATCCACTAGAGCAGGTCCAGATACTGGCGTAAGACTATTGATGGACTGATAGACAGGAAGAGCATTTCTGGTGAGGGCTACGAAGGAAGCGAGGGGAGCTGTCACACTGGAGACAGCAGAACCCCTAGAAGTAGCAGCGGAACCAGGTGACCAGCATAAGGTGCCATGGGAGCCAAGCCACAGAGCAGGAGAGCCGAGTACCTTCAGGGAGGAGGTAGCCTTCTGGTGGCGCTAACGTGCCAGCCCAGGGAGTGAAAGCTTAGGCCTAAGCGGTCCAAGGGGTTGAGCGGCAGGGAACCAGGAAACAGAAGCTGAAGAGATGAGGAACCAGGAAGCACAGCTGCCTGTGCCTCAAAGGGCGGGGCCCTGAGCTGGGGGTGGGGAGGGGACCTCAAAGGGTGGGGCCATGAGCTGGGGGAGGGGACCTCAAAGGGTGGGGCTACACCAGCTGGGCTTCAAAGAGTCAGATCTTCCCCAACTTGGTTCTAGAGTATGAACCCATGCTCTACCATCCATCAGTGCCAGGTAGCTAGTTCTGCTGCCCAACCTGAGGGAGCCTCCTGTGGCTGAGGGTGTGGGGTCACCAATCATCAGTGAGACTAGGGGAACGAGGCTGCTCAAGTTGAGGGAGCAGAGTTGCCAGTACAGCGGGCCTGGACGGTGGAGCTGAAGGCCAGGCCTGCGGAATCCCCAGAGAGCATGGCCAACGCACAGTCTGGAGGGCAGGGCCACTGCGAAGATGGTCTCAGAGAAGGTGCGTTATTCTGCTGGGTTTTTCACTTACTCAGTCCTGGTAATGCTTCTCTCCTTCAGGTGTCTCCCGTTTGTAATGGAAATGACTTCCAGTCAGGGGTCCTCAAACCACGGCCACATGCGGCCCGGCCCCGCAGAGGATATTTATCCAGGTTTTGCCCCGTTTTGTTTTTTACTTCAAAATAAGATATGTGCAGTGTGCATAGGCATTTGTTCATAGTTTCTTTTTTTAAAAAACTATAGTCTGGCCCTCCAACGGGTCTGAGGGACAGTGAACTGGCCCCCTGTGTAAAAAGTTTGAGGACCCCTGGTCTACCTTGTGTCGTTGCACCTTGAAAGTAGCTCACTTGTATTCTAGATTCACGGAGGAAGAAGAATTTTGCTCCAGGATGGAACTTGGACATGGAATTGTATTTTTGGTAAAATATGATGGGGTGAAAGTGTTTTGAATGTGACAAGGACATGAAATGGGGATGGGCAAAGGATGGACTGTCATGGGTTGAATTGTATCCCTCTAAAATGTATGTCAATTTGACTGGACCATGATGTTCAGAGGTGTGACAGTTACGGCATGAGATAATTTGGCCATTATGAAATGATGGAATCAGCCCCCGTGATGTGATCTAATGTGATCAGTCAATCAGTTGTTAGAAGATTAGGGCAGGATGTAACTCTCAATTTCATCACAGCCCTGACCTGATCTAAGGGGAGTCCCCCTGGGCTGTGGCCTGCGTCACCTTTTATCTTACAAGAAACAGAAGGAGAAAGAAGCAAGCAGAGAGCGGGGACCTCAGTACCAGCAAGAAAGAAGAGCCAAAAACGGAGTCTGGCTTTTGGACTCAGGGTTCCTGGACTAGGAATCTGACTCAGGATAAGATTGGAGTCAAGACACAGAGATCTCCAAGGAATACCTGCCCCATAGAAGTTGAAAGGATACAAGGACCTTCTGGGGGGAGGGCGGGGCGAGGAGAGAAAACCCTGTTTCGGAGCTGACCCTCTGAATTCAAATTTGAGTTAACTGAGACAGATGAAAGAAGTGAATTACATTGTCATTATTTTCACTTTTACTGAAACTGTGTATGTTCAGCAATTTTTTTTTAATAGGCAAGAAAGCAGGTGCCACCAGTAGAAATTGAAAACATTTTCACAAACTTCACAGTTGCTTCTGGTAGATCAAAATATTTCATCTCCTTCAGTACTTAGAAATCATGGGCCCTGGTCTTACTGAGGAATTTTACAAAGCCTGTAGAGAAGATTTACCACTAATCCTACATGAACTATTTCACAATGTACGAACCAACAATATACTACCAACTTCATTTTATGAAGCCAGGCAATAATATCACCAGAATTGAAAATTATAGACCAATATCCCTGATGAATATAGATGCCAAAATTTTCAATAAAAGTATAGCCAACAGGATTCAATAAAGCATTAGGGGGGAAAGAGCATAATCATGTGGGTTTGCAAGGATGGTTTAATATTCGAAACCCAATCAATGTCATCCACCACATAAACAAAATAAAACATCAGAACCAAATTATATCAATAGATACAGAAAAAGCATTTGATTAAATTCAGCATTCATTCTTGATAAAAAAACACTCAATAAAATAGGAATAGAAGTGAAATTTCTCAACCTAATATTTTAATTTTTATTAAGGCCATAGATGCCTTTGGCTAGCATCTCACTTAATGGAGAGGAATTGAGAACATTCTCCCCACGGCCCTTAAACGGGAGGCAGACAGGGGTGTCCTTTTTCACCATTCTTATTTAATATAGTCCTGGAAGTCTTGTCCAGACTATGAGACATCAAAGAAGTATTGAAGACATCACTACTGGTACAGAAAAAACAATACTCTCCTTGTTTGCAGATGATAGCTTAATATAGAAAACCCCAAAGATTCTATAAAAATTGCTGGAGATAATTGGGGGGGGAAATGGCAATGTAGCAGGCTATAAGATCGATCTACATAAGTCCGTTGGAGTTTTTTAACATTAAAGAAGACGGCGCCTCCATATTTCTTACCCATGAGCTCTAAACATTCGTTTGAGTGGCTAGAGGAGGAGGAAAAGGTAAAACTGAAACTGACTTGGATTCTTTTGTGACATACAAGTTGGTTCGAACTAAAAGAAATAGAAATAAACCAAGAAGATAGCACTGAAACGGAAATTAAAGGAACAATATTACTTATAATAACTACCCAAAAGATAAAATTATCTAGGAATAAATCTTACCAGAGAAACAAAAGAATGATACTAAGAAAACTATAGAACACTTCAACGAGAAACCAAAGGAGGCTTACCCAAATAGAAAATTGTTCCATGCTCCTGGATAGGTAGATTAAATATACTGACAATGCCAAGATTAACAAAAACTATAAATTCAATACAATTTCTACCAATCCCAGCATAGTTCTTTAAAGAAATGGGGGGGAAAAAAACTAATCACCAACTTTATATGGAAAACAAAGAAACCCAGGATAAGCAAAACACTATTAAAAAACAAAATAGAAGGCCTTTCACTCCCATATGGCAAAACCTATTCTACAGCCAGGGTAATCAAAACAGCTTGGTACTGATACAACAATAAACATGAAGACCGATGGATTAGAATTGAGAACCCAGAAATACAGCCAGGGGCCGACAGACACCTGATCTTCATTAAGGACGGAAACGCATTAAAACATATAACTGATGCTAAAAAAAAACTGGATCTCCACCTGCAAAAAATTAAAGCGGGACCCCTATATCACTTCATGTACAAATGTGAACTCAAGAGGGATTAAAGACATAAATATTAATCCTGGAACCATAAAAACCAGCAGTGAAAAAATAGGGACAAACTTAAGGGCATTAATACAATGCATAAATGCACTACCAAACATAATGAAAAATACACACTATAGAAAATAAAATAGAGGCTGGGAGCTTCTAAAAATATGACATATACACACACACCAAAAGATGTCATCAAAAGAGTGAAAAGAGAACCCACAGATTGGGGGAAATATTGAACAGTGATATATCAAATAAAGGGCTAATTTCAAAAATCTGTAGAAAACTACAACTTTAATGAGAAAAATATAAATAACCCAATTTTTTAAATGGGCACAAGACATGAATAGACAATTTACTAATGATAACATCCAGGCAGCCAACAATACAAAAAAAAATTCATGTTCACTAGCCTTAAGAGAAACAAAACAATGAGATACCACCTCACACTGACACTCAGCAAAATTTTTAAGTTATGCTGATAATAATGCTGGAGAGGATGTAGAGATATGGGAACGCTCGCACATTGCTGATGGTATTGTAAAATTATACAACCCCTATGGACATCAATATGGTGCTTCCTTAAACAAATGCAAACACAAATACCTTATGAGCTTCTTAGGATTTCTAGGACCGTAGACATTTATGGGAGCAGGTTTGAACCACCAAACTTGCAGTTAGCAGCCAGATGCTTAGCCTACTGTGCCACCAGGGTTCCCTGTTTAGGTATAGGCTTTTCTAATGATAGAAGTTTGTTGAATTACTCTCTGCCATCTTTAGTTATTAATCTGTCCATACAGATGCTGTAGGCCCCGTCCCAAAAGCTGGAAAAGACTCCTCACTCGTTTGAGCTCTCTGCCTAGGGAATCGAACACTGGGTGGATGTACAGATAATTTGCCCAGCAGTCAGGGAGATTCGCTTTAAAATCAAGCCTGAGATGAAACCCAAGCTCTTGCCTGCATTACAAGCAACCGCAATCAAGTCTGAGAATATTTCTCAGCCTGGCTCTCATTTGACTATGAATAGTGGTAGTAGTACCCACAGCCACCTCCTGGGGGTGTCTTGAGCACCCTGTTCAGCGAGGCAGCACCTGCCTCCCCAGAAGCTGGTGCAGATTGCCAGCTGCTGCCATTTGACGGGCTGATTTGTTTGGAACGGGCAGGGGCCACCAGCCTTGAACTACCAAGGCCTTAGATCATTCAGACTTGGCATGCTTTGAGAATATATACGTGGGATATCGCGTCCACTCCCCCTACCCCCCGCCACCACCACCCCATCTTTCTGTGAATCTGATTTTTTTCCCAAACAGCTGGATGTTATAAATTCACAAGAATGCAGCTGGGCTATGCAGGGTACATAAGTGTTTTGCAAGCAACACGTCGTTATTAATAAAGATCTTCCTGAAAGATTACATCATTTGTAAAAAGTAAAAAAAAAAAAGAAGGGGGAGGAGGGAAGATGGGGGGGGGAGCTGATCCCAAGGGCTTGATGGAAAGTAAATGTCTAGAAAGGAACGATGGAATAGATGTACTAATATGTCAAGTACAATTGATGTATGGATTGTGACAAGAGTTGTAAGAGCCCCCAGTAAAATGATCTTTAAAAAAAATACACTGAGGAATGAGTAAGGCACAGATTAGAGGGCCCTGAAAGGATTTCGTTCACTCTGTGACCACACTGGCTCAGTGGAAACGAATGGTGCAGAATTACACAGCTCGGCACCACTGGCTTAGCTGCGTGAGCGCCTTCCCACACGGAACTGTGGCCTGACTGTCTTTTAGGAATACACTGAGTATATTTGCAACTCGTATGTTATTGGGGCCCGTGAACTAGCTCTTTGCAATCTCCCATTTTTGTTTTGTTTTGGTTGTTGCCTAATGGGGTTGATAGCTCCACGGTGCAGCCAAGCACAGTGGTGGTGGTGGAGAATTGGGGCAAGAAGCAAAGCCCTCTCTGGCCCCCCTTCTCTGCCTGCCTGCCCTGTCTGAGCGGTTTTCTGGGGGGATCCGCGGTGGTTGTTGCCTGCCTGTGCTTATCGAAACTCACCTTGTGTTGACAGGGGACGCCCCCTTCCAGTGCTGGCTCTGTAGTGCCAAGTTCAAGATCAGCTCCGACTTGAAAAGGCACATGCGCGTGCACTCTGGGGAGAAGCCCTTCAAGTGCGAGTTCTGCAATGTCCGCTGCACCATGAAGGGCAACCTCAAGTCCCACATCCGCATCAAGCACAGCGGGAACAACTTCAAGTGCCCGCACTGCGACTTCGTGGGCGACAGCAAGGCCACGCTGCGGAAGCACAGCCGGGTGCACCAGTCGGAGCACCCCGAGAAGTGCGCCCAGTGCAGCTACTCCTGCTCCAGCAAGGCGGCCCTGCGCGTGCACGAGCGCATCCACTGCACCGACCGCCCCTTCAAGTGCACCCACTGCAGCTTCGACACCAAGCAGCCCAGCAACCTCAGCAAGCACACGAAGAAATTCCACGGCGCCCTGGTCAAGACCGAGGCCCTGGAGAGGAAGGACGCGGCCCGACAGGGCGGGCGCCAGGTGGCCAGGCTGGACGCCAAGAAGACGTTCCACTGTGACATTTGCGACGCCTCCTTCATGCGGGAGGATTCGCTGCGCAGCCACAAGAGGCAACACAGCGAGTACAGCGAGAACAAGCCCGCGGACGTGGCCGTGCTGCAGTTCCAGGTGGAGGCTGGCAAGCAGCCCGCGGCCCCAGCCAACGCCAATGCCACCGCCACGCCCCTCGCCCTGGGGCAGCTCCAAGTGCCCCTGCAGCCCAGCCAGGCGCCCCAGTTCAGCGACGGCAGAGTCAAAATCATCGTTGGGCACCAGGTACCCCAGACCAACACCATCGTCCAGGCCGCCGCCGCCGCCACAGTGAACATTGTGTCCCCTGCCTTGGTGGCTCAGAGCGCAGAGGACCTGCCTGGAAATAACCGGCTCCAGATCCTGCGCCAGGTCAGTCTGATCGCCCCTCCTCAGGCCGCGGGGTGCCCGAGCGAGGCGGGAGCCATGGCGCAGCCCGCCGTCCTGCTGACCACCCACGAGCAGGCGGAGGGCGCCCCGCTGCACCAGACGCTGCTCCCCGCGGCCCCCGGAGGCCCCCCGGAAGGGTCCGCCAGCCAGACTTTCATCACCGGCTCGGGGATTACGTGCGCAGACTTGGAAGGCCTGAACGCGCTGATCCAAGAGGGGGCCGCCGAGGTGACGGTGGTGAGTGACGGCCAGAACATCACCGTGGCCACCACCGCGGCCCCCATCTTCTCCTCGTCCCAGCAAGAACTCCCCAAGCAGGCGTACTCCATCATCCAGGGGGCCACCCACCCCGCTCTGCTCTGTCCGGCCGACTCCATCCCAGACTAGGACTTGAACAGGGGAGAGGAGAATTTTTTAAAAAGCAAGACCAAGAAAGGAAACCCGAGGTAGAAAGCTGTCTGCGGTCTGTTTACTCCGAGTGTTTTTAGGAATGCGGCCCCACCCCCAAACAGGTGTCATTCCATGTTGCTCCCGCATCACGTCTGAGAGCGCCTCCCATGTAACCGTTGTAGAATGTGAGGCGGAGCCGCCTCGAAATGAAATTCAGTGACTGGCCCGAGACAACGTTCCTTTCCAAATCCATTTCTCGACTCTAATAAAGGTTCTGTCTGTGTTTTCTTTTGTCTGGCCTTTTAAGTTAAAGCTGATGGGACTCGCAGACTAGCCCCTGTTTGAAATGCCCCAACGAGTTTGTGATGATGGTGGTGTTGGACTGGATACACCGTGGGTGGCAGGTTGACCGTGTTTTCTCTGCCGTGTGACATGGCTTACACGCGCACACACCCCTCCCCTGAAATGCTTCCTATAATCGCGGACCAACAGATGGATGGCTTCCTAATAAACTGACACGATTAAAATCTCCTGAGGGCAAAGATAGTTACCAGTCTTGGGTTGAGGTGTGAATGGAGGGGCTGCCCATTGAACAATTGAAGTGGCCAGACGAGGTGCAGCCTGTACCCGAGGACATGCTCAGAGGACCCAGCTCCCAGGCTGAGGAAGAGAAATGGGAACCGGAAACGCAGGGAGGAAGCGGAAGCAGGGACAGCTGGTGGAGGGGCTGGCCAAAGTGGGTGTGAGTTGAATGTAAAACTGGTGATCCACTCTGTAAACCTACACCCAATTTCTCAATTTACAAGTTCAAGAATAAACAAAGAGTGAAACAGAAGAAGCAAAAAGAGGTTTCTAGGTCCAGCTTATAAATATTCATGAGCCTTGAGGGCACACCAGTTAAGCATTTGGCCGCTACCTGGAAGATAGGCGTGGCATTTCTGCAGAACAGAGACCTGGCGGCCAGCTCCCACAGAGACTTCAGCCTAGGAGGCTCCGTGGGCAGGTCTACTCTGTCACACGAGGTCGCAGTGGGTCGCAATCGACTCGACAGCACCGAACGGCCACACAACACAAATAGTACTCACGCACATCACTGCCTTCCCAGTCAGATGAACTATGGTACCGGATACGGTTTGACACCGGTTGCATCGGCAGGCCCCGACGGACTCGTCCTGGGGTGACATCTGATGTAATCACCTATTACTATGTAGGGCAGAATATTCTAGGATGCCACTTTGGGGGAACCCTGGTATTTGTGCAGCAGATGCAGGGACCGGTTGAGTGGCCTCGTGCTGGCAGCCAGGTGTCTCCATCGCAGACTGCATTGTCATCGTGAGGTGCCATTGAGTTGACTCTGTTTCCTAGCGACCCCGTGTGCCACGGAAGGAAACTGCCCAGTCCTACGCCATCTTTGCCGTTGCCATGTGGAACCAACTACTGCAGACACTGTGTCGCTCCATCGCATTGGGGGGGCTTCCTCTTTTTCCCCTGACCCTACACTTTGCCAAGCTCCATGTCCGCCAGAGACGGGTCTCTCCTGATAACATGTACGGTGTACAGGCGAGATGTCTGTATTTCCTCCCAGACAGCTGGTTCGTTCTGACGCGTCTCGAATCGTTCCAGTTCATCCGCTCATCGCGCTTCCTTACTCAACGCTCAGCTTTCGAGAGCGTGGGCGGCTACTGGAAAGACCATGGCTTGGGTCAGGGGCGCTTTAGTCTTCACCCGGAGAAGTGGGTTCTCGAAACTCCCTGTCGTCTTGTAGATGGCGCCTCAGAGGATTGCAGAACTGCGGAGACAAACTTTGCGGTAAGGCAAAGCCTCACCCTTCTCCCTGGTGGTTTTGAACTGCTGACCTGTGGCTAGCAGCCCAACGTGTAAACCAGGAGGCCCCCAGGGCTCCTGCGTGTGTTGAAAGAGAAAGTCAAATTACCTGTATGATGTTTTGTTAAAATGCTGTTTGTCCAGCAGATGGAACCAGAGAGCCAGCTAGAATGATCCTTATTCTAGCCCAACAGTGTTCTCCACGAGTGGTAACACCTCTGACTTCTCCAGTAGAGTTAGCTTCAAGGAGTCCTGGTGGAGCAGAGGTTACACCTTGGGCTGCCATGTGAGTCATCAGCAGTTTGAAACCACCAGCAGCTCTGCGAGAGAAAGACCAGGCTTTCTACTTGTGTAAACAGTTATAGTCTTGGAAACTCACAGGGGTTCTGTATGAGTCAGTATTGACTTAATAGCAGTTTGGGGTTTTTTTGAACAGTGATCTTCAGGTCGTTTGGGGCAGTTAATATTGACTGAAACGTGCTCTCAGTGTCAGCAAGGCGTGGTGAGGCAAATTTAGCATGTCATGGGGGTAGTGCAAATGGGCGCGGCTGCTAGGGGAAAGGGAGGAGGTTCTGGTCCACTGGAAGTCTCCTGGGAAGACAATTCTCAGCTGTTGCAAACCCTCTGGACTCTTGACGCACACCAGGGACACCAGACGTCTGACCCTTCTCAACTACCACCGGCTTCTTAGACACACTGCCACCAATGTTGTTGCCGCTTTTATTCTCCCTGCCCTGCCCCAGCACAAATTTGTTTAGTCAAAAACATCCCAAAAGATAAACCTCAGTTTTGTTTGAAGACTATGCCCTCCTCCCCCCACCCATTTGGGGGGAGGGGGATTAATAAATAAAACCAGTGTCATGTAGTCAACTCTGATTCCTTGTGGGACCCTGTCTGTGTCTGGGCAGAACTCAGTTCCATGGGCTTTTAAGGACTGATTGTCCAGCAGTGGATGACCAGGCCTTTCTTCCAGATGCCCCTGATTGGACTTGAACATCCAACCATTCTGTTTGCAGCCCAAGCGCTTTAACCATTTGCACCACCCTGGGACTCCAGTAACGAAGTAGGGAAATTACATGATGTTGATTTGGAAAACTTGATGGTTTGTGTGTTGGACATGAGAAATTGGTTTCCTTGGGTGCACACCTCCATTATACGATCGCTGAGGACAAACGGGTGCATAAGCAAATGTGAAAAAAGCTGATGATGCCCGGCTACCAAAAGCGATAGTGTCTGGGGTCTTAAAGGCTTGAAGGTAAACAAGTGACCATCTAGCTCAGAAGCAACAAAGCCCACATGGAAGAAGCACACCAGCCTGTGCGATCACGAGGTGTCGAAGGGATCAGGTACAAGGCATCATCAGTACAAAAAAATCTTACCATAGTGAATGAAGGAGGAAGTGCAGAGTGGAGACCCAAAGCCCATTTGTCAGCCACTGGAGATCCCCTTGCAGAGGGGTCTAGGGGTGGAGATGAGTCAGTCAGGGTGTGATGTAGCACCAATGAAGAATACAGCTTTCCTCTAGTTCCTAAATGCTTCCTCCCTACCCACTATCATGATCCGAATTCTACCTTGCAAGTCTGGATAGAGCAGAGGATGTACACTGTTGCAGATAGGAGCTGGAGGCACAGGGAATCCAGGGCGGATGATACCTTCAGGACCAGGGGTATGAGTGGTGATACTGGGAGGGTAGAGGGAGAGTGGGTTGGAAAGAGGGAACCGATTACAAAGATCTACATGTGACCTCCTCCCTGGGGGACGGACAACAGAAAAGGGGGTGAAGGGAGATGTTGGACAGGGCAAGATATGAGAAAATAATAATTTATAAATTATCAAGGGCTCATGAGGAAGGGGAATAAAAAGAGGACCTGATGCAAAGGGCTTAAGTGGAGAGCAAATGCTTTGAAAATGATGAGGGCAATGAATGTACAGATGTGCTTTACACAATTGATGTATGCATGGATTGTGATAAGAGTTGTATGAGCCCCTAATAAAACGTTTTTAAAAAGATGAAATATTTCTTTTAAAAAGAGTTATAACTGGACACTTACACTAAGTCTTATGGACAAGCTCACCATCATGGTGATGCCGACTCAGTGTGACCTTATATGACAGGACAGAGCCCCTGTGGGCTTCCAAAACTAACTGGCATAGAAAGCCCCCTAAGGTTCCTACCGAATCTTTCAAGTTGCTGATGTCAACCTCATCTCATATAGTTAGTTCTTCAAAGAGCATAATGCTCAAGAAAGTCAGTTTCACTAAGTCAGGGAAACTTGTTTGAAGGGGACTTCCCGGGATGTTTTTGCATTTTGATTGAATATTATTTCAGGGCAACAGTTTGAGGGGTTCATCTAGCTTACAGATTCTAGGGGAATTTTTTTCCTGATTTTATTTTTTTAATCATTTTATTAGGTGTTCATGCAACTCTTTTTACAATCCATACATACATTATTTGTGTCCAGCACATTTGTACATATGTTGCCATCATCATTCTCAAAACACCCACTCTCCACCTGAGCCCCTAGCATCAGCTCCTCATTTTCTCCTCCCTCCCTCTGAACCCTTGATAATTTAGAAATACTTATTATTTTATCATATCTTACACCATCTGACGTCTTCCTCACCCAGTTCTCCGCTGTCTGTCCTCCAGGGAGGAGGTTACATGTAGACCTTGTCATCTGTTTCCCATTTCTCCCTCACCCTCCCTCCACCTTCCCGATATCGCCACTCTTACCACTGGTCCTGAGGGGCTCATCTGTCCTGGATTCCCCGTATTTACAGTTCCTAGCTAGGAGAATTTTTTAATTTTGTTCTGCATGTATCCCTTTTGATCAGGATTTTCCTTTCGAATCTTTGACCCAAATGTTCAGGCATGGTTGCCAGGCACCATCCAGTTCTTCTGATCTCATGGCAAAGAAGCCCCAGCTGGTGTTTGGATCCACATTTCCATAACATCTCTGCATGAGAGTTTGGACCATTTGTGTTTCCCCTTTGTGAACTTTTGATTGCTCCTCCCTCATTTTTTCAAATGGGCTCCGGGATCAACAAACTTTGAAACACACTACTGAAAATTTTCTCCAGCTCTCATTTGTCTCTTCCACTTTCATTGTGGCGTTGTTGTCGTGTTAAAATAACTGTCTTCCTATGAAATGAAGACACAAAGTATTGCTACAACACCTTAGAAACCTTTATTAAACTAAAATGTGAAGCTACTGTTGCTCTAGATAGCCTCCAGTGACTGGGGGCGGGGGAACATCTCAGAAAAGGGGGGGAGAATGGATGCGCCACCCAGAGGCCGCCAGCGGGGTCACTGGGCTGTATGTGCTAACACGGTTGAGTTGGTGGGAGTTTTGCTGTATAGGTTCTCAACATCAGTAAACCTATAGGAGAAGAACAAGCAGGGGACAGAGAAATAGAAGGGAAAAGACAGGGGAAAGCATTGAAGTTCTTGGGGAGAGTTAGTTCCTGAGAAGGCTGCTCAAAAAAAAAAAAAGTTACATTGTTTTCATTTCTGGGAAAGAAATACTACATAGGTATTATATAGAAAGGACAGCTGTGTCATTCATCATCTGAGCCAGGACACGTTTGAGAGGGAAGTGCCTTTATTGATAGCGATGCCAACACAAAACAAAAGCCCCCACCACCTCACTGCCACCAAGTTGACGCTGACTCATAGTGACACTATCGGACTGGGTAGACTTGTCCCTGTGAGTTTCCGAGACTGAAACTGTTTATGGGAACAGAAAGTTCCATCCTTCTCCCACGGAGAAGCTGGTGGTTTCTAACCGCTGACCTTTCTGATCAGAGCCCACTGCGTAACCACTTCTGATCAGAGCCCACTGCGTAACCACTTCGCCACCAGGGCTCCTTATGCTGAAAACCAACGCCCAAACCCATCGAGTCGATTCCAATGATGTGGAAAGGGCCAGGGCAAAAATGTGTGCAGCGTACCCTGTTGGCTGACAGCAGGTCCAGCCCTGAAGCTGTGGACTCGTGACTGATGCTTCCCCCTAGGGGTGGGGTGCAGCAGCACACCGGATTACATTTTACTTCCCATGGGTCAGTTTGATAAGGAAATAGTGAATTTCCAAGGCCACAATGGTGATAGCCATCCGGATTTTCCACCTAAGAGTCCAGATGTAAACTCAGTGCTGCATTTCTTGTCAACGTACGTACTGGTCTGTGCCAGTCAACCACCCGTAGGTGTGTTCTCTTACCTATTTGCCATGTCAGGTAGCTTCGATTCTTGTTTTGAGTGTCCACACTTCCTCTCTGCTACAGAATCTTGTGTGCCCACCAGGTCTGTTGGCATCATGGTGCGTGCACTGTGCTGCCCTGATGCACTGGCCTTGGGCAAAGCCATGTGGCCATTCGCTTTGGCCAATGCACCATGAGCCCAATGAGAAGAGAAGAAATCCTGGCAGTCCAAAGGTGAAGTGTTCGATGCTGACCTAAACGTCCATGGTTTGAATCCGCCCCACCCGTCAACTCCATCGCTGGAGGTGCGGGCAGTTAGACTCTCTCACATGGGGTTACTCTGTGCCCAAGCTTAGTGGCACATAACACAACCCACAATGGGATGGGAAGATCATCAAACGGGCTGGTGCATCAGGCAGCTAACCACAAGGTCAGTGGTTCAAACACACCAGCCACTCTGAGGGAAAAAAGATGAGCCTTTCTGCTCCCATAAAGATTTAGAGACCCACAGGGGCCATTCTACCCTGTCCTGGAGGGTCACTGTGAGTCAGAATCCATTGATGGCAGTGAGTGGGGTTTGGTCTGGGGTTTCCTGCCCTCCAGGGACAACCAGGAGCACATACCCAGAGTAGCTGATGGCCGAGGAGAAATGAGCAAAAACCCTTAGGGAAAACTGGCACCCACAGCCTGGAGCTCAGCCCAGCAGAGCCAGAGGGAGACAGTAAACATGTGTAACGGACAGCCACTGAGAGTGTGAGCTGGTTTGCCAGCACAGGAGGCTGCCAGGGCTCGAAGAAGTCAACGTGGGAAGCTGACAGAGCTGCCTGTGTATTCATTGCGCGGTGTTTGTTTGGCTGAGTGAAATAATGTTGCCCCAACCATGCTATTTGAAAATCCTTTTTAAGAAAAAGAGCCGTTCATCGGTGAGTTGTTGCCTTAAGATACCGTAGGCTAAGGAGCCTGCCTCCCTCCCCTCATCTCCCCTTTCCCTCTGTGTCCCTGGAACCAGGGACCACTCCCCCTGCCAGAGGCTGCAGATTCACAAATCATCCCCCAGGTGGACTCCTGGGGAGCTTGCTCATCCTGGAAAGAGGCACAGATCAGTGAGCGGGGAAAGAAAATGGTGCTGGCCGAGAATATTGAAAGTCCTACGGGATGCCAAAAGAACAAACAAATCTGTCTTGGGAGAAGAAGTACAACCAGAATGCTCGTTGGAAGCAAGGATGGCAAGACTTTGTGCTTTGGGTATGTGGTCAGGAGAGAGCATCCTGCTGGTACGGTAGAGAGGTCATGAACCAGAGGAAGACCCTCGACAAGATGGATTGGCACAGCAGCTGCAACCGTGGGCTGAAGCGAAGAACAAATGTGAGAATGGTGCGGGGCTGGGCAGTGTTTCATTCTGCTGGGCAGAGGATCTGACTCGATGGCACCGAACAACAACAGGACAATAAGTAAAGCCCCTTGGGCTGGGTCGTAAATGCTTCTAAGAACCAAATGAGGAGCCCTGGTGGTGTCGTGGGTTGCAAGGTCAGCAGTTCAAACCCACCAGCCACTACTCGGGAGACCGATGAGGCTGGCTGCTCCTGTAAAGACTGACATCCTGGGCAACCTCTACCCTATAGGGTCACTGAGTCAGAACTGGTGCAATGAGAGTCTTTCCGTCGTTCGTATTTTGTTTTGAAAACCCAAGTGGTAACCGAAGGTACCCAGGTGGCTGTCACTTGCTTGGCAATGAGGGGGTGGGGGAGTAGTTTGCTTTTGCCTTGATTGTTTTTGAAGAGAATATACACAGCAGAATGGACACCCATTCAACAGCAGTGTGTGCGTGTACAAGTCAGCAACATGAGTGACGGCTCTGCCAGCTCTGGGGCTGTTCTCACCTCCTTTCCCAGTTGTCTCCCCACCCCCACCGGTCACAGGAGCTCACTGCCCTCTGCGGTTCCTAACTTACTTTTTGAGTCACCTTGATCCCGCATGAACCAAAACCACACTCGCTGACATCGAGTTCACACGAACTCAGAGCGACCCCTGTGGGTTTCTGAGACTGTCCCTGTGGAGGAGAGTAGAAAGCCCGGTCTTTCTCCCTCGGAGGTGCTAGTGGTTTCGAACTGCCAACCATGCGGACCACAGCCCAACATGTAACCACTACACCACCAGGGTTCCTTTCGATCCCACAAAGATCTTCAAAAAAACACAGAGGGCCCTGGTATGCTTCCTTTTCTCAGCCGTTCAACTCGACTGTGGTTTAAGGAAAATTCACGGGAGTCGTTTTAGCTTAAAGATTGTCTCAAGGCCGCACTTTTGCGGGTCCTGCCAGCCTCTGTGGCTTTAGAAAGAGAATGTCTGGCTTCCGAGAGAATTTTTCATTCTGTTCTGCATCTCCCTCCCCCTTTGGTCTCCTGGAGAACCTTCGACAGAAACACACAGGAACACTCGTGAGCGGGGTGCAGGGCCGGGTGGTGTTTCATTCTGTCATACTGAAGGTCGCCATGTGTTGGCAGTGACTTGCCGGGACCTCACAACGGCAGCACTGGGGCTCACACACCACAATGGCGAGGTGGGCGTAGGCCGGCAGTGGGTCCTTCTCTTGTCCCCAGGGTCACTCAACTGCCACAAACAACAGCTGTCACCTCCCTGGGGCGTCCTGTCCCCTGGAAAAATGCTGTATTTGTTCCCCCAGGTATTCCTAGGAGAGAGTAAGACAGTGATGCGGCAAGCCAAGACAGGTGGCTCATGAGAGCAAGTCCCAGGCCGGGGCTCGCCCCCAGCGAGGTCTAGGGCACTCCCCGGAGGCTGAGGGACATGGCATATAGCTCACTGCTTTCTTTACTTTCTCTTCGATTGTTTACTTGTTTTTATTCAGCATTTTGTTGGGAGCTCTTATACATGTCATAGCGTTCCATACTTCAGATAAACCAAGCAGACTTGTACAATTGCTACTACAATCAGTTTCAACACGTTTTCTTTCTTCTTGAACTCTTCGATATCAGCTCAGCTTGATCCCTTCCCTCCCCACCCATGCCCCCACCCCCGGGAAAGTTGTTATTATTGTTATATATTATTATTCTTTTTCTTCTTAGCGCTATCTTACCCCATCCAATATATCCATTCACCTACAACTCTGTCCCCCGCGAGTGGGGCTATATAGCCATTATTGCCATCAGCCCCCTTCCCCATCCTCTTTTTTCTCTTAAAAAAAAAATAAGTTCCTTCATTTGCTCTGCGGGTTGACACTGGTCTAGAAACATGGAAATTCCACAGCCTGGGCAGGCTGCCTCAGCCTTGTTTGCTCCTAATTCATTTCCACGGCAAATTCTCGGTGCCTACTTAAGTGGAATGACCAATTACAGCCTGGAGCTCGCTATTATCATGGGTAATTAGATAATTACTGCCCTAACACTGTTATTATAAATAATAGCTGGCTCCTGGTGGCATGGTGGGTGTGCTAGGGGCTGCTAACCGCAAGACCAGCAGTTTGAAACCAGGAGCAAGAGGGGCCTTAAAGCATGAGAGTGATTGTTCTCAACCTGTGGATTGCAACCCCTTTGGGGGTCAAACGACCCTTTCACAGGGGTCACCTGAATCATAACAGTAGAAAAATGACAGTGATGAAGTAGCAAGGAAAGTAATTTTATGGTGGGGGGGTGGGTCCCCACCACATGAGGAAGGTTGAGAACCGCTGCAGTACAGGCTCAGGAAGCACCGGGCCAGTTCCACCTGTCCCTCAAGGTTGCATTGAGCCGTTACGGACTCGGAGGCAGTGAGTTGTTCAGCGTACAGGCCACCCGCCCACGTGCATGACGTCTCAGCACTGCTACGTCGCTCTCTTTTAGTGGGAAATGTCTGGGCTTTCCTTCTCTGATAGAGTTCCGTTTTGTTGTAGTTTCCCAAACGTATTTGGCCTACTGCCCCCTTGGAGGGGCGGGGTGCGGAGAAATCAAAACACCTGGCCCTGTGCCTCCCTGTCAATTAGAACGGTTGGTCCTCAGCCCCAGGCTCTTCCTGTCCCTCCTGGTGGTTCTGAAGTAAAACTGAAAACAAAAATGAAACTAGCCTACTTTCATTTAAAGGACATCATTCAGATCATGGTGATTTGCTGGGCTCGTGAATCTGTGTTGATGGCTCTCAAATACATTGCTGTGAGGGACAGACGCGGCTCTTCCATCTCAAAAGCCAAGCGAGCCCTGCTCTAGCCCATCATTCTGGATAACCACGTGTAGGTATTTGCTTTCAAAATGCCCCAGGATCTTTCCAGCACCCATCCTGCGCCCCCCCCCACACACACACCCAAGCAGGGGGTGGTAATACCCACTTAGGGAAACACTGAGTCATAAACAGGGTCTGGTTTTCACAGATTTTACTGCTACTGTCCCCCTGCCTAGACTCACACTGTCAGGTCTCCACAAGGAAAGAAGCAGGGCACACAGTAGGGTAGCCGGGGTTCTGACTCAGCCTGCGGAGCCTGTGCTCCCCAGCACTGCGTTACATGGGCCACCTACCATGGCTGTCCGTGGGGTGACCGGTCAAGCTATGCTCTTTCTCGTTCTTGACAAGCCCCCGTTATCCTGATGGGGCTCCACCCAGAGGCTTCTGGGAAGAAAGGTCTGCCATGGATTGCCCCCCAAAAAGCAACCGCTGACAACCTGATGGAACACAGGTCAACGCTGACACACCCGGGCTGTCCTCACATGGAGCTGACTCCGCAGCACCTAGGACCGGAGCTGGAATCTTCACCACGCTCCGTACAGGTGCTGTCGGGAAAGAGGAAGGTGCTCACGGCAGGGTCAAATCCACCAGCAGCTTGACGAGAGTAGGATGAGGCTGTCTGCTCCCATAAAGATGTACAGCCTCAGAAACCACGTCTAGTGTGGCTCTGCGTCAGGAATGGACTTGAGGGCAGTGGGGAAGAGATGATGTGTGGACAGAGACTGCTGGATGAGTCAGGGACTCGCTGCGTGTCTCTTGGCAAAACGATTTGTCAAAACTGCAGGTGGTCCCTTTTCTTCTTCGAAGGGGCAGAGGTTGCCACTTTCTCTGGGAATATAAGGGACACATAGACTTCACAGATGTCCTCCCAGCAGTGGGGATTTAATTAGGTTACCATTTCAGGTTGAGGGCCTCTCAGGAGAGTTCTCTATCAGGACAGCCTCTTCCCAGCTGTGCTTCCAGGCAGGCCTTCCCATAAGTCCCGGTCTTCACGCCAGGAGCCTGCTTGGTTGGCCTGGCTCCTGCTCTGTTCAGCTAGTGTCACAGGCTCTCTGTCCTCTACATTCTGAGAGGCAGCCAACCCACTCTGCCAGGCAGCCTGGGCTCAAAGCCACCTCAGCTCTGCGAGCTGGGGGCCTGTCCTGCCTTCTCCTGCTGCTGCTCTCTCTCTCTCTGCTGGGCTTCTCCCAGCCTCTGGCGGTATCTGTGTGTCTGTCTGTTTCCTGGGTAGAAACTCAGGGACCCTGGGTCCCAAAGATGTGCTCCGTCCCTTTCTCTTCTTCTTTAAGCCTAGGGAAATGAACTAATTCTTTAAGTTTCCATTCCCCCTCACAAGGCTGCCATGCATCTTATTTGCATTTTCAAGAAGCTAGCCAGTCCCTTTGGTGGGTCGCAGCACCTCATTTGCATAGCCCCACCCAGTTATTTGGTGGGAACTAACATACCACAGCTAGCAGGGCCACGTTCATTCATCGCTGCCCTGCAAAGAATCCTGACTTAGTAAGCACAGTTTTCTGTCCTCGAGTGCTCTGTCTCCCTGCGAGTTTTGTCCCTTGAGACCAAGTCATTCACCAGGCCTGGTACCTGAGTCTCAGGACCAGCAGCACGTTGCACGCATGCATCGCAAAAGAGTAAAACAGGGCTTTCCAAAAATGAGGCCACTTAATCTGTTGCTGTCACTCTGTAGATTTATAGAAGGCTTTCATAATTTTTTTTTACTAGAAAGAACGCTTGCAGAAAAAATGCAAATACAGACCACACACAATGCGATACTTTTTTCCCGGCGGGTGGTGGTGGTGTTAGACTTTATTTTTCAGAGCCATTTTAGGTTCATGGGAAAGTCATGTCCAAGGTACAGAGCGGAGCCTAGATATCTAGGAGGCACTGCGTGCTGTCAATTTGGTTGATGTGTTAGTCCGGGTAGACTAGAGAAACAAATCCAGATACTCATATATATGTAAGAGCGAGCTGTATATAAAGAGTAATTGTATATGAAGAAAACATCCCAGCCCGGTCCAGATCAACTCCATAAGTCTGATATTACCCCGCATGTCCGATACCAGTCTGTAAATTCCTCTTCAGACTTACGCAACACACGCAATGACGCCGAATGCAGGAAGATCACAGGCCAGTGGGTGGAAAGTCTTGTGGATGCAGTGGCGGTGGAAGCCTCTCAGCACTGGCTTGGGTCTCCCTCCACGTGTGGCTCCTCAAGCTCCAGGGCTCTGGCTCCATGAGTGTAGCTCCATGTGGCTTGTCAACAGAGAGAGTGTGTGTCGCGCATCCAGGGAGGAAGACAGGAATTCCCAGAATCCTCAAGAGAAGGACACATACCACCTATATATTATATAAACATTGGACTACGCATATACTATATACACATATGGGCTGTATATATGTCTCTGTGTATATGCATACATACCATCTATATATTACATATACATTGGACTACACACACACACTATATACACATATGCAGTCTATCTGTGTATGTGTATCTACATATAGTCGGAGCCCTGATGGTACAATGTTAAGCACTCAGCTGTTAAAGCATGTAGTTATTAGTGCAAACCCACCCAGCACCTCTAAGGGAGGATGGCGGGGGGGGGGTGGGGGGGGGGGTGGGGGGGGTGGTGTCTGCTCCTGTACCATTACATCAAAGGAAACCTTACAGGAAGCCCTCCTCTGTTGGTGTGAGTGGCATGGCCCATCCCACACACGTTACATACGTGTAACATACCTTTGACTTCCTGAAGGCCGCTTTCATGAGCCGTGAGGGTGGATGCAGGCAAGAGGAAATCCTTGAGGACTTCAATCTTTTCTTGGTTTCTCCTGTTACCCTGAGGATTTGGGTCTTCTTTACATTGAGTGGGAATCCACCCTGAAGGGGGCAATCTTCTATCTTCATCAGTCAAGTCATGTGATCAGAACAGACCAGTCCCTGGAGGACATCATGCTTGATGATAAAGTGGTGGGACAGCGAAAGAGGAGAAGACCCTCCCTGAGATGGTCAGGCACAGTGACAGCCACCATGGCCTGGAACGGTCACAGCTGTGAAGATGGAGCAGGACGGGCAGTCTTTCACTGTTGGGCACAGGGTGGCACACAACAGCGCCTCAAGCATACACAGGGGTCAGGGGTATCCGGTGCCCCCCGCCCCCTTCAGCTTCCAAAGAGACCACCGCTCATGCAAACATCTCTAAAGGAGCCGGCAAACACTGATGTCTCTCTTCCAGTGTCTGTACCCACATCCCAAAGGAAACGTAAAACCCTGGTGTTTTTTACTTCGAGTGACTTCATCCGACATCCCACAAACCTCCCCAAAGTCACTTCATAGCTTTTAAAATCAAAGTGAAGTTTGAGGAAAACAGCTCTGCCTTTGAGAAATGGCAGGGGGTGGGGCGGGGGAGGAACAAACACAGTAGAGAGGTTCTTCTCGAAGGTTCTCCCCGAGGTTTGGCCGAAGGCAACCTCACAAAACGCGCCTTACAGGACGCTCGCTGCCAAATCTCTGGAGACCCGCGCCAGCGACCTCTCCCGGGTTGACCCGGTCCCACCCGCGGATTAAAGACACCGGCTGCCAGGCCCCGCCTTGTGCTGCGGGGCCACACCCCGGCCACTTTGAACGCCAGGCCCACGTGACGCGCAGGCTCGGGCACGCTCGGGGTGCAGCCGGCCCTGAGTGCCTCCCCAGGGGCAGAAAGTAAACACCTGAGCAGGAGGGGCATTCCGCCGGCTCTCGGCAGGATGTCCTTTACCTGGTGCCAGGAAGGGTCCCCTCCCTCGGGTCCCTTCCAGGTCCCAGCCAGTCTGAGCACGAACGCTAATTAGCTCACCACCACCCCTCCACCCCCCACCACCCCCCGCTGGAGACGACGCTTGTCGCCTGCTGGGCGATGCCCCTGGAGGCCTCACCTGTGTGGCTTTAGTCCCCAAGCGCGTCACCGGGGTGGTCAGGAGCTGAGAGCAGGATGCGAATCCCCAGGGCCCCCGACACGTAACCCACAGCTTTGGGAATCCGTCTTTAACCAGCACCTCCCCAAACCGCCATCTGGAGCCGCCGTGGCGTAGTGGTTACGCGTTGGGCTGCTAACCGCAGTTCGAAACCAGCTGCCTCTCCGCGGGAGGAAGAGGCTTTCTACTCCAGTAAGGAGTTAATCTCCGGTCCTACGGGGTCGTTTGGGGCGGGGGTGTTTGTTTTTCAATAACTGGGCTTCCCCACCCCCCCAGATGCTGGAGACTTCTTGGTGGCTCATTTAAATTTTAAATTCGACTCAGCAGGCGTGAGCGGAGGTCGGCTTCTCAGCCTAGCAGGACCTCCCCGCGCGGTCCGGCACCGTGGCAGCTCGCCAGCATCACCTGGGGAGCCTTCCACACACGCGCGCGCGCGCAGATGAAGGCCCGGTGCCGGTCCAGCCCCCATTAAATCGGAATCTAGCCGCGTGACCCGCGCCGCAGCCTCGCCTCGCCTGGGAGCTCGTTAGGAATACAGACGCTCAGGCCCCAGCGCAGAGCCGCGGACTCAGAATCTGCATTTTAACGAGCTCCCCAGCGATGCCGCGCGCGTTCGAGTTGGAGCGGCGCGGCGCGGCTGAAATTTTAATGGGCCGACGGATCACCTGGGGAGCTCGTTAAAATGCAGGCACGGTTTCTCCAACTTCTGGAGTGCGCGCGAGTCACCTGGGGATCTTGTTAAAATGCAGATTCCGAGTCCGCGGCTCTGGGGTGGAGCCCGAGAGCGCGCAATTCCAGGCGGCTCCTCGAAGGTGCGGAGGCGGCCCGGGAGCCCGGCGACCCCTGAGGGCCTGGCTCTGGGCCAATCAGCCGCTGGGGCCCGGGATAAACCGCGCCGCTGCCGGGCAGAGCTGCCGGGACATGCGCGTTCCGGCCGCGGTGGGAGGGTGGGGGTAATTTCCCAACTCCGGGAATCCGCCGGGGGAAGTAGGCCACTCAGAGGGAGTCTCCCGGAGGCCGTGTCCGCTGGCCATGTCGCGGCGCAAGCAGGCCAAGCCCCAGCACCTCCCCAGCGAGGAGCCGCGGCCCGGGCGCCGCGCGCGGGCCGAGGCGACGGGGGAGCCGGGTGAGTAGCGCTGCGGGGGTCCAGAGGGGAGGGTCCTGGACGTGTCCCGGGGCCGCGCGAGTGCCAGGGCCACGGGCGGGCAAGGGCGGGCGAAGCTTCCGCGGCTGGAGGACCTGGCCTTCCACCCGAGGCCCCCTCCTTTCGTGGGTGACACCTTCTTGTCAATTACAGCCTCCGCGGCTAAGTTACGCCCCTCCGCGCGCACTGGCTTCCAGCCACTCCCGGCAAGAGCTGGGAACTGCACATCGCCCTGCAAACACCCCAGAACGGTATTGCGAGACCACCCCCCACACACACCCCCGTCTTTGGGGCGCGAGGTCCCCCAGATGCCCGATCTCCTTGGCGCCGGGCTGGGCTGCGCTCCTGGAATGTGGGCGTTCTGGGGCGAGTGGCCTGGGCGTCCTTGCCGTCGGGGGGCAAGCATTAGAAAAGGGTCCGCGTTCCCGAGACTTGTCAGGTACTAGGCATTGGGAGCGGGGGTAGGGGGCGGGGGGAACGGGCACACAGCCCTAAACAATAAGGACAAAATTCCCGTGGCGGCCCAATGATTAAGGGTTTGGCTGCTCACCAGAGGTCCGGTTGGCCCCTTCGGGAGAAAGATGTGTCAGTCCAATCGCTGCTTTAAAGAATACAGTCTGGAAACCCCAGGAGGCGGCCCATCCAATGGGGTCGCCATGAGTCCAAGGACTGGACTGTCTGTCGGTTTTGTCTGTTGTTAACCGGATGCTCATGGGCCAATGTGGACAAGCAAGACAACGGGAAGGTATTGGGAGTGAGTGTAGGGTCGCTGTGAGTCAGCACGAGGGCAGTGAGTTGTTGGTTTGGTTTTTGGTAGGGAATAGCATATGAAGTCGCTAGGGAAAGCGCTAGGGAGGCTTTTCCCACTGTGGGCCCTTGTTGTAAAAACCCCAAGGATGGAGCCGTTCAGCCACCATCTCTCGGGGATCTCTTTCCAGCCTGAAATGCAAGGAAAAGGGTGCAGGGACCTCAGAGGACTGGGGAAGGGTTTGATCCTTCAGGGATCTAGTGGGCTGTGGCAGGGGTGGGGCTTGGCTGACCCCAGCTGCCATGTGGAGACCCCCAGGAGACCCTCTCGGCCTTCAGCGAATGGACTCACTACCATGGAGACGATCCATAGCCACACATTTCTCCTCTGTGGTCTGTGGCTCAGAACTATCCCCATGTGCATAGCCCCCAACTCAACTCGTGGGAATCTCCGTAGGGTGAGGGCCGGAATCTATGTCTGAAGTGCTCTCTTTCCGATCCCCCTGCACAGAGGAGAACAGTCCAGCTTTGTGCTACTTCTCGTTGCCCTCCCTGGCTAGTACCTTTTCCTTTTAAAAAAAATGTCATCCAAGGTAAGAGGAGGGAGGGGGCTTTCCCTGAACTTTCTCCTCTGCCCTTTCCTTCTCCTGGAAAACTGGAGCCTCCTAGACCCGGACCCTACTACCTCCGCACCAACTTCTCCCTTGTGTGGGGGGCTCAGTGAAGCTTTTTCTAATTTTTATGTTTTTCTGTCCCGGGACACTGCTTTTTTCTAATTCTGTGTGTCCGAAAGCCAAAGGAAGCTCAGTTCTCAGTGGTTATGCACTCTGAGCTGAGGAAAGGAGCGTCAGTGGTCCTGCCACTCCGTGGAAGAAAGCCCTGGCTATGTTTTCATAGAGACTTACAGCCTCAGAAACCCGATGGAGACAGCTGCTCTCACCTATCACGTTGCGATGAGTTGGAATCAACTCTGACGGCACTGGCTCTGTCTGTGGGTTGTGCTTTTCAGAGCTGCGTGTGTACTGGAGCCACCTGGGCATCCACTTTACGAGTGGCTTCATCTTGAAGTGAAGGAGGAGTCCACCTTCTCTTATCATCTGGGAAGGAGGGGTGGGGTTGGCCTTTAATTCACAAACTAACTGATCTCTCTTTTTTGAGTTAAGCTCGAGCTTCGATGGTCCCTCTTATTGTGTGGTGGTGGTGTTTTCTCAGGCTGAGATCTCTCAGGAGTACTTGTAAGAGAGATTTCTGAACCTTGGTTTGGCTTTGAACCACAGGAAGTTGTTGTGATGGGCTATTTGAGCTCATGAAATGGCAGCTTTGCCAGGCTCCACCCTGCTGAAGTCAGACGGGTGTCAGGGACTCCCAGGTCCCCCTTGAGCCTAGCCAATGAGCGACATGTGAACACTCATTGATAGCAACACTCATTGATAGCAACCCCATAGGACGGACAAAGACTGTCCCCTTTGCGTTTCTGAGACCGTCAGTCTTTCTCCCTTGGAGCAGCTGGTGGTTTTGAACTGCCAATCTTGTAGTTAGCAGCCCTAACATGGATGAGTCAGAATGGCAGTGAGGTTTAGTGTGTTTTGTTTTGTTTTAGTTACACTGAAAGGAGACTTGGTGGTCCGATGGTTAAAAGTATTCAGCTGTGAACCAAAATTTGGGAGTTCAAACCTCCCAGTTGCCCCCTGGGAGAAAGACCCACAGCCTGCTTCCATACAGCGAGTGTTAGAAAACCGATGGGGGCAGTTCTGCTCCATCCCACGGGCCGCCCTGAGTTCGAATCCCCTCGGCAGCAGTAGGCGTGGTTCAGTTTTAGTTGGGTTAAGCTGAAGGCGGCTTGCATCTTTATTAGGTTTGGGGGGAGGGTTGTTGAAAGAAGGTGTAGTAAGGCCACACCTGCTATAACAGAAGGTACCTTGGTGATTGGGTCTGAGAAAATATAACACTTTACGTCTTCATTTCAGCTGCAGAACTGGATCATGACCACCCAAAGCCCGCCCGCCTCTCCACGGAAAACAGTGACACCCCAAAACCCCCTGTCGCCTCCCTTACCCCAGAGACCAAGGAGCAAACAGCCACCCTCGGGGAGAGGGTCTTCAACTGTTGCTATCCAGGTAGGGGGGACCCTTGGCCCTGGCTCTCCGGGAGCTAACTCCCTTGTCGTCCTTACATCGGGTATGTGGTTCATGGGGCAGAGCAGCTTCTATGCCAGCACCAGCGCCCCTGTGGCCCCCAGGAGCTCGGTGAGGGTTGTCCCAGAGCCTTGGTGTGCTGAAGTGATCAGAGAGCTGTGTTTGCCTCCTCCTCTTCCAGGCTGCCACTTCAGAACCGTGCACGGCATGAAAGATCTGGACCGCCATCTCAGAATCCACACGGGTGAGTCCTGTGGGCTGGTTCAGCGTGTTGGTGAAGAAATGGGGGTGGGCAGGAGCCGAGGGCCGAGTCCTTGGTGTGAGCAAGACAGCTCAGGCCCCCGCTACCTCTAGGCAATGGTCGGCAGACTGTAGGTCTGGAGCCATGTGCGGGAGGCAGTTTCAGTATGAACTTGTAGCTCCTCCAGAGCAAAATGGGAAGATGTGAAAGGACCTTATTCAGATAGTGGTGATTTTATTTGTTTATAAACATCTATTTATGGCTCTCGGATAACCTTGAAATGGTTGCGAGGGACAGGATTGGCTCTGCAGCCTCTCAACCCCTTGCTGACCCCTGCTCTAGACTGAACAGGTCACTGAGCCAGCAAAAGCCCCCGGGGCAGGGACCAGGGAAGAGGCATTGGTGAAGAAGTGGCATAAGAGAGGGGTCAGGCTCCAGAGCAGCAAGAGTGTGCCAGGCAGAGGGCAGGGGTAAGCCAGGTGGGAGGGGATGCTGGAGAAGAGTCCTGGATTTGGCCAGGAAGACTAGGGGCCTCCCTGGGAGCAGCCCATGCTGCCTGCAGAGAGGGGAGGAGCCAGGAGATATGTCATCGTTACCATCACAGGGGTACCAACTCATAGCTCCTGTGTACGCAGCACAGAACTGATCCATACGGTGTTCGTGCTGGGGAGCTTCCAGAAGCCAATCCACACGCCTGCCTCCCAAGGCGCCTCACGGCAAGCTTGTGCTGCCCACATGGGCAGGGGTTCTTAGTCAAGCACCAAACATTGGCACCACCTGGCCACGGGACTCCTTAGCCATTGGAAGAGGCTGCAAACATTGGTCATAATTTCTTTTCTTTTAACTTTTTTTTATTTGTATGCTTCCTCCCTCCCCCCCGCCCCCACTATCATGATCCCAATTCTGCCTTACAAATCTGGTTAGACCAGAGGATGTACACTGGTACAGATAGAAACTGGAAACACAGGGAATCCTGGGCGGATGATCCCATCAGAACCAGTGGTGAGAGTGGCGATACTAGGAGGGTGGAGAAAGGGTAAGATGGAAAGGGGGAACCAATTAAAAGAATCTATATATAACCTCCTCCCTGGGGGACAGACACAGAAAAGTGGGTGAAGGGAGATGTTGGACAGTGTAAGATATGACAAAATAATAATTTATAAATTATCAAGCGTTCATGAGAGAGGGAGAAGCAGGGAGGGAGGGGACAAAATGAGGAGCTGATACCAAGGGCTCAAGTAGAAAGAAAATGTTTTGAGAATGATGATGGCAACAAATGTGCTTGACACAATGGATGGATGGATTGTGATGAGTTATATGAGCCCCCAATAAAATAATTTTTTAACAAAAGAGCATTTTATTGGGGACTCTTCCAACTCTTGTTACAATCCACACATCAATGGCGTCAAGCATGTTTGTAGATATGTTGCCTTTGTTCTTTTTTAGACATTTACTTTCTATTGAGCCCTTGGTATCAGCTCCTCCTTTTATCACTCACCCCTCCAATAACCCCTTGATAGATTATAAATCATTATTATTTTCATACACCGGCCACTATCTCCCTTCACCCATCTTTTCTGTTCTTCCCCCTGGAGAGGGGTGGTAAGGTTATGTGTCAGGATAATTGCGATCTGTTCCCCCTTTCTCCCTGCCTCTCCCCATCTTCCCCCTACCCTTCTGGTATCCCTATTCCCACTCCTATTCCTGGATTCTGTGTGTTGTGACACACCCCCCCCCATCTCTTATCTATACCTGTGTACATGCTCTGGTCTAGTCTGAATTGAGCAGCAGCCCTGGGGTCATGATAGTGGGGGGGCACTCCATCCCTCCCGAAAGCCTGCCGTGCCTCGGAAACAGAACCAAGCATGCTACTGTTCTCAAAACACATCGAATGGTGTGTTTGCAAAAGCACCCCCTGGGGGAGAAGGTGGCTGGCAAGCAGAGGTCGAAGGTGCTTGTTACCTGCATAAAACCAAGGAATGTGTCCTCGCTGGCTGTTGGGGTGCCAAAACGGCGGGACTGGGTAGTTGTGAGACTGTGTGTCCCACACAGGCTACAATTTACCATCTGGCTCTATACCATACCCCCTCCAAGAAAAAAACCCATTGCTAACCCCTGGTCTATAGTAAAAACCAGTCTAGTCTGTATGATTTGGAACACTGCTGCAGGCCCGGAATGCAGGCTGGCTTAGGTCTCCCGTGGGAAGAGCCAATCTGAAAGCTAGCCTGGGGCCACCTGGGAGAAGTCTTGGGCAACCCGGCTGAGAACTTTGATTTTGTCTTATTTGTATGACTTTATTCTACAGTTATGCCGCCTTTTTCCATTTTGTTTGTTTTTATTTGTTTTGCACGTTATTATATCTTAGTGTTTCCTAGAGGAGTGGGGAAAGGCTAAATCCTTTCCAAATGCGCAAGAGAAAAGGACTGAGGTTGGGGGCAAGGGAGGAAAGCTCAGATAGGAATAGGCACTCCTCCAGGAGCTGCTTGGAATACACACGAGCTCCAGGTCCAGCGCTCTTGATGTTGTTGTTTGCTGCCCTCCGGCCGATTCTGACCCGGAGGGACCCAGCACCACCCGTCCTGCACCCTCCTCAGGGTGGTTGGCATAGTTGAGCCCAGGATGGCAGCCACTGTGTTAAGTCAATCCATCTCATCAGGGTCTTCCGCCTTTTCCCTCAACCTCGATTTTACCAGGCATGAGGCCCTTCAGGAAATGGTCCCTCCTGATAACAAGGAGATAAAGTCTGGCTCTTGTAAGGAGCATTCTGGCTATACTTCCTCCAAGACAGATTCGTTTGTTTGTTTGTTCGTCTGGGGTTCCCAGTTTCTTTGAATAATCTTTGCCAACACCAGAAGGCAAATGCATCCATAGTTCTGTGATCTTGCTTTTTTCTTGTCCAGTTTTTACAGCGTGAGGCAGGCACCTCTCAGTCCTCAAAGGGACATCTTGGCTCTTTGGGGTCTTGGCTCTTAAAAGGGGTCTAGTGCAGCAGATTTGGCCCATGTAACACATCATTTAATTTCTTGACTGCTCTTTCCATGAAGGTTGGTTGTGGATCCAAGTAAAATGAAATCCTTGACAACTTCAGTCTTCTCGGTTTATCTTGATGCTGCCTACTGGTCCGGTGCTGGTTCTCTTACACCGAGCTGTCACACACTGAAGGCTGCAGTCTTTGTTTGACCTTCATCCCCTAAGTGCTTAAAGTAGATTGTGTCATCTGCATCTTGATGGTTTAGAGCAACGGTTCTCAACCTGTGGGTCACGACCCCTTGGGAGTCGAACATCCCTTTCATAGGGGTCGCCTAATACATCCTGCATATCGGGTATTTATATTAGGATTCATAACAGTAGCAAAATGACAGCAATGAAGTAGCAACGAAAATAAGTTTATGGTTGGGGATCATGACAACATGAGGAACTGCATTGAATGGTCACGGCATGAGAAAGGTTGAGAACCACAGTCCTAGAGAGACCCAGCTGTACACGGATGGACTCCAGGCTTAAGGGCCATGGCAGTGGCTGCTCTCCTAGCCCAAGAAAGCTAAAAAATTACTTTTGGCCAGGACACCTGTATTAAATCCCCTCATCATTTATGGGACCTACTCTCCCTCTGTGCTATGTCAGGCCTCACATCCTCTTGTCTACAACTGTTTCATCTCAGCTTTTTATTATTATTAAAAGATCATTTTATTGGGGGCTCTTACAACTCTTATTACAATCCATACATCACTTGTGTCAGGCATATTTGTACATATGTTGCCATCATTCTTTGTGAGACATTTATTTTCTATTGAACTCTTGGTATCAGCTCCTCTTTTTGTCCCCTCCCCCACCCCCTACCCCTGTGGCCTCTTGATAGATTATAAATTATTATTATTTTCTTTTTTCGTTCATTTGGTTTTTTAATCATTTTATTTGGGACTCGTACAACTCTCATCCCAATCTATGCATCCATCCATTGTGTCAAGCACATTTGTACATGTGTTGCCATCATCATTCTCAAAACATTTTCTTTTTTTCAAAACATTTTCTTTCCATCTGAGCCCCTCCTATCAGCTCTCACACTGATCGCTCTCCCTTCCTCCATGGTTTCTGTTGTTTTTTTCCCCCCTGGAGGGGTGTGTGTGGTTATGTCCAATCATTGTGATCCGTTGATCATCCTGGTTGACTCATCCCTTCCCTGTGACCCCACTGTGGGGAGATGTTCCGTTGTCTACAAACAGGCTTTGAGTCTCTGCTCCGACCCCCTCATTCTCAACATGTTTTTGTTTATTTGTTGTTTGCTATGAATCTTCTGATGCCTGTTACCTGTCCCAGTGACACCTCGTGATTGTACCGGCTGGTGAGCTTCTTCCATGTAGGCTTGTTGCTTCACTGTTGGATGGCTGCTTGTTTAACTTCAAGCCTTTAAGACTTCACATGCTATATCTTTTGATAGCTGGGCACCATCTGCTTTCTTCACCACATTTGCTTACACTCCATTTTATCTTCAGTGATTGTGCCGGGGGTGGGGTGGGGGAGGGTTGAGCATCAAATCATGCCAGGTTGTTAGAATAAAGTGTTATATTGAGGGAGAGTATGAGCTGAGGCCCAAGGTCCATCCACAACGTCAGTGATTGCCTTAGAAATATATGTACATAGGCCAATGCCTCTATTTTTATGGATTGATGTAGTTACATGAGTACACACCTCTGCTTATACCTCTATTTATACGGTAGCGAGTCTTCCTCTGACCCGATGCCGAGTTCCTCTTCATTCAGGCCAGCTTCTCAGGTTATTTGCTGTGATCCACCGTCAAATGCCTTTACATAGGCAATAAAGCACTGTTTGGTATTCCTGGCTTTCAGCCTAGATCCCTCTCATGTCAGGATTGATATCTCTTGTTCCACGTGTTCTGCTGGCGTAAATTTTTGGCAGTTGCCTGTTGATGGATTGCTGGAACTCTTTTTGATTTTTTTTTTGTTTCCAGCAAAATTTTACTTGCCTGTGAGATGACTGACCGTGTTTGATACTCTCCGCATTCTGCTGGGTTGCCTTTCTGTGGAATGGGTACCAATATGGATCTCTTCCAGTCAGTTGGCCAGGTAGCTGTCTTCCAGATGTCTTGGCAGACACTAGTGCGTCTTTCCGATACTGTTTCAGTTTGTTGAAACATTTCCGTTGGTATTGTGTCCATTCCTGGATCCTCGTTTTCCCTCTTTCTTCAGTACAGCCTGAACTTCTTCACAACCAGGAATCCCTGACCATTGCTCACCTCTTGAAACGGGTGAACATCAACTAATCCTTTTTGATACCGGGGCTCCGTGTTTTCCATTGGCCTTTGATGCTGCTTCCTATATGAATCAATATTTTGCCCAAATCCTTGAGTATTTCATCTCGAAGGACGTGTATTCTTTCTTCAGTTCTTTCAGCTGAGTATGTTCTCCCGTTTACCTTTCTACCCAGGTCTTGCCACATGGTGATGGCCTGCTTCATCTTCTGGAGTTGACCGCTGAAGTTTTCTGTTCAGTTTTTTTACGTCATCATTTCCTCCGTTTGCTTTAGCGGCTCTGTGTTCAAAAGCAAGCCTCGGCGACTCTCCTTTCTTCCATTGTGCCCTTCTCTCTTTGTCCTGTCTTTTTAGAGACCGTTGGTTTTCTTCATGCGGTATATTCTTGATGTCATCCCACTGCTTGCCCGGTCTTTGGTCATCAGCGTCCAGTGCATCAAATAAGCCCCCGTGATAGTCTGTAAATTCAGATGCATCCAGGAAGCAGCCCTGCCCCGGTCATGTCTTGAGTGCCCTCACTGAAGCCAGAGCGCCTCATTGCCCAGCGCTGTGTCAAACCATGTGTCTGTCCACTGCTCTTCTACGTTTTCAGTGGCTAAGTTTTCGGTCGTGGGCCACCTCTTCTTTCTTCCCACTCTGTTCTTCGTCAGGAAGCTCTGCTGAAGCCCACCCACCAAGGGAGACCCTGCTGTAGGGACAATAACATGACGCCATTTCCAGTGTCACCGGAGCACACAGGCCTGAAGGGGGACCAGCGGCCATAGTCTGGGGAGGAACCCGCCAATACGCCTGGTCTCTTGTGATTGGGGGTTTTGTTCCATATTTTCTCACACTCTGTCCAGGACCTTTCTAATGGGATCATTTCCAGAGCGGTCGGCAGTGTGTGATAGCCATCGAAGTGTGTGGTAACCATCCCCATCTCGGGGCGGTGGAAGACTGCTCTGCTCACTAGTGTCCACCAGAGGTCAGTCACGCCTCTGCTCACGAAGAGCAGAGCCCACGGGTGGGGCAGCCTCTCTCGATCCACAGAAAAGCACCCTGACTTTTCTGCCTGGTTCACAAGTGTGACACCTTCAGTCACCTGCCACTTGGGCTTCACTTTCTCTTCCCGTGCAAGGCTCGCTCATGTCTGGGACTCCTGGAATCGATTCTATAGAGCTGTGAAGACATGGCCTCCTTTTCTTTCTTTTTTTTTTTATTAGTACAAAGCGTTGTTTGGAGCACTTGGGGCTAAATCTGGGTGTTTGCGGGGCTTTGCGGGGAGCTTGTTCTTCCTGGCGGTTTTAAGATCTTCCTAGCCTTGGTGTGTTGATAGTGTAGCACTCTGCCTCCAGAAAAGCGACCCTGGAAGATGGTAGAACTGCTGCCCCTGTGAGCTTCTGAGGCTAATTCTCCAGGGAGTGGACACCAGCCCTGAACCAATAACATTGCACTGAGAAGGCCGGTGCTTAAGCCACGCCCACGTCCCCACACAGGGGTTTCCCCATCTGCTGATTGTGACGGGCGGGTCTCTATCGCTGTCCAGACCTTCAGGCAGTAGGCAGGGCATCTCGTGCGCCAGTGTGCGGATTTAGACTCCCGCATCTCTTTATCTGTGGGGTTCTGTGCAGGAGGCAGAAGCCACGCCACCCGGGCTGCCCTCCCCGGCGCGTTTCGGCGGTGCCAGCTTGATTGTAGCAACCCTCAATCCCGGCCTATCTCCCGCTGTGTTTCAAGGGGACAAACCGCACAAGTGCGAGTTCTGCGACAAGTGCTTCAGCCGGAAGGACAACCTGACCATGCACACGCGGTGCCACACCAGCGTGAAGCCCCACAAGTGTCACCTGTGCGACTACGCTGCCGTGGACAGCAGCAGCCTGAAGAAGCACCTACGCATTCATTCCGACGAGCGGCCCTACAAGTGCCAGCTGTGCCCGTACGCCAGCCGCAACTCCAGCCAGCTCACCGTCCACCTCCGCTCGCACACGGGTAAGGCCCTGGCCAAGCGTGGATGCTTCCTGTACCCTGTACTTCATCTGCACCCCGGCCACTCGAAGGGATTTGTGGGATCATTAAAGGCATCTGGGCCGTGACGGTGATGCATATGGGTTTTCCATTGCCTGGGTGCGTAGCTCTCGGTGAGGCACGCCAGCGTGACAGCCAGCAGGGTTTGTACCTTGGCATGAGTGCAGCGGGCCCGGGCCATCCAGTGAAGCAAAGGGCCAGTGTGCCAAGTAGCAGTCTGATGTCTGCCTGAGGGCTTCCAGCGATGGAGCGTGAGCTCTGACCATGGAATCTGATTCAGATAGAATGACACTGGATCCTAAACCTGTCCACCTGGGAGGTCTCCCTCAACTCCCTGCCATCGAGGCGATGCTGACACCCAGCAACCCTGAGGGACAGGGGAGAACGAACTATGGAGTTCTGAGGCTGCGGCGCTGGGGGAGTAGAAAGCCTCGTCTCTCTCCCATGTTGCGGTTGGTGGTTTCAAACTGCTGACCTTGCAGCTAGCAGCCCACGGGGGCTCCCTATTACATCTAGAAGTTAGGATTTGCAACATCTAGAAGTTAGGATTTGCAACATCTTTTTATTTTTTTAACTTCTGCCTGGGAGAGTTGACCGAAAGACTAGTTCTCAAAGCTTCCTTTGATAAAAATACACAACACAAGCCAGTCCATCATGACACTAAGAAACAGGAGTTGGAGATTCTCAAGTTCATGAGCAGATAGGAGTTCTCAATGCATCAGCCAATAATGGCAAACAGATAGGAGTCTGCTGGCACTTGAAATGTGGTAAAAACAAACAAAACCCAGTTATGTTCCAGCAGAGGAGACCAGACATGAGCCGCAGTCGTCCCAGCCAATGTCTGCTGGCATGAAGGTTCTGGGTATGTTTCCAGCATGTAGAACCCAGGAGAGAAGTGGCTCCGGGAAACAGCCCAGCAGACACACGCTCGCTGGTGGAACCCAGGCAACAAGCCACTCTTCCTGCATCTAAATAGTCAGCCAGCTGTTGTCAGCCACGTGAGGCAAACAAGTGGCATAAAATGGGCCAGTCCTATAAGCTGTGCTGGACGAGGTACAGATAGGAGCCCTGGTGGCATAGTGGTTATGAATTGGGCTGCTAACTCCAAGGTGAGCAGTTTAAAACCACCAGCTGCTCTGCGGGAGAAAGACGAGGCTTTCTACTCCAGGAAAGTTACAGTCTCAGAACCCCACAGGGCAGTTCCACCCTATCTCAGAGTGGAACTTGATGAGGGTGCATTTGGTTTGTTGGTGTCCTGCAATCAGACTCTTGCACTAAGTTTATAAATACCAGTGCAGCCTGTGATTGCGATGCTGTGAAACCAGTAACACAAGCCAATGGCGTGGTAGTAGAACATAAGCCCTAGAATGTGCGTGCACATACGTTTTGACTTGATTTGGGGCAGGGCTCACCCTGCACCCTCCGTGTCCCATCTCAAGAGGTGTCGGGTGAAATGAGGACTTAGAACCGACGCTGACCGAGTTACCTCATTAGGACACCAGAAGTGGGACAGCAGGATTATTGGGAGGGGTCAAGCCCCTGCTGTTGGACCTAGTCCAGGCACTTGGTTTCTGAGAATCGGTGTTTGTCTCTTAAGTGGGGGCAACTGTACCCACCCGGGAGATTTCTGTGGGGCGTAGGGGCATGTGAACACAGCGTGCTTGCCGCAGTGACTGGAGCCAGGCGGAAAGCTCAGAGCATATCTCCGTCTGTGGGAGGCGGCAGGGAGTTGGGGTTCAGAGGGCCCAGCAGCCCCATTGCGGCACGGTGTCCTGGTGCATGCTTGGGGGGAGTTCTGTGCTGCCCACCTGCTCTAACGGAAACCCACCTTCCATTGCTAGGGGACACCCCCTTCCAGTGCTGGCTCTGTAGCGCCAAGTTCAAGATCAGCTCCGACTTGAAAAGGCACATGATCGTGCACTCGGGGGAGAAACCCTTCAAGTGCGAGTTCTGTGACGTGCGCTGCACCATGAAGGCCAACCTCAAGTCCCACATCCGCATCAAGCACACCTTCAAGTGTCTGCACTGCGCCTTCCAGGGCCGGGACCGGGCCGACCTCCTGGAGCACAGCCGGCTGCACCAAGCCGACCACCCCGAGAAGTGCCCCCACTGCAGCTACTCCTGCTCCAGCCCGGCCGCCCTGCGCGTGCACAGCAGGGTCCACTGCACCGACCGCCCCTTCAAGTGCGACTTCTGCAACTTCGACACCAAGCGGCCCAGCAGCCTGGCCAAGCACATCGACAAGGTGCACAGGGACGAGGCCAGGAGGGAGAACCAGGCCCCGGGGGCCGCAGAGGGGCCCCGGCAGGGCGGCCCCCAGCACGTGGCCAAAATAGTGACACAGCGGGCCTTCCGCTGCGAGACCTGCGGCGCCTCCTTCGTCAGGGATGACTCCCTGAGATGCCACAGGAAGCAGCATAGTGACCAGAAAGAGAGCAAGAACGTGGCCTTGGTCACCTTCCCACCCGAGAGCAGTGCCTCCCGCCAGCCAGGCACCCTGGTCTCGACTGGGCAGCTTGAGGTGGCCCCGGAGCCCAGCCCAGGTCTCTAGCCCAGGCGAGGAGAGCTGTCGGCCGTGGGGAAACCCTAACGGGCTGGTGTTACCCAGTCCTCTGAGCCAGACTGGCCAGGCGCCTCAGTGGGGTGTGCGCCTCTTCTGTGGGCAGGGCAGGTGATGGGTGCCTACAGCACATTGAAGCCCCTCCTCCGGGGTGCTGTCCCAGGGGGATAGCTGCCACTCACCACCGGCCTCTGGCGGATGCGGGAAGGACTAGGCGGTACAGAAAATGCAAGGCCAAGACTGCTCTGTTCTGCGTCGTGGGAGGGAGTGCTGGGGTGCTGGGGGTGGGCTCGCCTGGGTCTCACACAGCTGTCCAACTTCTGTCATTCAAGCTGGGCTTGATGCTCCCCGGAGGCCCGGTCCCCTGTACAATGGGGGGCGGGGGTCCCCTAGCTCCAGAAGTATACTTCCTTTGCCAGCACAGCCCTCCACTGGCAACTGATGACACGGGGCTCGGCCTGCCTCCTCCTCGGGGACTGACCCCCCCCCCCATAAACACAGTGGGTGTTCCGAGAGCCGGAGGCAGTCTGGCATTGCTCAGCCAGGGCGGAGACACAGCTAGGTATGTAGATGGCGCCAAAGATCAAGCTAACCCCAGAGCAGCCGGTCTGCCTACTCTGTGAGAGTCCCACATCCTAGCCCTCATAATCCTAGTGGATGGATGCTGAGGGCCCTAGGGGACCCCCCTCCCCACACACACATGCACACACAAACACCGATCTGGGTTAAGTGGGGCAGACCAACGTGGGTTTCATCGTGGGAAGCACTTAATGTTTGCCAATCCAAGGCGGGAGGACCCTGCCCCCTCCTCCGTGAACAATTTCAGATGACCCCAGGGCAGGGGAGGGCCCCAGGCATCTTTGTTCTGCAAACACACGGTCTGTGTTAAATCCGAATTCTTGTATGCCCACATCCAGTTCAACAGCTATGCTTTTAAAATGGACAAGCTGGTTTTTTTATAAACTAGGTACAATAAAAGGGGATGTGAAAACCAATTTTGATCAGTCGTCTGCGTGCAGGGGGCTGGGCAGGAGATTCCACCTATGAGCTAGCACAAGGTACGTAGCTTATTTTGTTAAGACAAGTGTTTGTTTCTATGCTTTTTTTTTGTGGGGCGCCGTTTGAGCAAATCGGACAGACCCCGTTGAAGCTTTGCATGAGGCGGTGGAGAGCCACACTATTCCATCTCTATTGTAAGACAGAGAAGGAGCATTAAAGTGACGCAGAGATGCTATGATGGCGTGCATCCTTTCTTGACGCTGGAAACTGCTTTTGGCTTTTGCGCCAGGTGCCGGTGCTGTGGTCACACAGATCGCCGTCACCACGGAGCTGTGGGGAACGAGTCTTATCTACACTTTCTTTCTGGAAACAGAAGGGCTGTTGACCTTTCAAGTGGGGACCCCATAGATCAAAATCACACGGCAATGTTCCTTGGTCTTCTGGAATTAGAGCTCTTCCGATAAACGGGAACGAGACCAACCTTTCTAGAAGGTGGAATTCGGTTGACCACTGGGTGGACTTCAAACCCCTGTGTCTCAAGACCTTTATCTGTATTTACCTGTTGGATTCCTCTCCGTGGAAGGTCTGAGATTCACTCACCTGGGAACTTCATGCCAGGTAAATTTGGATTCACGGTAAGAGCAGGGGCTGGAAGGGTTTTCTGTTCAGGGACAGATGGTAAATATTTTAGATGCTGTGGGACCATACAGTCTCTGTGGCCTCTTCTTTGTATGACTTAGCACAAAAGCAGCTGTGGATGGTGAGTCGAAGCAGCCGTTCTGTTCTGTGGTCCAGCTACACTTGAGAAAACCACAGGCCGGGCCAGATTGGGGCCAAGGTGTGTCTCCTGCCAAGCCCTGTGGTCAAGGAGGTGGTGTCCAGGTGAGCACATTCCCCCGAAAGGCTGGAGGTGCCAGGCCACTCGGGTGCCGCAGAAGAAAAGCCTGGCAATCTCCTGGGAAAAAACTCCACACTGCCAGTCCCACAGAGCACAGCTCTCCCAACACACAGGGGGTGCCGCCATGGGTTAGCATCACCCTAACGGCAGCTGGTGCCCATGAAGCGTTTTCATCCCACAAGTTGGTAGGCGTGCCATGTAGGGCATAGGAGGAGACCCCAGACGGCCTGGGAGAGACGTGAGAAAGATTGGCACCAAGCTAGGAGCGCAGGCCGAGAGAGAAGGCTGAGTCCGTTCAGGCTGCAAACTTGGGGTTTCAATGTCGAGAATAGCAGGAACTCCGGGGTTTTAGAACAGGAGCGTGGTACGTTATAAAGGAAGCCAAGAATCGAACTTCTCAGGCTAAAAGGTGGTTTTCCTGGGGTGGGGTTGGGATGGTGTTATTGGCAAGGTAACTAGGTGGTGGCAGGCAAAGATAGAGTTAAATCATCAGTACTCCTAGGGAGAGTAAAGCGCCGAGCCAGCTGAGATGAGGTTGAAGACAGGCTCAGCTGTCTGCAAGCCACCCAGCTCCAGAGGGGCTTGAGTCTGCAGTTGGACTTCCACCTGGACTCAAGGGCTCAGCAGACTCTGTAAAGGGTCAGGGTGTGAATGTTGGGCGTTTTGCCAGCTCCAGGTTGGCTCTGTCCAAATGACTCAACTCTGCTGTGACAAGGCAAGTTGTCAGAGGCAACATGTGAAGACCTGGGCTTGGCTATGTCCCAGTAAAGCAGTCACTGATGAACACAGGCCACCAGTTCACCTCAGCCATAGCTTGCCAGCCCTGAACCAGACCAGGGAGTGCAAGCAACCGGAAAGCCCTACGAAGAATGCTGTATTTCCTGGAGCCGCATCTCAGGAAGGTGCTGCTTTGGGGCAACTGGGCGTTGGTCCAGGGACCAGCTGGAACCTGCTCCGTGGCTTGTGGCTCTATCTTTATCTAGATTAACCACAGCACCTCCCAGGAGCCCTGGCGGTGCAACTGCGAAGCGCTTGACTGCTAACTGAAGAATTGGCGGTTCGAGGCCAGCCCATGGCTACACAGGAGAAGGAGCCAGCTGTCTGCTCCTGTGAAGATGCCAGCCTAGGAGACCTTTACAGGCCAGTGGCCCTCTGTCCCACAAGGTCAGCATGCAATGACACTGCCAGGGGCAGCAACAGAGACGGTGACCTCTTTCTCCCCTCCCTCTGCCGGCTCCCTCCTACATTGCCCGAACATGATTCGTTTCCCGGGTCGAATTTCCTCCTCAAATGAAATGAGCTCCCATTTGTGAGACTGGCATGGCTAGTGAACTCCACCTGCGAGCCCCTCTGGGGTCTGCTCAGGTGCTGTCTGCAGCTGGGACCAGACCGAGGCCAGCACAAGATTTTTCACCTTCGGCACGAGATTCAGTTGCACCAGAAACACAAGCCAAGCACCGAGGACTGGCGTGCAAACTCTCCTCCTAGACCCCCACCCCCACCCCTCTCCCTTCAACAAGCCATCCCCATTCGTGTCTGTGAGAGTTTGGATTTAAGGCGTCATGCCTACCATCTTTCTGTTGAGTTAGCTGCAAAGTTAGAGCAAGTAAGTCCTAGGTAGCTTTGCACCCAGCCACCATCTCCACACAGCGCCTCTGCAGCACAGCGGATGCTGCTTCCTCTGTACAGATTGGCCTCCTGGCAGAAGCAGGATCAGACACGGGGAGTGAGCACAGGTGTCCTGGTGCCCAAGACCCCACTTTGCCGTGGCTCCGTGTGGCCTGCACGGAAGTGATGCTGTGTGATGCCTCAGGCCCACTTGTGATCGTCAAGTCCCCTGGCCCCTCCCGCCTCTCATGACACCATACAGCAGCACCCTTGTTCCCACCTGGCTGCCGACACTTTTGCCCCACTCTTTCATCCAGCGACCGTGTGGCCCTCTGAGGTTGGCTTGCAGTACTAGGCTCCCTCAAGGATCGAGGGCGTCACCCTGGAGCTGCCCTTCCGCTCGGCTCCGTAGCGTGCCTTCGCTGCGGCCATCCCACGGAATATCAGCTGACAACCGGCTCGATGCGTTCTTTAGAAAGGTATCTAAATCAATCTCTCAGACATTGTTGACATCGAGCCCCGGTGACACCGGGCCTGAGGCCTTGGGCTGCTCACCAGAAAGCCAGCAGTTCAAGCCCACCAGCCACTCCTCAGGACACAGACAAGGCTAACTTTTCCTGTAAAGATTCACAGTTCTCAAAACCCCATACAGGCTGGCCGGGGGTTCAAGTCCCAAGGGAGAAAGGTGAGGCTTTCCACTCCCATAAAGAGTTACTGTCTCAGAAATCCACTGGGGCAGTTCTACCCTGTTCTACAGGGTCTCTGTGAGTCGGCATCAACTAGATGGCAGTGAGTGAGAATGAGCCCGGATTGACTCAATGGCATTGGGTTCGGTCAAATCATTCAGGGGGAAGCCAAGCCCAATGGGCCACATTGCCCCCGGGTCTCTCTCCCTCCGCTTCCTCTTCCCCTTTGATTTCCAGTAGCACAGACACACCTGATTGGGTGGGGGTCCCAGGTGATGAAAGGTCTGCGCAGCCCCCATGGCACCGTTTCCCCAACCGCATGTGCTCGCTTCAGTCTCTTGGTCCCGTCCTGACCATTCTCCCACGATTTCACACCTTTTCACACATCTCTTGTGCACGTCCACATACACTTGCAATATAGGGTAAGCCGCTTCACATGCACTGGTTAGCACACACCATGCGACGATTGTGGGATTCGCCATGCTGCGGTGGTCAGGGGCAGAGCTCTCCATGGGCTGCCTGTTATCCCAGCACTGGTCCTCGCTGGCTAGGAGGGTCAGCCAGCCTATTAGCTGTTGTTGAGATACTGTTGCATATCAAGGTCCCCCCGCCCTCCTGAATCTGCAACTTTCTTGCATAGAGCTTCTGGTTCACTGGACTTGGTTCCAGCTTCCTGTACTGCCCGTGAGGGCCCAGCTGCCATAATCTTCTCATGGCAGATCCAGGGCATGCGATACCAAGTCACGTGCACTAGGTTCCTGCCGCCAAAGCAAACCCAACACTAGTGAGGCAATGAGGGAGGCTTTGTCGGTGGGAGGGGAGGAGTCAACCCTGCAGAATTATGTGGCTGGTCATAGAGCATTTGGGGAAGTAATCCAGACGTCAGCTACCCATAGCCTCCAGGCTCAATCCGCCACCCTGCGTGTTCCAGTGTTATTGGACCCACGGTCTACACTCAAGGTGATTGTAGGGCTCATCTGCCATTGTAGAAAAGGGAGACCCCCTGTACATTTCCCCCGATGGTAACCCACCACCTCTAGTTGTTCAACCTGCAAGTTAGAGGGGCTTACATTTCTGAGAGGAACCCCGAGAGTGGAGTGGTTACATGTTGGACTGCAATCCAAAAGGTCAGTAGTTCGAAACCACCAGCCACTCTGAGGGAGAGATGAGGCTTTCTATTCCCATAGTAAGTTAACAGTCTCAGAAACCCACTGGGGGTAGGTCTACCCTATCCTATAGGGTCGCTATCGTGGATGCCAACTCACAATAACCCTATAGGACAGGATAGAACTGTTCTTGTGAGTTTCAGAGACTAATTCTTTATGGGAGTGGTAAGCCCCATCTTTCTCCCGCAGATCAGCTGGTGGTTTCAAACAGCCGACCTTGCTGTGAGAGACCAATGCATACCACTACCTCACCAGGACTCTTCTCCCCATTTTACAGATGAGTCCACTGAGGGTAGGAACTTCCGCAATGTGATAAACATAGAGCTAAGGCTGGAAATCAAGCGGAGGCCGAGGTGCTCTAGGACAGCGGTTCTCAACTTGGTCGCGACCCCTTTGGGGGATCAAACGACCCTTTCACAGGGGTCGCCTGATTCATAACAGTAGCAAAGTGACAGTGATGAAGTAGCAACGAAAACAATTTTATGGTAGGGGGTCACCACAACATGAGGTATTGTATGAAAGAGTCGCAGCATTAGGAAGGTTGAGAACCACTGTTCTAGGGCTCATTAACCGCTGATCTACCCCAAGCTGCTGCTGCTGCTGCTGCCAGCCAGTGGGGACCATGCTGTGGGGACCATGCATGCTAAGTACTCTGAGCCCTGGCTTCTCCACAGAGGTCGGTGAGCTCAGACACACGCTGAGAAAGTGAATTTCAAGGGCTCCAGAGCAGCACAGAATGGCACTGTTTCCATCTCCTGGTGACCCCACGGGACACAGGAGGGCCGTCTCACAGGGTTTCCTAGGCTGTCCGCAGCTTGTCCGCCCTTCCCTCCCGAGCTGCAGCTCGTGGGTTTAACCTGCCATCCTTTCCATCAGCAGGCCAGCACTTAGCCAGCACGTTGACTGGGCCCCTTTTTATAGCCCTCAGTGGGCGGCTATTCATCCTCCAAGGTCCTGTCAAATGTCACCGCCTCATCTTGCCCCAACCAGTTTTTTCCTCTATCTTCTTACCAAAGCAGCCAGTGGCTCTTACCTAATTTTGCTGGTTTGTTTTTTTTCGTCTTTTACTTTTTTGTGCCTCTTTCTCCCCTCAAGTGGTGTGTTAGGCAGGGTTCTCTAGAGAAATAAAACCAAGACACTTATGATTAAGTGAGAAGGAATATAGCAGCTAATTAGTCCACACAGCAGTGCAAGGGCTAAGAGTTCAACTCACTCCCATGGACGTGTTACCGTATATACTCGAGTAGTAGCCCACCTGAATATAAGCCGAGGCACCTAATTTTACCCCAAAAAACTGAGAAAACTTATTGACTCGAGTACAAGCCTGGGGTGGGAAATGCAGCGGCTACTGGTAAATTTTAAAATAAAAATAGAAACCAATAAGATTACATTAATGGAGGCATCAGTAGGTTAGATGTTTTTGAATATTTATTTCAAAGGAAAACCGTAAACTAGCTCTGTAAGTAGAAAACAGGGTCAACAAAAACAATATGGTATCAACAATTACTACACATGCTGTGTCACTGCCTGGGCTGCATTGCTACATACGGGGCCTCACCGCATGTGCACAATGCAGCTTGTATAGTCTGAGGCCTAACGCAGGCTGATTGATGATGTTCCAGAATGTGATGACATGACTGTTTGCATAGAGCAGCCTGTGCTAAGTCTCATACACGCTGCGTTGTATTCGCACCGTGTTACTGCATGCGTGTGTTACTGTATACGCAGCATTACCGCATATGCATGGGAAGCGCTAAAGCAACACATGCCGTCACACAACACAGTGCGTATACAATGCAGCGGGTCTATTATGAGCCGTAACACAGGCTGCTCTATACAAGCGTAGTCAACACTGGGTCCAGATAGGGGTTAATAAAGTAAAAGGTAAACTATAGCAGACTAAGTAATGTAAATAAATGTACTGTGTCTCCAAGACCAGAGATTAACCATTACTTGTATACAGGAGGCGTGACCAAGCACGGGTAAGACTGCAAAGGCTACGTCATTGACCACAGCCTTGGAGAAGAGCAGGAGAAGAAGAGAGGCGGCGTCCGACAGTCATCTGACAAGGATGCGGTGCACCCCAGGTACCAGCACACAGAAGCAGGCAGGTTCTTGCCCAGTACAGCACAGATAACACAGAGGCTGCCGGCATGCAGAAAAGAAGAGTGGTGATATCAGCAGTCATCCGACCACCCACAGAGGCTGCAGGTGCTCGTAGATGAGCGGGAGAGACCAGAGAATACCCGTACTGCACTGGAGTACAGGTAAGTGGGACCCTGCCTCGAATATAAGCCGAGGGGTGGGGGGTAGGTTTTTTCAATATAAAAAAAATGTGCTGAAAAGCTCAGCTTATATGATAATATATTGGAGTTTTCCCTCTGACAAGGCAGGCAGAGTCTGGCCACAGGCAGCAAACAGCAGGGTGGGTCAGCCACAGTCAGCAGCTCAGGAGTTTAGTGAAGCAGGCCCAGAGGGGACATCAAACTCAAGCAATGCAAGACAGCAGGATCCACCAGCCTCAAACTCAAGCGATGTCCACACCAGCAGCATAGTGAAGTAGGTCTTGAAGGAACCTCAAGCTCTAACTACATGATCCACAGGTTGGCTTGACCCACAAGTAGTGTAGCTCACAGGTGGAGGCAGAGAACTAGCGAAAGCAGCAGCATGTTGGTCTGATCACCAGAGCAAGAGAGATGGGGGCGGGCCTTGCCACCTGATTAACCCCACGTGTTCCTATTGGCCAGGTTGACACACTAACTCTTAACTGTCACGGTGGTAAACTCCATTGGGCCTAAGGACCCAGTGGTGAAGTTTGGGCTGGCTGCCATGAGCGTACCCCAGATAGGGGAAGACTGTGACGGCGGGCTGAGTTGTATGAAACACGTGTGTCTAGCTCCCACAAGTCTCTGACTGTCTCTTTACATGCTCTCCCACTTTACTGCCGGCTTCCTTAACCCATTGCTGTGGCCACACAGAACTCAGAACTCACAGACACTGCTCACAAATATGGAATTGATTAGGGAAGCTTAGGGGTTACCATCCAGGTGAGAAATAAAGGGCTGTAAACCTCAACCCAAAGGCTCTCAGCTCCAGCCCCAATGGGCCAGCAATCCCAACTCCCCAAATTAAGTGCCCCTACTCCACAAGCCAGCCTCCCACCCCAAAGCACTCTACTCGCTCTGTGGGCTGGGAAATCCACCACTCTGTGTCATGCTCTGGCTCCTGGTTCGGCTGCTGCTCCTCTGTCACTCCTCTGGGGTCACAGCTGTCTTCTGGCTCAAGGAGGGTCACTGTGCAGGGGTCTCAGAGTCAAGAAGGCACGCTCCACTGATTCTTGCTGGGAGTGCGATTTCCCTCTCCTGCTTCTGAGAGAGCCTGTTTCATACCCAGCAGCATAGTACCTGCAATGAATTCTGATAACAAGTGTGCACAGCTGAATCTGATCAGTACCTGCCCCCACCTTCTCCTCCCCAGTCCTGTCAGAAAAGGGTCGTCTCATGGGAGTTAATAGGGATGACGGCTTGAAGAGTCACATTAGCTACTTCGCTGACCAGCAGTATGAAACCCCAACATGGATAGGGAACTTTGAAACAGTGCCTGGTTTTGAGGTGTGATACCATGAAACTGTTTTGATGCCAAGTGGCTGATGGCACATGGGTTAAGGTAGACGCTCTGGCAAGAAGAGATGGCAGTTTCTGATATTGAAAGGGCTTCCAACCCTTTAACTTTATTTTCTGATCATAGAAGCAGATGTGGTCACTGGAGAAGAAGGTAGAGAAGCAAAGGAAACATTTAGATTTACCGTCCAGCCATTGAGATGGGTCTGGGAGAAATGGGTTTGACAGCAGGGGCACCAGCCACTCACATGCCATCCAGCAAGGAAGGGGCTCTTGCCATGTCCTAAATCACTGTGAGGATGCCGGACTGTGTGGAGAGCAGGGGAGCTGGAAGTTGGGCTGGCTTGGTTTCGTTAACAAACCAAAGTCAATGCCATTGTATGTATTGAACATGGAAAGGGATTTATATCGAGAAATGGCTTGTGCAGTCGTAGACCTAGGTAAACCCAGTGTGGTTCAAGTCAGGCTTCTTCCAACTTGTGAAAGCCAATGGACAGGAGACAGGATGAGGAAGCAGAAAGAGCAGAGGCCACAGGCTGCTGGATGTCAAGGCCGAAGGCTACAGAATAAGTCCACTGTCCGTGGTCTGCCGACAGCTCCTGAGATCGACAGAGTGTCAGGAGATGGAGGGACCTGATGCAAGGTTGAACCCTAAGCGTCAGAGAACTCACGTCTGCCCAGTCTCTCTCTTATGCAGAAGGGCTTATGGAGGGGGAGTCCAATGGCGTCCCCGTAGAAGCAGTCGCCCGGCACTCCTGATGCTAGACCAGAAAATGAAGATAATTGGGAATGTGCATACAGACCCCACCACGGTGCACCAAACCTTGAGGGCAATGTAACTACATGGAGCAACGCATGAACAGAGTGGGCTACGGGGCCGGCCCAAATCAGAGCCAAGGTGACCCCCTCCCTAGAAGTATGTGCTACAGAGGACACCACTGAACCTACAGGTTGGAGAGAGGGGCTGACCTGCCACGCCCACCCAGAAGCAAACCAAGAAGGAAAAAGAGAGAGTGAGGCTCTAGACCCCGTATTGGCACACCAAGCCCTGAGGACGACGGCCCTGCACGGAGCTGCTAAGGCACAGAGAGGACTGTAGGGCCGACAACAGCTCAAGACATGAGGACCCCTGACTGGAGCACACCACACAGGACAATACTGGCGACACACGGCGGAGAGTGAGTCCAGTCTGAAGCCCCCACAGTGGGGCAATCCAAGAAGGGAACATAACACACCAGCAATGGGAGCAAAGCCAAGCCACAAAGCTCCTGAAGAGCCCCCAAAATAGACTTCAGGCTCGGAGGGTCAGTTTCCGGAACCCCCCAGGACCAGTGGGGACATAGTCATAAAGGTCAATGAACAGAGTTGGAATTATTTATGTTTTTTGAGGGAGGGGGGTTGCTAGTTTTTCTTTATTTGCATAATTTTTTTCCATTTCTTTTTTCTCTTCTCTTTTTATTCAATTTTTTGTTTTCTTTTTGTATTGCATACATTATTGTTGTTGTATCTACTTATATAAGATAGACATGTGAAGCAAGCCTGAGGAAAAAGCAATGGGACCAGAGGTTCTGGAGGGACTTAGGGAGAGGAGGAGGTGGGGGAAGGGAGCAATGAGCAAACAACTCATAGACAGGGAACAACTAGGGAATTTAAATCAACAACAAGGAAAAAAAATCAACAACAAGGAGGACATAGAGATCCTGGGGGCGTTGGAGCAACAGCAATCTAGCTGAGAGGAATTACTAAGAGGCAGAAGAAGGGTGAGTGTGATGGTGGAAAAGGAGGAAGGTAAAAGGAAACAGAGGAAAGATCTAGAAAGAAAAGCTATGGGTAGAGGTATAAACATAGCTATGCACTTATGTAAATATATTAATTCATAAAAATACAGACATTGGCCCATGTACATATATTTATATAGCAATACATTGCTAAATAAAGGAATGGATGGGTTTTGGGCCTCTACTCAAGCCCTCCCTCAATACAAGAACACTTTGTTCTAACAACCTAGCATTCTGTGATGCTCACCCTCCTGGCACAATCACTGATGACAAAATGGGTGCACAAGCAAACGCGGTAAAGAAAGGTGATGGTGCCTGAGGTCAAAAGATGTAGTGTTTGGGGTCTTAAAGGCTTGAGATTAAACAAGCGGCCATCTAGCTCAGAAGCACAAACCCACATGGAAGAAGCACACCAGCCTGTGAGACCATGAGGTGTTGACAGGATCAGGTAACAGGCATAAGAAGACCTCAAACAAACAAGCAAAACAGATTTTTGAGAACAAGGGGGGTCAGAGCAGAGACTCAACACCCATCTGTAGACAATGGGACATCCCTCATGAAAGGAAGGGATAAGTCAACCAGGGCTCAGTATAGCACCAATGAATCACACAATATTCCTCTGGTTCCTTGAGGCTTCCGCAACCCGTACCCCACCCCACCCCCAACTATCATGACCCCAGTCCTGCTTTTAAGTTCTGGCTAGACTGGAGCATGTGCACAGGTACAGATAAGAGCTCACGACACATGGAATCCAGGTCAGATAAACCCTCAGGAACAGAAATGGGAGTAGCAATACCAGAAAGGTAAGGGGAAGGTAGAGGGAGGAAGGGGGAAGAAACCGTGGGGGAAGGGAGACAGCAGTCAGTGGAAGATTTGAAATTAATAATAATTTAAATTTATCAAAGAGTCACAAGGGTGGGGGGGCAGGGAGGATACAAAGAAGAGCTGACACCAAGGGCTCAATTAGAATGTCAATGTTTAGAAAATAATGATGGCAACATATATACAAGTACACTTGATGCAACTGATGTATAGATTGTTATAAGAGCCCCCAAGAAAATGAGATTTAAACAAAAAAGCTTATGACTCCAAAGAGGTATCATCAGGCTTCAACCCAATTGATAAATTGGGCTCCACTCGCTACCCTTAAGCAGGAGTGCCCGATTGAGATCACCCCTAACCCTCACAGAACCCCTCCTGTGTCCTGAAGACAAACTCAGGGTAGCTGGGTAGTGAAGAGCCCAGAGGCCACTGACTTGAACTTCAGCTTCATGGCTGTAGCTGTATGGGACCTTGGTCCTATAGCTGAAGACTTTTGTGCTGCTGCTGCTGCTGCTGCTTCTTCTTCTTCTTCTTCTTCTTCTTCTTCTTCTTCTTCTTCTTCTTCTTCTTCTTCTTCTTCTTCTTCTTCTTCTTCTTCTTCTTCTTCTTCTTCTTCTTCTTCTTCTTCTTCATCATCTATAAACTAGAAGTCCTCACAATGCCCACCTCATAGAGTTGCTTAATATGTTTAAAGAACGAGCAGCGTGCCTGGCAGAAAATGAGGCCCCAAGCCAGGGTTAATGGCTCTTCTTGACTTTTAAATGAGCACGTACTAACTGCAGAAGATTCTTAGTGGCCCGTGCCTATGAGGCGGTGGCAAGGGCTTTCTTCACCCCCAAATAATTTCCATGTGGCATGAGGATCTCATGTGCCATTTTTATTTGGGGTTTCCTTTGCAGATTATAGTCTCTGATGGTCACGCTTGAATTAGGACAAACCAACGCAGATCTTCCTGTCCCCCTTCTCTGGCTCAGCCAAAGGTGCCTCCCGTCTGTACTTGGAAGATAGACTAACCAGGAATGAGTGAACATGACAGAAATGCATCTATTTCTCTGCAAACCGCACTGAATTCCGCAGCCTGGGGAAGACAGAAACATGTAGTCCTGTTGCCTGCCGTCCAGGTGGGTTGCCTCATGGAGGCCTTATCTATAAGGGGGCTTCCAAAAGCTTGTGAGAAGAAGTGGAATGCGAAGAAAATGGCATTTCCCCACGAACTCAGACATGAAATGCTCTGAGTCCGGTTTCCTTCTGGCACCGGTCGGTGCTGGGATCTGCTGCTGCAGCAATTGCAGGGTGTCTTCCCAACTAAGGGCACATCTTCCAGCACTGGCTTGAGGAGTGTTCTGCTGGGATCCCAACGGTGGGTAATTTCTGGAAGTAGTTTGCCAGGCCTGTTCCTAGTCTATTTTACACTGGCAACCTCACTGAAAGCCAACTAGGGATGATCCGGTTGGTATTTGACATGCCGCTGGCATGGCCTCCAATAACATGCCAGCTGCCACAGTAGGGCCAATGGGCAGGTGGGGCGTTGGGGTGTCTTGCTCTCACTGCTGTTGAGTCAATTCTGACGCGTGGTAACCCTAGAGGACAGGGGAGAGCTGCCCCTGTGGGGTTCCAAGGCTGTCACTCTTCACAGGAGCCAGCGTCTCATGTTTCGGGGTGGCTGGCGGTCTCAGAGCAGTCCAACACAGAACCCACTATGGCACCGGGCCTTGAAGAACAGTTTGGGTGTCGCTCCCAAAAGATGAAATAAAGGCAAATCTTATTTACTTCAGCACTTCTGTTGGTAGGAATTTTTCTTATGAAATAATTTAAGGATGTAAATGAATATGAGGAAGCTTCAAGAAGCTCATGGAAATTGATATTCAAAGATCATGGGGGGGTGTAATGGTGTAATGGGATTTTTTGGGTGAATCTTCGGAAGACCCTTTTGCATGTATGAGTATGTTCAGAGTCGTGCTGTCTCTCAAAAACACCCACTGCTATTGACTCCATTCCAAGTCGTAGTGACCCGATTGGACAAGGCAGAACTGCCCCTGTGGGTTTCTAAGCCTTTAACTCTTCTTTCTCCTGCCATTTTGAAAGCCGACCTTGTGGTTAGCAGCCCAACTTGTAACCCATTACACCACAAGGCGCCTGGACTGTCCCTAAGAGCAGTTCATTGAGTTCTACGTAAATTTCCATCAGTAAATCCCATTGCCATTGAGCAGATTCTGCCTTACGGTGGCCTGACAGGACAGAATAGAACTGCCCCCATGGGTTTCCAAAACTGTATTCTGTCTGGAAGCAGATTGCCACATCTTCCTCCTTTGAAGCAGCTGGTGGGTGGATTTGAACCATCAGCTGTTAGGTTAGCAGCTGAATACTCAACCACTGGACCACCTGTAGTAATCAGTATACCATCACTCCTTCCATGAGAAGACTGGCCAAGCTATGATCTAGCCATAGAGGGGACAATCTCAGTCTTGTTAAATGGCATAGTTGACCCATGGCAACTATGGGTTGACCATGTCAACCATGTCTGTTGACTTGGCGAGGGACAGAAAGGCAATGATTAAGTTGGTGGGGGGGGGGGACGACAAAAGAAATTGCTCTGTACCCTGAAAGGATAAACCCCATTTGTGCTGGGGATTCTAGGAGAAGGCTGGTGCATGGAAACACCTCAAAAGCTATAGACACACATTGCTGGTGTCTGTCTCTCGGAAAGGAGCCCTGGTGGTACAACAGTTCAGTGCTCGGTTGCTAACTGAGCAGCTGGTATTTCACACTTCCTCCGGCTCACCCAGTTTCAGAAGAGGGCAAGTTCCAAATCTGTGAGTCAGATGTTAGGCTGGAGGTTTCTCCTGACTCACATAGTCCGCAGGGGCTGACAAACCCAAGATCAGCAGGAAGACAGGCTGGTGGCTGTAGATGTGAATGAATTCAAGGTCAAAGGTCAGTGGCAGGCAAGAGGGTCTGCTACTGGTTCAAGTTGAAAAGAAAAATAGGTCAGCAAGCCACTTGTAGGAGCCAGATCCAACAAAAAACAAGCAAGCTTTCCCACCACGTGTGCTTATGTAGGAAGCAGGCCACACCCTCTATGAGATCTCACCATGGGGGATGACCAAGGCTCAGCTGCCAAACCGTGGAGAATTCTGGCCCAGTCAAGTTCATGCAAAACCTTAACCATCACGCTCTGATCCCATCTATAACTTGCCTTTCACTCTGTGGTTTCGCCTGGCAAAATGTTCCCAGAGAACATTCTGGCCTCTGAGAAGCAGCTCATTTGGCGTGAGGACACAGTGCAAGGTTGTATTAATCATGCTTTCACACCAAAATAAACTAGTGATCTTTCTTTTGAAACGTGAATGCAACATAGTGGCATGAAGCAGGGAACCAATACAGAGGTCTGAGGAGCCAGCCTCAATCCCAATGATGTGGACAGCGCCCCCTCCCCGCAGAAGAATTCACTTCAGAGGACAGCATCGAAGCTACAGCTCGGGAAGAGGGACATGACTGATCAGAGCATACAGGAGCAAATGAAGGGGGAGGAAGAGAGAGTGGAGCACATCCAGGCCCACCAAGCCCTGAGGACATTATTCCTGCTCAGAGCAGCCAAAGCACAGAGAGAACCATAGGGCCGGCCCCACTATGAGACACCATGTCCCTCACTGACCCATAGAGCTGTGGGAGACAGCACTGGAGAGTCAGTGCTGGAATTTCGCCCAATCTGACCCCACCACACTGAGGCAAAACTCTAAGGGTGTGCAACAGAACAGCAAGGGGAACACAGCAATGAAGTCCCTAGGAAATACCAAAAATAGACTGTGGGGCCAGGGTATGTCACCCCATCAGATCCGACCGGAAAAGACTCCTAAAGGTCAACAGGCCTTGAACTATTTACAGGCTTTTCTTTCTTTTTGTCTTTTTGGTCATTGGTTTGTTGTTGTGTTGTTGCCTTGTTTTGCTCTGTCTTGTTTTTGTGCGTATTATTATCTCTGCAGGTCTATCTAAATAAGATAGGCAGGATAAACAATCTGGAGGAGAAAAAAATGGACCAGTGGTTCTGGGGAGACATGGGAAAGGGAGGTGGGGGAAAAAAAGTGGGTTTTAACAACCCAGGGACAAGGGAACAACAAGTGATCCAAAATAGATGGCGAGGAGGGTGTAGGAAGTCTGGTAGGGCTTGATCAAGGGCAATGTAACCAAGAGGAATTACTGAAACTCAAATAAAGGCTGAACATGATACTGTCCCAAGAGGAAAGTAAAATAGAGGAAGGAATTCAGAGGCAAAGGGCATTTATAGAGGTCTAAATACAGCCATGTGCCTATGAAAATACATTTATATATGACGATGAGGAAATAGATTTTTGTGCATAACTTTATAGTTTGAGTATTCAGGTAGCAGATGGACATTGGGCCTCTACTCAAGTACTCCCTCAATGCAAGAACACTTTGTTCTATTAACCTGATATTACATGATGCTCACTTTCCAGAGATGATCACTGAAAACAAAGCGGGTACATAAGCAAATGTGGTGAAGAAAGCTGATAGTGCCTAGCTATCAAAAGATATAGAATCTGGGGTCTTACAGGCTTGAAGATAAGCAAGTGGCCATGTAACTCAGAAGCAACAAAGCCCACATGGAAGAAGCACACCAGCCTGTGTGCTCACAAGGGGTCGATGGGATCAGGAACCAGCCATCAAAGAACAAAAAATCATATCACTGTGAATGAGGGGGAGTGCAGAGTGGAGACCCAAAGCCCATCTGTAGGCACCTGGACATCCCCTTACAGAAGGGTCGCAGGGAGGAGGTGAGCCAGTCAGCGTGCAGTGTAGCAATGATAAAGCATTCAACTTTCCTCAAGTTCTTTAATGCTTCCTCCTCCCCCACTGTCATGATTCCAATTCTACTTTACAAATCCGGCTAGATCAGGGGATGTATGTACACTGGTACAGATAAGAGATGGAAACAGAGACTCCATGACTGATAAACCCCTCAGGACCAATAATGAGAGTAGAGATGCCAGGAGGGTAAGGGAAATGTGTGGGGGTGAAAGGGGGAACTGATCACAATTATCTACATATAAACCCCTCCCTCGGGGACGGACAATAGTAAGTGGGTGAAGGGAGGCATAGGACAGTATAAGATATGACTAAATAATTTATAAATCATCAAGGGTTCATGGAGTGGGGAGCAGGGAGGGAGGGGGGAAATGAGGAGCTGATGCCAAGGGCTCAAGTAGAAAGCAAATGTTTTGAGAATGATGATGACGACATATGTACAAATGTGCTTGACCCAATGGATGTATGCATGGATTGTGATGAGTCGTACGAGCCCCCAATAAAATGATTTTTAAAAAGAAATATATTGTTTGTATATTTTTCCATTTTTGAAAATTTGTGGGAAGTACAAACTAATACTGAGCAGTGAAAATAATTCGGTCACAAGTCTGCCAACAACACTTGTTGAGCGTTTTCATAGTTGTATGTGGTGCCAGTCATAAAGCCCTGGCGGCATTGTGGATTACGTCTTGGGCTATGTGTCAGTCCGGGTGGACTAGAGAAACAAATCCATAGACACTCATGTGTGTAAGAAAGAGCTTTCTATATACTTACCTGGCAGGGGAGATACCATGATCGCGAAGGTGGTTTTCCCAGGGCGAGGCTTCTCCATTGCACTCTGGATGTGCTGACCCCTGCGATTTCCCCAAATGTGGGAAACTCAACTGCAGAATTTGTGGTAGTGGGGGACTGTGTTTGCGCTCTCCCCTGGGGGGGGGGGGGGAAAGAAAGAGCTTTATATACAAGAGCAGTTGAGTATTGAAAAAACATCCCAGCACAGTCCAGATCTAGTCCATAAGTCCAATATTAGCCCATATGTCCGATACCAGTACCTCTTCAGACTCACGAAACATGTGTAATGACACCTAATGCAGGAAGATCACAGGCCAGTAGGTGGTAAGTCTTGTGGGTCCAGTGGCATTGTAAGCATCTCAGTGCTGGCAGGGGTCTCCATGTGGCTTCTCCAGTTCCCAGAGCATGGGGTCTACCAGCATCGTGCCATGTGTCTTGTCAGTAGAGCGTCTCTCAGGAAGTGAAGAGACAGAGAGACTGCTGCCTCCAAGGAGGAAAATACAGGAATTCCCAGAATCCTCCAGGGAAGGCCATGCCCACACAGAGGTCTCATTGACTATAACCCAATTGACAGACTAGACTTCACCCCTTCACTCTTAATCCTCTCAAGTCCCAAATTGACACCAGATTATGTAACTACCACAGGCTGCTAACCACAAGGTCAGTGGTTCAAAATCTCCAGGAGAAAGATGAGGCTTTCTGCTCCCAGAAAGGTGTAAAGCCTCCCAAACCCACGGGAGGCAGTTCTGTTGTGTCCTACCAGGTCTCTGTGAGTCAGAATCAACTCCATGGAAGTCGTTGGGCGTTGTTCTGTTTTGCCACCAGCAGTACTGGGTTGTTTTATCCGCCATTCAAGTACAGAGGCATCTGGGACAGAAGAGGGCTTTGAAATGGAACAGATAATTTAGCATCTAACTGCTTTGACACAAGTCACTGCATACTCTCGTCACAAGCAGGTATCCACAGGACCACTAGCCCCAACACTGAACACCACGTTGCGCTGAAGTCAAAGCGATGCCACAAGAAAAACTGCCGCCTTAGCAAGACCCCAACACTTCCACACACAAAAAGAGTAAAACGTTTTTCATTTCTCCCTTTAGCCCCTGAAACAATATCCTGTGGTCCAGTTCCATATCAGCTTTTAGAATATTTGTCAGGAGGGCACAAAACGAAACACCAGCCGGTAAGCTTTGGGCTGTTTAGGAAGCAGAGGGGAAGTCAGTCCATCCTCAGAATTACTCAGCTTCAGCCTCAGCGGACTGTGGACTCTGTTATTCTGCACTGCCTCAGTGTGCTGGTTCTTTTCTCAAAAACGCTCCAACTGGGCCGCCGTTGGTTCTCTGTGTTGGCTTCCGTTCTGTGTCGCCTTCTGTCCCGCCATCTTGCTGAAGCCGCCATTCTCCTCCCTGGCTTTGGGAAGCTATTCCTTCCCAGGCTCCGGGGCCTCAGCCAGCTACTTCCCGACCTCACCTTCATGGGGCTTGGGGTCCTTCTTCTGCAGCTCCTCCTGTCCCTTCTGAATTTCCGCCAGGGAAAGATGCTGCTTCTTAGGAGGGGAAAGGGGGACCTCTGGGACAGATCCTGTGTGTGTGTGTGTGTGTGTGTGTGTGTGTGTGTGTGTGTGTCCTGTATGCCTTTTATTTTATTTATTTTTAATCATTTTATTGGGGGCTCGTACAACTCTTATCACAATCCATCCATGTGTCAAGCACATTTGTACATTTGTTGCCACCATCCTTCTCAAAACATTTGCTTTCTACTTGAGCCCTTGGTATCAGCTCCTCATTTTTCCCCTCCCTCCCTGCTCCCCCTCCCTCATGAAACCTTGATCATTTATAAATTATTCTTATTTTGTCATATTCTTTTGAACAAGGGCTGAGTGCCGGCTCTAAGGCCACCCGGAGGCTGACTGCTCCTGTCTCTCCTGGATGCTAGGGGGAGCGTGGTGGCTAGAAGACAGGAGACCGACAGAGTCTCTGGTGAAGCCGCACTGGAAGGGAAGCTCTGCTCGGCCCCAGTCTAGAAGCTGGGCTGTACAGTGAGTGTCGATGTCTACATCTTGACAGCTCTACTTCCCAGCACCGTTCCTCCCTGTGAGTGTATCCGCCTCTCGGTCCTTTTGGGGGTATTTTTTAACAGTTACAAATAACATGCATATGTCGGCTTCGTGCATAAAGGGATTATTTTCTTCCCATAGATTCCCAGAAAGGCATTGCTGGGCCAAAGGGGGATGAGCTTTGTTCAGGCTCTTGCTAAGACACTGCCAATTTGCTTTCCATCAAAGGTTGTGCCGTTTACTCTTCACCAGCAAGGTATGGACGGCTCACCCTCTCTAAGATGGTTTTGGTTTTGATTAAGTCTCCTACCAGTTTACATTAACTGGTTAGGATTACAGCACTAGAAACTCTTTTTTAAATGAAACTCTTTTTTATTTAGTTTTGTTTTTATAATTTTATTAAGGGATCTTACATCTCTTATAGGATTTCACACATCAGTTGTATCAAGCATATTTGTATCTAGGTTGCCATCATCATTTTCTAAACATTTACTTTCTATTTGAGCCCTTGGTATCAGCTCCTCTTTTTTCCCCTCCCTCCCCCTACCCCACCCTTGTCACTCTTTGATAAATTATAAATTATTATTGTTTTCATATCTTATACCCACTGTGGTCTCCCTTCACCCATGTTTCTGTTGCTCAGCCCCCGGGGATGGGGGCGTGGTTATGCATTGATCATTGTGAACTGTTTCCTCTCCTCCCCTCCTTCCCCCACCTTCCCCTTACCTTCCTGGTATCTCTATTCCCATTTCTGTTCCTGAAGGCTTTATCTGACCTGGATTCCTTGTGTCCTGAGCTCTTATCTATACCAGCTGTGGTCTAGCCCGAATTGAAAGGCATGCCTGGGGTCATGATAGTGGGGATTGAGGCGCCTCAAAGAACCAGAGGAATGTTGTGTGTTACATGGGTGGTATACTAAGCCCTGGATGACTCATCCCTTCCTTGTGACCCTTCTGTGAGGGGATGTCCCATTGTCTACAGATGGGTTTTGGGTCTCTGCTCTGACCCCCCTCATTCTCAACAATATGGTGTTCTTTTTGCTTGTTTGTTTTTGGTCTTCTGAGGCCTGTTACCTGATTCCTTTGACAGGCTGGTTGTGCTTTTTCCATGTGGATTTGTTGCTTCTCTGCTAGATGGCCACTTGTTTAACTTCAAGCTGCTTAGAAACTTTTAATGACATTATTACAGGAGTTCTTTTTTTTTTTTTTTTTTTTAATCCCAGCCTCTCTGGGGAAGAAAGGTGGGGCTTTCTCCTCGTGTAAAGAGTCACAATCTCAGAAACAGACCAAGGAAGGTCTACCTTGACTGAGAAGGTTGCTGTGAGAGGGCATTGATTCGGTGGCAGTAAGTTTGGGTGTTGTTTTTTTAACTCCATATGTGGTCCTATTTTACATAATTTATGTGGTCGTTGATTTAGCAGAAGTGTAACAAGAACATCAAGAATCTTGAATCTTCTGATAACCAGGCTTCACTATACAATCAGAGTTTCTACCAAGCCTTTAGCTAGCAACTTTGTAAGCACTCTAGATGCGAAAAATCATAGGCAGCCCACCACTTTATTGAGTGTGTAGCTCTTGCAGTAACAAGCAAAATGGGAAAATCATTTTTAGCAATCTTGCCTCTCTGCCCCCCAACTGTGGGGGATTGAGCCCCCATGCTTCCACTTGCATAAACGTCCCGAATGCCGCCCAGGTAGAGATCCGAGGGCTCAGAGACGCTGTAGCTCCTAACGGGTCAGGGAGGTTCCCGATGACCACGAGCCGCCAACACAATGGGTTTGGGGTGATGACTCGGCTCGAAAATTGCCCAGCGGAGAAGGGAACCATTTCCAATCGATTATCTTTCATTGCTAATAGCCTCCAAGCCTGTTTCTACGCCTATATTTCACTGTGCAGCCGGACAAAGCAGTGCCCTGGGGAAGGGGTGGGGGAGGACACCAGAGGACAATTAATGCGTGGACAGGCTGGGTTTTCAATAACTCCGAGGGCAACCTGAGGGGTAGGAATGTGCAGGCACTGACAACGCTCCTTACGTCAGAAGATAAATGGGAGCAATGATGAACGGGGCAGGGAAAGGATGGAGAGGCTCGCTTAGAACAGGCCATGTGGACAGGGAAGGGAAGAGCAACGTTCCTGTGGTGTGCCAGGCTGGGTTCCCTGGAGAAGTCACAGCCCGGTGACGCTGACCTCTTAGCTAGAGGGAGAAGTCCATATCAAGAAGATGGCTCACACAGTTGTAGAAGCGGTCAAGTCCAAGTCTGAGCAGGCACCAAATCCGTGGATCAGATGTTAGGCTGGAGACTTCTCCTGCCTCCTGTAAAAAAACGAACTCACTGCCATCGAGTCAATGCTGACTCAGGTGGCCCCTGTGGGTTTCCGAGCTGAACAGAAAATGTCAAAGGGCAAATGGAGAAGGCCAAGGGCACTGTTGTGGTGGAATGGGCCAGGACCCAGAATTAGAAGACCACAAAGCACAAATATTCTCAGCATGGCTTAAACGGCAAGAACTCAGGGGGAAATGCCAACTTCAAGTTGCGGTATTGAAAGATTCTGTGATACTGACTCGTGCAGAAAGCATCAAAAGAAGATAGAAGGATTACCCAGAGTCACTGCGCCCCAAAGAAGTGGTCAACACGTAGCCATTTCCAGAAGTCGCATATGAGCAAGGACCGCTGAAACTGCAGGAAGAGGTTCAAACTGCACTGAAAGCATAGCTTAAAGCAAGGCTCCAGGAAGTCTGGGGATGCCCGTTGAAATGTTTCAACAAGCTGATGAGGCACTGGGCACAGTTATTTGTCTATGGCAGGAATTTGGAAGACAGCTAATTGGCCAACTGACTGCAAGAGATCCATACTTGTACCCATTCCACAGAAAGGCGACCCAATGGAATGCTCCTGTTATAAATTGATATCATATCCAAGTAAACTGCTGAAGATGAGCCAACAATGGGGGTAGCAGGACATTGACAGGGACCTGCCTGCCAGCGGGCCAGGCTAGAGTCAGGAGAGGACCACGAACAAGGGAGGTCAGTGCTGATGCCAGCTGCAGCTTGATGTCATGCCTGGCAAAGCAGAGGGGCACCAAAAAGGAGGAAGGCCCCTGACAAGACGGACTGACGCAGTGGCTGCCGCACGTCGACCATGCACGAGGGAGTGGCAGGGCCGGGCACGCGTGGTGCCTTCTGCGGTGCACGGGCTCCCTGTGGGTAGCACCGACTCAGCAGCACCTGAGTGCTGACGGGGAAATGGACGTTGTACTAACTCAGTCCCAGCCAGCGAACGTTAACACTCTCGAAATGTGTGTATTCATTTTCTGGCAAGGAAGGTTTATAGGGTGATCGATAAAAGACTTCCAAGCCAAGGGGCGAAAAATCGATGAAAATGTCAGGATGCTGGTGGCATTGAGGAACAGCTTTCAGGAGGAAAGCGAGTGGTGAAAATTTTCAAGCTATACGAATAACTCATCTGTGAAATGTTTAAATAGTTGATGGCAGAGATCAGGGATCCACGCGGGGTCTTCAGATGGCTACAGATGCATTGAAAGTCGTGTAACCAATATTTACAATATCCCAGAAACCTTTGGGGTTATTTAGCAATATGAAGCTATGTCGCATGTCATCCTTAAAACACACAAGGAGCCATAGTTGTAGAGATTATTTGAGGGCCGGAGAGAACACACGTTTGCAGATCGGAGCTCCAGGAGGCAGGGCTGGTGGTTGGATGGGTCACGTCTTCCTGTAGGGAAAGGGAGACAGCAAAGCCAAAGGTCGGCAGTTCGAACCCTCCGGCCACTTTGTGGGAGAAAGACGTGGCACTCTGCTTCCGCACGCAGAGCTGTAGCCTTGGAAGCGCAGGGAGCAGCTCCACTCCGTCCCTCAGGGCCTCCCTGAGCTGGCACTGACTGTTTGGCGATGGGGGGGGGGTGTGCCTGGGAGGAGGACATAGCACAACCAAGTGGGGTGATTCTAGGCATATCAGGGTGATTGAATACTCAAAAGTCCACCAGTATAAATCCCTCATCCAGACCCAGGGGCCTTTGGCCATTCTATGAGGGAGCTTCAAAAAGTTTATGGAAAACATTCCACGATCTTTTAATTTCATTTTTCCATGAGTTTTTAACCGCTTTACAGGAGGGTGTGCAAGTGCAGAAGAAATAAATACCTCCAGCCATTTTTACTCACTAGCCTATGCTCTTTATCGACTTCATATTTTCCTCAGTGCCCAGGTCAGGGTACAGGTAGGGGAGGGACATGGATAGCCAATCCAACTGCATTGACAGGTGATATGCACCCCTCCCCTCCTCCTCCTTACAGCATACTCAGTCCTGAACACCACGCCCCTCCAAGTGTGCTCTGTTGGCTCTCTATGACCAGGGTCCCTGTGGATTCCAGCCGGGACCGATTGGTCAGATGCTCTGCATTTTAAACTGCCCTGGTGGCACCGTCGCTGATGACCTGAAGGTGGGCGATCCACTCTCATAAAGAGGATGGCCCAGACAGCGCTGACCCATCACACAGGGTCCCCATGCCACCCCAGCCCCGCCACCCTGACCCCATGCGTTGCCTGTGTTCTTCTGAAAATAAGGTCTCCACTTTGTTTGCATATGTCAGCTCTTCCCCTCCCCTGCCCTGCCCTGGCTTCTCCCAACCCTCTCCACTCTTCTTGATGAACGTTCCCCTTCCTCCTTTTTCCCCTTAAATACCCTAACGCACTGCCGGAGGTCTTGTCCAACTCACAGAGGGCTCTGTATGGCAGCAGGCCACCTCCTCTTTCCCCCGCAGTGACTGGTGGGCAAAAATCACGGACCTCTTGGTTCCAGCAGAGTGCTTTCACCACCGTGCCACCAGGGCGCCTTCCACTAAATTACCACTCCTTCACTCACACCCAAGCCACTCACTGCCATCGAGTTAATTCCGACTCACAGTGACCCGATCAGATGGCCTCAAACTGCCCCTGTAACTCGTTACAAGAGTAGGAAGCCTCATCTTTTTCTCAAGAGGTGCCTGGTGGTTTCAAACAGCTGACCCTGCAGTTGGCAGCCCAACTGGGAACCCACGACACCGCTAGGGGTACTGATTCCTGCTGTATATACACCCACGCACAGGGTTCTGTCTCCAAATTCCCACGCCCTCCACCCTCGCCCCACCCCACCGCCAAAGTGATACTCCAGTGCTCACACGAATCCCAATTTTTCTCATATTCCTCATGATCATCAGTGATGAGTGTGAGCGCATTTTTAGGAATGTGTACTCACCTTGACGGTCATTGCTGTCAAGTGGACGCTGTGGGCTTCTAAGGCTTCGTCTTTGAGGACTGAGGGGTGCCTGACCCCAGCCGTGGTATTGTCCATCACTTACTATGCACATGAGAGTTAGACATTGAATCAGGAAGACCAGAGAAGAGTTGCGGGGTTTGAATCATGGTGCTAGTAAAGAAGATTGAATGGACCACGGACTGCCCAAAGAACAAACAAGTCGGTGACGGTATCCAGGTAAGCCTCGTGCACACACCTGTGTAAACTTAGTGCTCTTGTTTCTCAATACATTCCTCTTCTTCCATCCGTTTGAACCTGTCATTGCTTTAAGATTTGTCCGAAGTGAGGCGTCAATAATCATGGGACTCCTTCAAAAGCAGAACAGGGTGACTGACCTCTGCAACAGATGTAACCTTAAGGAGGTCAGCTTCTTTTGTTCATTTGAATTCTTGGAAAGTGTGTGTGTGTGTGTGTGTGTGTGTGTGTGTGTGTGTGTGTGTGTGTGGTGGGATGGAAGGGTGACAAATCAGACAGTCCAGCAAGGACAGGTCCCCTTTCTGCGTGTCACAGGAAACCAGCCTCCAACAACCGAAGGGACAATTAGCAGAGCAGTACGGTGATAATATGTAAAGACTGTAGTAAAGTCATAGAGGATAGAAAAGATAGGAGAGAGAATAAAATAAAGGAGCCCGACACATTGATGGCAGCATGCTCACCTCAGCCCCTCTGGATGGTCCGCATGGAACTGGGAGGAGAGAGAGAGACTGTCATCTTGGGACATTTATAGGGAGCCTGAGACGTGCATATGCAGTAGTTACATGGGTCACAAGGTGGGTGGTGTCTACATATAGGTCCCTGAGCTCACAGGCGAGGAAACCTAACACCTGCATTGGGGGAAGGTTCAGGGGTGGGGTGGGAGGGGCGGGAAGAGAGAGCAGAAGAATGATGTCGGCTTCTCTAGGGAGATAGAACCCACCATGTGCTCATTGAAGGCAGCACAGCTGTGAAGGGGGGAATTCGTGGGAATGATGTTTAAAGTACTTGGACTTTACCTCTAACTTGCCACAGTGGAGGCTGCCCCACCGTGGGACACCAGCTTTCCAGATTCCCTCTGTAATAAGTTAGGGCATATAGTCCGCGTCACATCTCCCTCCGTGCTAACGTCCCACATCTCTCCGTCAGGGGCTGATGTCCTCATTAGACAGCGCCTGGGTCCCCGGTCACCACCGTCTCCACCTCCACCGCCCTCTCATCCTGTCTCCGTGGCACCAGCCCTTCCTTGGCCCCTGGGAGTTTGTTTGGACCTGCTTGTAAACCCCCGGAAGGCTGCCTTTAGACAGGAGCAAGAAGGCCCGTCCTCACCGTGGCCGCTTGGACTGTAAAACTCCCAAACCAAACTCACTTCCCCTGGGCCCACTGGATTACCAGCCCCACTCCGCTGCCTGTCACCCCTGGTACCCATCAAAACCTGCCTCTGGCCGTGGGAAAACCCTCACTTCGCTGTTTTTCTCTATGAAGTTGTAAGTCACTAACAACTCCAATCGCACTTCCCGTTTACTTTTCCCCCTTTACACGCGACTCTATGATTAAGTTCCGGGGGTAAGGCCTCTGGGAGGTTTCTGAGGCCTTGACGCTCATGTTATGATTTTGTTTTTCAATGTTTATTTGTTTGCTTGGGTTTTTAAAGAAGCATCCTCGATGTGGCTACATGGCCCGTGTCAACAAACGAGATCTGTACAATGTCCCATTAAACCTCTCCTCCTGGGGTACTCGATTTCTTTTCCCTACACCCCCCCCACCCCGCCCTGAGCCCTGGGCTCCTCAGCAGCTTCCAAGGCTCATGGTTGGGTGGGAAACCATTTCCTGGTTCTGTTTTCCCTTATCATCATGGTGTCAGTCAAGACTTCCTTGTGAGTGTGGCTTGTTTGGCCAAGCATAATAGGCTCCAGGTATTCCAGGTCTCGCAGAGTTTAAGAGAGTCGTCATTTTGGTTCTGGATGCACGACATTCCATTCTGTGGGTGTCCCACAGTTTGTCCATCCATTCCTCCACAGTCAGCATTTGGGGCCGTTTCTGTTTACGCCATGGTGGAAACGGCTGCCACCAACGCCGATCTGCAGATGTCTATTCACGTGTGTTCTTCATTTCTTCAGGATAATGACCCAGGAGCGGGATGGCAGGATCCTAACGTAACTGTGTCTGCATCTGTTTCCGGAAGCTCCATATTGCCTTCCGTGGTTGTACAATTCTGCAGCCACAGCAGCCCTGTAGGACCATCCCGCTCTCTCCACATCCTCGCCAGCGTTTAGGAGCTTCTGTGTGCGTGTGTTTTATTAAAAGCATTGGTGTGCGGTGGTAGCTCGATGTTTTCCTTTGTATTTCTCTAATCACTGATGAACATGAACGCTTCTTCATACGATGGTTGGCCACCTGGACGGCCCCTTTAGTAAATTGTCTATTCATGTCCTGTGCCTGTTTTTTAATTGGGTTATTTGTATTTTCTTGTTAAGGTGTACTTTTCTAAAGCTTTTGGTAATTAGCCCTTTATCTTACTCCACCTCCCCCACATGGGTGATCTCAAACAGTATGTGTCCCTTTGTGATGGGTGAACTCACTCAGCATAAAACCCTCCAAATCCATCCCTGGATTTTATTGTTTCTTTAAAAAGACTGGTTTGTGTTTGGCTAACCCTCTTTACAAATTAAGCAGAGCTTAGTTTTGTTTAAACAATTCTCATGTAAAATCTTGATCTCAATCGTTTGTCCTTTGTGGTTTACTTTTCAGTCAGTCTGAGATGTAGCTGAGTATTTTAAGAAGAAAAGTACAGTAAAAAAAAAAAAAACAACCAAAAAGCCAGTGCCTGTGTAAGGCAGAAACCTGACAGAGAAGGAAAGCTCAAATACTTTTCAATGAGAGAGAGAGAGAGACAGAGAAAGAGAAGGGAGAGAGGGAGGGAGGGAGAGAGAGAGATGTACCCTGTCAGAGGCCCCAAGCAAGCAACACCCAGAAGCACAGGGACGTCCCATCCAAGTCTGGCTCTCACAGATGTCACTGAATTATGAATTCTCAACAGATCTTTCTGTGCTTCATGTTAATCGCAGGTTGACAAAGGGCAGTCCAAGAGTCAGCTCTGGTCCCTGAACTAAGGCTGTTTTTTAAAGAAAGAATATATATATATTAAAGGTTTGTAAAAGGAAAAAATGAAGAATGGGTGACAGAGACTATATTTGAGCTACAGAGGCAGGAACATATTTTTCTTTCTTTCCTTCCTCTTTCTCTCTCTCTCTCTTTCTTTCTGTCTCTTTCTTTCTTTTTAAAGGAACCTTTTCTACCTGACTCTTTTCAAACAGAATTTGATCTCCCTGGCCAATCCTTTATAAACTACATAGGAACGAGATTATAGCCCCGTGCTTTGTTATATGGTGGGAGCAACAATGGGGGAGTGAATGGCCATCATGTGAGAGGTCTGCTCTTGTTGCTGGGCACCATCCAGGCCACTCCGACTCATAGTGACCCCACGTGGCAGAGCAGGGCTGCCCAGGCTTCCACCCTTAGAGAAGCTCTCCGGGGCACTTTCAAACCTGGTGGGTTCAAACCTCTGACCCTCCAGTGAACAACCAAGGGCTGGTCCTTTATGTTTGTTACACATGCTAATGACATCATTGACTCAACACTGCCCCTAGATGTTCATTGCGATAATTAAATTCTTTCTTCCTGGATGCAGGAGCCTGGTGACATAGTGGGGTTCACGTGGAGCTGCTAGCCAGAAGATCAGCATTCAGAACCGCCAAGCATTCCCTGGGAGAAAAATGTACATCCTCAGAAACCCACTGGGGTAGTTCCACCCGCCCGATGGGGTTGCTGTGCGTCAGCGTGGACGCAAAGCCAGGGGGTGTTTGGGGTTTGCTATAGTAGCCTTTGCACATTCTGACACAGGGGTGTCTGGTCCCTTCTCACTGCCGTTTCATGGATTGAGTTTGCATTTCAGCCCTGGCCTCAAAATTGTAAGGAGTTGGGACAGGACATGGCACGAGCTCTATCGCCCCCTGTTGGTGATGGGCATGGCTGTCCCATTTTTGTTACTGCAAGAAGTTTTGTTCCAATCAATGGACGTTCGGAATGGACTATTTGTAAAGCAAGGAATTCCTTTGTTTTATATGAGTATCCTGAAGGCAGAAAAAGTGCTCATTGAGCAACATTTTGTGTTACCTCTTTAACCAAAAAAAACCCCACATTTTAGTTGAATCTGATTTTCCTTTTTGGTAATCATAGGTGGGCATTATAGAACTTTTCCCCATCATCAGAAAACTAATTTATGCATCTCCAGAATCTTATACGTGCTTATTCCTTGTATTCCTGTGGCAAACTAGATACAGCCTAAGGATCCCTGGCGCAGTGGTTAAAGTATGAATGGGAAACTGCAAACCCACCGGCGGCCTGTCTGCAGAAAGATGTGGTGGGTCTGCTTCTGCCAGGAGTAGTCTTGGAAACCCAGGGGGACGCTTCACAGAACAGACTATGCCAGGATGATGGAGCGTCATAGTCATTCCTGGATGTCACGTCTGTACCCACCGTCTATTCCGTGACGATGATGTCATCGTTAAACCCCATAGTCATCTTCCATTCTGCGGCTCTGATGTCAGAGATTCTACCCCATGACACTATGATAGAATAAAATCAGCAACCCAAATCCATTGCCATCGAGTCGATGTGACTCATAGCGACCAGCCGGGACTCTGTGGCTCTTTATGAGAATAGAAAGCCCTGTCTTTCTCCCACTGAGAGGCTGGTGCTTTCTAACTGAGGATCTCAGCCCAGTGAGTAACCACCACGCCCAGGGCACCTAGGCCAGAATAGACTGGAGTTTATAACACGCATTTTGAATGTCTACTTTTGGTAAACACCCCAATCCCCACCCCAGGTCAGTTCCCTACGCTTTAGTGTGAGCACTTTCTGCGTACTAGTTCATGTGCCTTTCTGGAGAAAGATGAGGCTTTCTACTCCCGTGAAGAGTTACAGCCTTGGGAACCCACCGGGGCCATTCTTCCCTGCCCTACAGGGTTGCTATGAGTCGGAATTGATTCGCTGGCAGTGTGAATGAGTGAGTGAGTGAGTGAGTGAGTGAGTGAGTGAGTGAGTGAGTGAGTGAGTGAGTGAGTGAGTGAATCTACCTCTAACCACCCTCTTCAGGAAGGAAAACTGCCCCTTCCTGGGCTTGCCAAAGCCTAAGCACACTGCTGACTTCATAGTCCTCAAGCATTGGGGAGGAGCCCTGGTAGCCAGGTCAGCAGTTCGAATCCACCAGCTGATCCAAGGAAGAAAGACGAGGTTCTCTACACCCAGAAACACTTACCATCTTAAATGTTCACAGGGAAAGTTCCACCCTGTCCTATCGGGTGTCCGTAAGCCTGAATGGACTCCATGGCTGCAGGGAGGGAAGGGAGAGCGTTGGTGAAGACTCAGAATGGATACCACTCCGTCTGCCGACCACAGCCTTCCACAAACTGCGTGACTGTTCGCCCCACTGCCCCTCACTTCACGCTGGGACACTCGTGACATGCAGGTGAATACACTTGAGTGTCTCTCTGAGCTTTCAATCTACAAGAACCAGAAGAGACCAGGAAAATGTGGCTTACAAGAAAATAGGGAAAGTGTTGGCTCCTAAGTGCCCTACTTCATATCACTTTTTAAAAATCCAACCAAGGCAGTGACTCCAGTACGGTAGGGAAATGGAGACTTGGGGATTTTTGTTTGTTTGTTTTCTTGGTTTTGCAAATATCGCTGCCCTAGGGAAGGTCCCAGGCCCTCCCTCTGGCAGGGTTGCCTGTCTAACCTGAACAGACCACGGCAATGAGGCATTTGTGGGCTTCTTAGATGCCCTTGGGATCCTCCGTGGATGCACCTTGATGTGGGCAAACTCCCCATGAGGCCAGAGAATGGCTGGACCAAGGGCAGAGAAGCTTTGCTGCAAGGCCTCTCCAGGAAGAGACTGTGCTGTTTGTGCCCGGAAATCTGGGGAATGGATTATCATGCAGATTTGAGACCAGGTGCCTTGTAGGAGCAGCCAGGCCCCCCACCAGGGACTTTGGGATGTGGTTGCATTGTTAAAACATCCCCCACCCCCACTGGCGGGATTCAAATAATTTAACAACAGGTTTACTGCCCAAACAGCCACTTTAAGTATAAGAAACGAGGTACCAACAGGTCGTTTACTATTTTGTGAAGTTAGTACTTAAACAACAAGAGGTACACAAAACTAGATTCTGAGTCTTAAAATATGAAACAAATATATTAAACCATACCTGACCAAAAATACCCAATAAGGTTATTATTCAAGATATTTTCATATTGCTTCTTGATTGCTAGCCTCACTTAAAATATTCTTTGCTGTTAATCTGAACATCATCAGACATGGTCTGATATCAAACTTACAGACTTGATCTGGACTGGGCTGGGATGTTTGCTCAGTATTCGGCTGCTTTTGTATATAAAGTTCTTTCTCATTCACATATGAGTCTCCCTGGATTTGTATCTCTAGTCCACCTAGACTAACACGGATGGCAAGACTTCCTCTCATGCACTTTGGACGCACTGCCAGGAGAGAGCCGTTCCTGGAGAGGACATCATGGTTGGCAAAGTAGAGGGACAGTGAGAAGAGGAAGGTCCTCCAGGAAATGATGGACACAGTGGCCGCAACAATGGACTCGCCCATAACAATTGTGAGGATGGTGCAGGACCGGACGGTGTTGGTCAGAGCAAACTCAATGACACCTAACAACAAGAAAAGATTGGCAACCTTGGAAACTCACAGGGCCGGTTCTTCCCCATTCTATAGGGTCCCTCTGAGTAGGGAATCAACTGGAGGGCAGTGGGTTTGGTTGTTGCTTTGGGTTTTTAAAGCTTTGTAGGTCAATTATAAGATTGAACAGGGGCAGGAAACCCAATATGAGCAGAGGCTTTGGGCTTAGGAGCGTTACTGGACACTGATATCCTGGTGGTTATGAGTTGGACGGCTAACCACAAGTTCAGCTGTTCAAAGCCACCAGCTGCTCCATGAGAGAAAGATGAGGCTTTCTATTCCCATAAAGAGTTTTTGTCTCAGAAACCCACTGTTCTTCCCTGTCCTGTAGGGTCACTGTGAGGTGGCAAGAAGTCAATGGCAGTAAGTTGCCCAGGTGGTGGAGGTGGAGGTGGAGGTGGTAGAGGTGGAGGTGGTGGAGGTGAAGGTGGAGGTAGTGCTCGTGGTGGTGGTGGAGGTGGTGGTGGAGGTGGAGGTGGTGGTGGTGGTGGTGGTGGTGGTGGTGGTGGAGGTGGTGAGGCACTAAATTACTAAGAGAAAACTATAAAGCCTGTGGTAGTCATTAAGCTTTGGGAAGCACTTTAGAATTAAGTTCTCTTTTCCCAATTTGCTCTGTCTGACTTAGTTCTCATATCCTCTGGGGCCCAACATCAGACAGCAGGCTCATTGTGGATCAGAGGAGGGGACACCTGCCTCAGCTACCATCACCCTCTGCTGAGCAGTGGGGTCTAGGAGACTTCAAGACACAGAGCCTGCTTGTTCCTGGTGGTGCTTCCTGCCTGAACCTCATTAGACAAATATCAGTGCAGATGAGCGGTGGGGATAGGTGTTGGCCTTCTATCCGAACAGTCAGCAGTTCAAAACCACCAACTGCTCTGGTGGAAGAAAGACCGGGCTTCCTAGTCCCCTAAAGAGTTACAGTCTCAAAATCTCGCAGAGACAGCGCTACCCTGTCTTATGAATTGGTATCAACTCAATGGCAATGAGTTGAGTCAACATATAGACCCCTTAAGAGGGACCATGAGAATTAAGCCTATTAGTATTTTTATCTCCCTCCCACCCGAAGAAATGTTCATTTCAAAGTGCTTTCCAAATCTTAATGACTGTATTATTTTCTCAAAGAACGTTACTCATCACAACTTTGGATCTTTATTACAGTTTACATCTGAGCACCCCGTTTGCAGAAGACTACGGATGACCGTGAAAGCGCACACCCCATCTACAGAGTCCTCAGGTAGATTGAACCCCCGATGAATTCTTTCTGATCATTAAGGAGTGAAGAATGTGCATGGCCATGCCCTCTAGCAGAATGCGATGAGAGTGGATTAGCTCCATTTTCTCTCCAGCCAGCCCAGGGAGGAGCAGTCAGACTCTCATAGGGGCTTGCCTAGGGGTGTGCTTGATGGAGATCATTAGATGGGGACAGTACTAGGGGGTGGAGTGTCCCATGTCACGAGTCATTTTTCCCTGATTGCCTTGGTCAGAAAGCCCTGGAACCATCTTGTACGCTCTTCTGTCGAACATAAAGTACATGTCCCAACCACGGTCCTGTTCCCAACCCTGTAGCTCACCTGTAACTATGATATATTGATCTGCCACCAATCATGAACTTCGGACAGTTTCCTTTGTCCCATGCCCTAATCTCCTAAGTCCTGACTGTGGATCCTCAAATTCCATTGTGGCCTCCCTCATCCGGATGGTGCACCTGTGTTGTATTCATCCTTTGTAAGAGTTCATAAATGTTCTCCTTAAATTATATCTGAGGGGAACCAATCACAATGGTCGATGTATAACACACACACACACACACCAAGGGGGAGAAACAACAGAAACATGAGTGAAGGGAGAAAACAGATGGTGTAAGATATGAAAATAATAATTAAAACATAATTATAATAATTATAATTTATCAAGGGTTCCTGATGGTAGGGGAGGGAGGGGAAAAAGAGGAGCTGATTCCAAGGGCTCAAGTAGAAAGAAAATGTTTTGAAAATGATGATGGCAACGTCTGCACAAATGTTCTTGGCTTGATTCAATGAATGTATGGATTATTAAAAGAGCTGTAAGAGCCCCCTAAAATGATTTATAAAAAGAAAAGAAGAAGACGCATGAAAACAAGAAAAAAGTTACGTTTGAGCTTGCGGTCTCTCTTGTCCCAAAGGATGAAGACTCTCAGCGGAAACCGAAAGGCTGGGGTTTGCGTCCACAGTGCCTTGGGAGAAAACCTGGCAATTGACATGTGGACCATTAGCCACAGAACACCATATGAAGTATGGCTCTACTGTGAGGGGGCGTGGGTTTGCCATGACAACTCAAACCAAACTCACCGCCATCGCGTTCATGCCACCCCACAGCAACCCTAAAGGACAAGGTGGGACTGGCCCTGTGGGTTCCTGAGACTTTAACTCTTTACCGGAGCAGCAAGCCCTGTCTTCCCGGGCTTGTCGTGAGCCGTGATAAAGCACTTGACGCCCAGCACAAGCTTAGCTGTTTAGCGGTATCGTGGGAACTGCTGTGCTGCGGAGCCTGTGCTCTCACCAGCTCCGGAGACTCGCTCATTCCATCTCCCCGTGGGGGGGGGGGCGGTGTCCCCCAGTCTCCCACCACTGTCCTGGGACTTCAGAAGCCAGCCTAGTGCCCAGCTACCGTTCTGCTCATGACACAATCAACAGATGCTGACCAAACAGGAGAAAACTGGGACCAAACCACAACTGTTAGAAATCGAACTTCCTGGGCTGGTTGTGGCTTAGTGGGCTCCTAGAGACGAGGGCCCAGAGGTGCCCTTGACACTGTGGACCGGAGACACACCTGGAAGCCACCCTTCCACTGAAAGCCGATTAGATTGTAAAATAGAGACCATCACCTGTGAAAGGAGCATTGGTGGCCCAGCTGGGCTGCTAACCACAAGGTCAGCAGTTCTAAACCACCAGCTGCTCTGCAGGAGACAGGTGAGGCTTTCTACTCCCAGAAAGAATTAACAGTTCCAGAATCTCAGAGGAGCAGTTTTACTCTGTCCTACAAGGTTGCTATGAGTCAGCATCGACTCGATGGCGGGGAGTTTGAGTTTAATCTTGAATATTCTATTAAAGGGTCCTTGGTGTCAAAGCGCCCGGATGGCACAGTGGTTAGCCACAGATCAGCAGTTCAAAACCACCAGCCGCTCCTCAAGAGAAAGATGGGCTTTCTACTCCTATGAAGAGTTATAGCTCTGGAAACCCACAGGGGCTGTTCTACCCTGTCCGACAGGGTGGCTGTGACTCGGCATGAGTCGATGGCAGTGAGTTTGGTTTTGGAGTTGGGTTGGACTGCTAATGGCCAAGTCTGGCAGTTCAAACCACCCGGTTGCTCTGAGGGGGAAAGGTGAGGGTGGCGGCTACTGTAGGAAATCATAGCCTCGGACTCTGTATAGAGCTATTATGACTCAGAATCGACGTCACGGCAGTGGGTTTGGGGGCACAGTTTATTAAAGAACCGGTGATGCTGTGTGGTAGGTGGGTGTTGGGGTGCTAACCGCAAGGGGAGTGGTTCAAACCCACCAGCTGCTCCACAAGAGAGAAACCGATGAGACGGGCTGTACCCGTGAAGAGTCACACACTGGGAAACTCAGTAGCGTCAATATGAGTCAGAACGCACTCAAAGGCAGTGGGTGGGGTTTGGCTTCCTGGCAGTCTATTAAGAGAGACTGCAATAACATAATGAAAAACTTTGAGATATGGTGGGAATGACCGAAAATGTAGCGGAGAGACCCAGAAGGAGCAATGCTGTTGGAAGAGTGGCCTCAGTAGACTTGCTCACCCCAGGGTGGACACGACCTTCCGTGTGCACAACACCGCAATGACTGCAGCTCACGATGCAGCCGGTGCGCATGTCCCAGCTCTCCCTGCCATGGGGTCCGTTCTGACTCAGAGAGACCCTCTATAGTCCAGGGTGGAACTGTCCCACTGAGTTTCTGAGACTCTGTGTCTTATGGGAGCAGAAAGCCTCATCTTTCTCCAGCGGGGTGGCTGGTGGGTTTGAACTACTCACGTCGTGTTGGCAGCTTGGGCTTAGCCAACCTTCTTTACCACCAGGGCTCCTTGGGAAAATTTTCAGTGAAGGCCATATTCCTGACTTGACTTTTAAAATGTTCTTCCCATTAAAAAAGACATGCTTTTATTATAATTTTCTTTCTTTTTTTAATGTAAATCATTTTATTGGGGGCTCCTACAACTCTTATCACAATCCATGCATACATGAATTGTGTCAAGCACATTTGTACATATGTTGCCATCATCATTCTCAAAATAGTTGCTGCTTGAGCCCTTGGGATCAGCTTATTATTTGCAGAATGTGCTAGGGGCCACTGAGGTCCTGCAGGGACAGGCGGCCTGGCTCTTGTGGGGTTAAATTATATTAACCGCAGCCGCGGCATGGCTTGTGCCGCACGACCAGCTTCAGATGGTTTCCGGCTGCAGCTCCGGAGGCCCCCCTCGTTGTCATCCTTCGCATCTGTGGACACTTAAGCCTCCCGTTCCTTTGAAAGAGGAATTTGAGAATATGAAGGGTTTATACTCTCTAAACTAATTAGCAGTGGCCAGAAACCCGAGGAGGCCTGGCCGCCCTTCAGGGCACTCAGTTTCCCTGGGTGTCTCCCCAAGTCAGCCAAACCGGCCCTGGCCATTTTTGCCAACCCCCGGAAAGGAAGAATGGGGTACTCACTTCATTTTTATACTAGAGACTTGATTAACTAGTTCTTAGAGGACATCGCCTGACAAATAACTGTCCCTTTAAGTGTTAGCGACATGGATTGGAAAGGGGAAATGATGCTTTCCCAAAGGAAATGCAATTAAAACCGCTGGTTAGAGCGGTGCTTGAAGAGGGAAAGACAGTGAGCGGTCCTTCTTGTATAACGATAGCGTACAACATTGAGATTTAGATAGACTTTCGTGTGTGTATTTGAAATACAAGTACGTCAGTATACATGCTCCCTGTTGATATGGAATAAGCTAAAAGATGCCTAAGGAAGAAGTCAACATACAGACTGTTGTGAAAAAGGATAACCAAAGAGCAGATCATGGTCTTTTGTTTTGTTTTTTTCATAGATATGTATTTGCTTGTGTCTGACATTGACTTTCTGGAGTCGTATATCCAAGATACACCCAACAGCCAGGATCTTTCCGAGGATGTTTCTGAACCAACTTACTTTTGTTCAGCGCCATCGACTTGGTTCCGACCCTCAGTGGCCCTACATACAATGGCACAAAACACCGCCGGGTCCTCACTGACTTCTCGACCAGTCCTATGTTTGAGCCCAAGGTGGCAGGCACCGTGTCCGTCCATCTCTCGGAGGGCCTTCTTCTTTTTTGCTGCCCGTCCACTTTGCCAAGCACGCTGTTCTTCTCCAGGGACTGGTCTCTCCTGACAACATGCCCACAGTACGGGAGACAGAGTCTCGCCATCCAATTTCGGTTTTCCAGGTCTTCTAATCTGTTTCTTCAGTGACGGGACCTGTGGTGTCTGTGCTACGAAGGAGGCGTCCTCCCAAAGGTTCTCGGGGGCTTCCTGGATCAATGGCAAGTCTGCCTGGCTGCGGAAGAGTTTCCCAAACAGTCCTCTGTTGTGGTGCAGGCCCATCCTAAAGAAGGAATCCTGGCTCTGAATTCCTTTTGCATACAGAGGAGTTCTGTCTGATGCATCATCCAACAAAGCCCAGACCAGGGTTCTTCAACCTCAGAACCATTGATGGGCTGGTCGGGCTAATTCCGCCATGGGGTCTCCCTCAGCCCTGGCGGGCACTTTGCAGCATCCCTCACCTCTGCACAGTGGATAGAGGATAGCACCCCTCCCCTCTCTCAAGCCGTGGCAACCCAAACTGTCTCCTGACATTGTTAAGCATCCCCTGGGCTGAGCGGGTAAAGTCTCCCCTCCGGAGCCCAGCTTGGGCTGGACTGTGAAAACCATTTGAAGATCAGGTAAATGTTTCCCAGTCTTTCTTCCTGCTGGTGGCGTGGGGTTTCCCTGTGCCCTACCAAAACTACAACTGCAGGAGGCAAAAAGACGGCTGGACTGGGGCATTAGCTACTCTCTGCCTTCGGCTTGGCTCTTCAAAAGGGCAAAACCGGTCGGAAGTGCATACCATGGGCTTCACAAAGCTCATGGGAGAATTCCATTATCTTCCCATTCTATTTTCCCACGAACCTTTGGAAGCTCCCCTGTAAGCGCCCACGTGGTGCATGCCCCTGCGTGCACACCACACCCATACAAGTCGATTCTAACTCTCAGCAACCTTATAGAGAGATTCATTTCAAGAAAATGGCTCACACGGGCGTGGAGCCTGGCAGATCCCAAATCTGCGGGTCAGGCATCAGACTGGAGGCTTCTCCTGACTCATGCTATTGCAGAGGCTGGCAAGCCCCAAATGAGGCAAGTCAGAAAGCAGGCTGCCTGCTTAAATCCCAAGAACTGGAGGTCAGAGGATGATGAGTTGGATTCAGGAGCAAGAGAGCATGGCCTTTACCAGAACAGCCAGATATAATGGAAGCAGGCCACACCCCCAAGGAAAGAGCCCTTTGAACAGATTGGATGTGCACACCAGGTCTCAGAATATAGCGTCCTTACAGAATATCTGCCAAACCTCTGAGAATCTGCCCGGCCGAGCGTACACCTCACCTTAACCACGGCATTCAGACATGCGTCCAAAGGTTAGTCCTGAACATCTGTCCTCTAACAATAAATACCACTGGTACCTGTCCATTCACGAGCCTAGGGAAAACATAAAGCCCTTTCTCTCCAGCACCCCCTCTTCTCTCCTCCCTCCTGCTCAGCTCCCCCTCAGCTTGCTCAGCCCTTACTCCCGGACATTAGAACACACACCCGTTACAAATGACTAACTAATGTAATCTCTAGCTTTTATGACCCTCGACTTTACTTCCGAAGGAGTGTTTGCACTGAGCCCTGGAAAGTATTACTTCTGTAATTAAATCCCAGCCGGCTAGCCAAGAATGCCTTTGCCGGTCCAATATTCACTGTCTCGCAGCACATGAGCGTATTCTCCTAAACAGGGCTTAATGGCGCGTACAGATCCGAGAGAGATTCATAATCACGGCCCCCCTGGAAATATGACACTGCTGGGGCTGGATCATTCTCGTTCACTGTTCGGATTTAATGATGGGTAACGTTCTTAATCTACTTGTTGGGGCTTCATAGTTCATCAGCCAGCCTTCTGCATATTTCCTCATTTGCTTTCAGATGCCTAGGGCCCCTCTTTTCCCAGCCCGGAATCAGCCTCTACCGGATATTTGGGAGAAGGGGGATCATCAAATCTTTGTTCTTCTGTGCCAAGTGTACTTCACTTCTTTAGCATGGTTTCCATGTGGTAGCATCTATCAGAACATGAGGACAGCTTGTACTGATAGTACTCGTCGGTAGTTGTGCAGTCTTGGTATTGGCTTGTCTCCCTTGTCTTCCTCACTGCCATCGAGGTGAGACCAACTCAAAGTGACCCTGTAGGACAGAGGAGGACTGCCCTGTGGGTTTCCAAGACTGTAACTATTTCTGAGTAGAAAGCCTTGTCTTTTCCCCCTTGGAGCAGCTGGTGGTTTTGAACTGCTGGCCTCGTCATTAGCAGGCCAACATGTAACCCCACTGCACTACCAGGGCTCCAAGTCTCCCTTGTTGCCATGGCTATGATCCTGTCGCAGACGGGGTTGTAATTCAAGGTGGAGCCTGAAATGGTCTTTTAACTGATGCCATGGCGGCCCCTCTTCAACAATGAGTTACCCCCATAGAGCAGAGTATACACCTGTCCCATTTGAAATGGCCAGTACCAGGTCAATGCAGCTCACGACTGCCTACGAGAGCAATCATGATGCGTGTCATTTCACTTTGGGGCAACTTCTGATTCTCTGAGGGTGGTACTTCATCCCTCCACATTCTAAGTCCTTAGAAACGTTTGTGGTTGAGTCCCATTTGGAGTGCCCTGGTGGGGTAGTGGTTGTGTGTTGGCTTGCAATCTGCAAGGTAAGCAGTTCGAAAGCCCCAGCCGCTCCTTGGGAAGAAAGAGGGTTGTAAAACAGCAGACATGCTCCGCGAGAGGCTCCACGTGACACACCCTGGCTCTGACGGTCTGGGTCGGACCAAGCTTGTCCAAGACCATTTGTGTTGCTCCCTAATCATACTGAGCCTACGGAAACAGAAGCAAGAGGATGCTGGTTGTCAAGGTGAACAATAAAAAAATCTGGATCGAATGATCTCCAGGTAATTTTTCCTATTTGGATTCCATTTCTTAATCCAAACCTGGGCACCATTGGTCGGGATCATCAACAGATTGCCTCCCGGTGTCTTGTAGGAGAGCAGCCCAACTACGTGCAACTAGAAATCAGGATTTAGCTCTTTTCATCCAGAAAACTCGTGACTTCTCGTGGGACACTTCACTGCCCACCCAGCCTCCTGCTCCCAAACCGTCCCCCATTCTACCTTCTCGCAGCGCTGACAATGGCCTCTCACCGCACCCATCCGCAAGGCAGAGAAAGATTTCTGTCTGTGCAACATCTGACGGTGCCCTAGACTCCCTGGCTCCCTAAGAGGGGCGTGGCTTTCTTTCCTGCGCAGTACGTGTGTTGTCTAATGTGGGTCTCCGGGGAGTGGAGGCACACGGCTACGTACTGAGCTGCTAACCTGAGGGTCTAAGCCCACCAGTTGCTCCTTAGGAGAAAAATTAGGCTATCCAAAGATGGGCCATCTCGGAAACCTGGAAGGACGATTCTCTCCTGACAGACAGACTTGCCGTGAGTCAGAGTTGACCTGATGGCATTGAGATTTTGGGTTTAGAAGAAACAAAGCAAGGACAGAGAGAAGGCAAACGAGTATAACCAGTTCCTTATTACACAAAATAAATAAATCAAATTTGATCTGTTGACGCTTCATTTGGGGATTTGCATGGATACTCTTAGGCTCAATTATAAACCGATAACTCGCGTATTTTGCTAACGTGTGTTAATTATACGAAGGGGCTTCAAAGTGTTCGTGGGGAAATGTCATGATCGTTTAGGTCCACATATTTAAAGGCCCCTCACATGTCATCTTGGTGACAGGGGATGCACATTGATGCCCAAAGGGCAAACTGGCGCTTGCTACACAAGCAGATGTGACTGTCGTTCTTCTGGCAGCTGGTGGGGCAGCTCCTGCTCCGGGCCCAGAGAAGTCCCCCATTGCTGTCATGAGTGGGGGAGGACCCCGCTGGGAGACAGGTAAGAACAAAGCTGGGCACTCAGTGCCAGGAAAGCTGGGCACAGAGCTCTTCGGTGCCAGACAGAAGGTTGAGGGCTAGTGTGTTAGCCTTTTCCGTCACCTCATAGACATGCAAAAGCTGGACGCTGAACAAGGAAAACAGAAAGAGAATCGAGGCACTCAGACTGTGGTGGTGGCAGGGGATGCTGATCACTCTGCGGATTCCCTGAAGAAGTCTGTTAGAAAGACATCTGGTTAGAAAGAAATACATCCACCGTGCTCATGAGGTGACCAGACGTCCTGCTTTTGGCGGGACAGTCCCGATTTTTAACAATTTTCCCCGCATCCCACAGTGTTTTTTAAAAGTCCCAATTTTTGGAAAGAATGCATGACAAACTAGAGTATACGGTTTTCAGCTGCCATGTGGCTATTTCACCAGGATATGAGTTTTATCAATGGTGTCCCGCTGGTGTCCCACTTCACCAATGTTAAAATCTGGTCACCTTACCTTAGAAGCGAAGATGGTGTGGCATCTTGCTTACATTGGACACGTCATCAGGACAGACCACTCAGTGGAGAAGGGCATCGTGGGTGGTCAAGTGGAGGGCTGGTGAAAACAAGGGGAAAACGCATGAGACAGGGTGGTGGCATCAATGGATGCCAATGTGTCAGCAGCCATGAAACTGGCACGGAACCAGGCAGCATTTCCATCTGGTTTATCCCAGGTTGCCATGAAGTAGAACCAGCTCTACACCTGCCAGTAAAGGTCTGCTACCCAAGCCTGTCAGTGTCTGCTGACAGATGGGACCCAGGAGGGGAGCTCATGGCCTCTTCCAAAGCAAGCTGGCACGTGTTGACTTTAGAGACCGGATGCAACAGGTTAAGGCTTTGTTCACAAAGTGGATGTTGTTCAAAAAAACCCAAAAACATAATATCCCATATTAAAAATATATATATTCTGTTTTATTTAGTAAAAAATATGACTCATTTTGAAAAAAAAAAGTGGATGTTGTTCCAATGGGCAGGCCAGTCCTCACATCTGTCAAAAGCATTTATTGGGACCCCATGCTGGCCTTTTTACAGAGTTTCCTACCCATCCCCACCCTGAACCCATGGTGTCACCAGGATTCTATGATCTGATATGTTCTCACACCCACCACAGCTCCAGCCTCTCCCTCCTCCTGACACTGTACATCCCCCACAGTGGCTTCTCTGCTGTTCCTCCAACACCGCAGATGTGCATTCTGCCTAGAGACTTTGGTGCAGGGCTTTGAACCAGTTCATTCTGGTTCATCCCTTTGCGAAGACTATGGCTCTCCACCCCAGATAGACTGAATCAGAGTCTACAGTTTACCAAGAACTCTGGGTGGTGCTCATGGGTCCCCAGGTGACTCACTCTATTTGGGGTTTTGCTGTTGTCAGGGGCCATTGAGTTGGTCCCAAGCCATACGACCTGATGAACTGCATTGATGAGAATGAGGTGGGTTGGAGTGGAGACGCAAAGCCCATCTGTAGACTATCAGATATCCCCCCACAGAAGGGTTCTAAGGCAGTGAGAGGTGGTCACGTGACCACCTCCTGGCCAATGAAACGGTCACGTGTAACTTCTCAGGAATGGGCTTAGGACAGGAGCATCCTTGAGCTTTCTGCTACCCTCGCTCTGCCTCTAGGTCAGTGGTTCTCAACCTGTGGGTCGAGACCCCTTTGGGGGTCAAAAGACCCTTTCGCAGGGGTTTCCTACGACCATCAGAAAAACACATATTTCACAATATCTAATTACATATTGTTTTGTGATTAATTACTATGCTTTATATTTAATGATGTTCCATTTTTAACAATGAAAATGAATCCTGCCTATCAGATATTTACATGACGATTCATAAAAGTAGAAAAATTACAGTAATGAATTAGCAACAAAAATAATTTTAGGGTTGGGGGTCACCATAACATGAAGAACTGTATTCAAGGGTCGAGGTTTTAGGAAGGTTGAGAACCACGGCTCTAGGTGAACATTCAACATAGTATCTGAGCCCCTGCTTCCATAATGGACCACAGAGAGAACCTCATGTTGAAAATAATAGGACAACTCATCTGACAGCTCCTGATGATCAGGGGATTGCCACCTTGGAACCAGATGGCAGTTACTGACCTGAGAAGTGAACATCTCTCTTCATGTAAACCACCGCAGCTTTGGGTTTTCCATTCTGCCCCATTAAACCAACACTGAATGGCTGTGGAGCTGCTTCTGACTCCGAGAGCCCCCGTAGGACATTGTGGAACTACCCCATGGGATTTCCCAAGGCTGGCATCTTCACAACATCTCCTGCAGAGCGGCGGGTGGATCCGAAGCTTTCTCTTGTTGGCTGATCACCTCCTCCTCCTATCCTGCCCAGCCAGTCCTACTCCTCACTCACCCCGACTCAATCAAGTATGTGTTGACTGACTGAAGAGTTTCCCCGCCCATTCCTAGGTCTGTAGCTCACAAACACGTCCTCTGTCTAGAACACGTTCAATGTGGTCAAAGCCACAGAGAAAGTTCCCAATACTGGACTGCTTGCCTCTCGTATTTTCTTTAATGTGATGTTTCACTAGGATTTATTATCTGCAGATAACCCAGTTTCTCTGCATATAGATGGAATAAGTGTGGTGAAAGGATAGGACCCTGATGTACACCTTTCTTGATTTTAAACCAGGCCGTATTCCCTTGTTCTGTTCGCACACCGGTTTTCTGATCCACGTGCAGACTCCCTATGAGCACCAGACAGTGCTCTGGAATTCCCATTCTTCTCAAGTTCTCCATCGTTTGTTAGGTCCACACAGTCAAACGCCTTTGCTTAGTCGATAAAACAGAAGGAAGCTTCGTTTTTATTTTTTCTGCTTTCAGCCCAGATCCATCCAAAATCAGCAATGATATCCTTTGTTCCACATTCCTCTTCTGAACCCAGCCTGAAGTTCTGGCAGCTCCAGTCAACCTTGTTGGATGAGCTTCGATAAAATTCCACTTGCATGTGATTTTAAGGATATTGCTTTATGCTTTGCGTTTTCTATTGGGTCATCTTTCTTTGCATGTGAAAGTTGAACATTGAATAAAGAAGACTGAAGAAAGGTCAATGCGTTTGAATGATGATGCTGGCCAAGAATACTGAAAGCGCCATGGTCGGCCCAAAGAACAAGCAAATCAGTCTGGGAAGAAGTACAGCCAGCATGCTCCTTAGAGGCAAGGAGAGCCAGACTTCTCACAGACTTTGGCCACGTTGTCAGGAAAGACTGACCCCTGGAGAAAGCATCACGCGTGGTCGAGTGGAGAGGTGGTGAAAGAGAGGAAGGCCCTGCAGGAGATGGATTGCCACAGTGGCTGCAGCCATGGCGCAAATATAACACACGCGTGAGGATGGCCCAGGGCCAGGGGGCATTTTGTTCTGCAGCACATAGGTCATGCTACGAGCCGGAACCGACGGGGCAACACCTAATGACAACATCATATCGGATGCATTTACGTTCAGTAGTCACTCGATACTGTTTTTAAAAACCAGCTGCTGTCCTGTCCACCCTGATGTCCCAGCAACCTCATGTGTGTCAGAGTAGAACCGAGCTCGTGGTGTTTGAAATGGCTGTTTTCCACCCCCAGAAAGAGACCCCCACCGGTGCCTCTGGATGGATTCGAACCTCCAGCCTATCGGCTAGCATCCCATGGAATAAATCTCTTGTCACCGTCCAGGGACTGCCAACTCAGTTTTGACGGAAATGAATTGAGCAGCTTGCCTCAGAAAACAGAAGCCTAGAGGATGGACACGCTGGGTCAGCGACATCAGCCAGGACACAACCTTGTCCATTCCTCTGTGTCACCTTTCCCGAGTGTACTCAGGCCCTGCCTCCTGCTTCCCAGCGGGGCCAGCATAATATTTTCTTACAGCAAGGGGGCATGGGGGGGGCAAAAGTGCTTTCTCCTCGTAGCCATTATTGTATCCAAAGATCTTTCCCAGGGGCCCCCAGCTGCTGTCCCTCTCCTTGACCAGAGTTGGGTCCCAGGACCTCTCCAGGCACAAGCACTGACAAGAGGTGACCGAGTTGCTCGAATGTGCACCAGCCAGGTCTCACCATTCTGCCCAGAAGCCCGGCCCCTTGAACTTTGAAGAAGCTGCTGTGTGCTGGTGGCGCCATAGCAAGTGAAAGTCTCGCCAGGTGTCCGAAAGGGCCATGAAGCGGCTTCTCTTGTCACCAGCTGCTCTCTGTGAGAGGCAGAATTTTTCTTAGCCTTCCAGCAAACCACGTGGTGCGACAGAGTGAGTACAGAAGCAGATGTGGGACTCCCGCTGACTTCTCTCCGGCCAGACTTGGATGACGCCGTACAAGACTGTTCGTTAAATGTTCGCTGTCCGTTCTTTGGGGAACGACAGAGCTGTTGGCCTCGCCTTATATCAAGATGTGTATTCCCGTGTATATGTAACTGGGATTGTTGCTGTCATTTAAAAAATGCATTCAAGGAACGAAAGCTTTTCTGCTCGCGTTGCCTGTGGTCATGATTGTGCAATTCCTCTCGATATGATTGAACGGCTGAATTGTATGATATGCGGATGATGTCCCAATAAGGGGTTGAAATAGGTAAATAAGGTTTTTTTCAGTTTTCATTTTTGTTGTTGAAAGTAAACCCGGGAGGGAGGGGGAGGGGGAAAAAAAAGGAAACCGAGCTGATTCCAGGAACCCAAGTGGAAGGCGAATTTTGAGAATGACGAGGGCAATGAATGTATAAGGGTGCTTTGCTCAATTGGTGTATGTATGGATTGTGATAAGAGTTATATGAGCCCCAATAAAAAGAAAGTAAGCCCAATAAATGTTCATCAAACATAGTGGTTCTCGACCTGTGAGTCGAGATCCCTTTGGGCATTGAATGATCCTTTCACAGGGGTCCCCTGATTCATAACAGCAGCAAAAATGAGTGATGAAGTAGCAATGAAAATAATTTTATGGTTGGGGGGGTCACCACCACATGAGGAACTGTATTCCAGGGCCGTGGCATGAGGAGGGTTGAGAACCACTGATTTAACACGTTCTGCATTGACAGGTCCATGCCAATGGTTGCTCACATCTTCTCACTGTTCTCACAGTCTCTGGTCACGTATCGTTTCACTACCGTTCACTTTTACTCTTTATGTGCCTTAAACTCCTCACCCATTCGTGGGAGTTCCTCTTGTCCCTTTGGTTGCGTAGAATGCACTCCCCCTGCGCCAATTCGGACTCATGCTATCCCTAGATAGCGCTTCCGAGACTCGTACGTTTGTTTCACGAGCAGACAGCTTCATCTTTTCCCTTGGAGTGCCCGATGGGTTTGAACCGCCATAGTTAGCAATCCAACACATACAAACAGTGCTACTCGGGCTCCGGCTCTCATGGACAATCCTGTAAAAGAGCGACATTTTCGAGGCTAACATTATTTAACAACTGCATTAAACTGTTATTTTGTTTACAGATGACTTCGTGGAATAGTTTTGATTTCGGGTTTAAAGGTTATTTAAGCACAAGAGCATCTAGCGTTCTTCCAGTCTCAAGGGATCCAGTAAGTCTAGTTCCCAGAAGAAACGGATGCTCTGTTACACATTTTTCCTCCTTTTGATCAGGATCCATCAAGACATGTTCAGGAATGGTAGCTGGGGGCCATCTATTTCTTTGGTTCTCATGAAAATGGAGGTAATGGTTCCTGCAGCCCAGTTAGAACTGCAGCCTCCTCTGATTCCTGGGTCTCCTTTTCCTACTGCGCCAAGCACAGAAAGACCAATTGAGGCATCTTGGGTAGCCACTTAGGAGCTTTCAAGGCTTCAGGTAGTAGGTGAAAAGAAAGAAACTGCAAAACACAGTTTTCATTTCTAAATCGTATCATTTTGAGTCCAAAAACCGACAGCTCCAAGAGCCAGACACCATTTAGTCTACAGAAGTGTTTCCTAAAGTGGGCAACGGCGCTCCCTGGGGCGCAGGAACACTCTGCTCTCCCTGCCATCCAGTCAACGCTGATTCGGAGGACTTCCCTGTGGGTCTCCCAGACTTTAACTGTTAATGAGAGTAGAAAGCCCAGTCTTGTTCCCTCGGAGCCACTGGTGGTTTCGAACTGCCAACCAACCAAGTGGATCGCAGGCCAACTCCGTAACCACTACACCGCCAGAGCTCCCGGAACAATGCAGGCGGGCTGTAGAGCAGGTACCTACACAAAGGGCTCTAACTGGGGTCTCAGGGCGCAGGATTTTTTTTGAAAAGGTGGCAGTAGGCCAAATAAGCTTGGGGGCCCCTGGCCTAAAGTGAGGGTCCTATTAGAGCGAATGAAGGAAATGGCTATTCAGAAGGCAAGGAAGAACGCCTCCTACACCTTCCAGGAATTCGGCGTTCCCATGGAGCCCACGTGGATAAGTGACACACCTGTGCTACTTTTAAGAAACCATTTGAGTATATGACTTCTAATGCATTTACACTTTCTTCCTGGTGCTGAATCTCGTGATTAAGAATTTAGATCCCACAGCCCCAGCACGAATCAGTTCCATAACCTTTAGCCGTTTTCGTATCTCTGGGAACATCAACCTCTTCATTTGTAAAATGAGACGAGAGACTAGACCATGTCTCCCAGTTTGCAGATTTGGTCTTGGGGTGGGCTCAAGGAGCAGAAGTCCCTAAGTACCTAGTACCCAGCCTGGCACATAGGAAGTGCTCATCATTGGAAGCACACATTGTTTGTTCTGTTGTTGTTGTTTGCTTTAGATTTATTTCTTTATTTTTAAAATCATTTTGTTGGGGCCTCGTACAACTCACCACAATACATACATACATACATACATTGTGGGTCAAGCACATTCTCAGAACATTTGCTTTCTACTTGCGCCCTTGGTATCAGCTCCTCATGTCTGTTTGTTTGTTGTTTTAAAGACATGTAGTAATGTTATAAGTCACACTCATTCGCATGAACGTTGATCCCTGGAGGAAACTAAGAATGAAGGCCTGACAGGATGTGGGGTGACTTAGCCAGACGACAGTGGCCTGTGGCCCCTCCCTGTCAGCAGGACTTAAATTTCCTACAAGCAGGCAGGAGTGAAATGGCGCTGCCCTTCGCTGCGCAGCCTAATCTGTTTTCTGTATCCATCCTCCTCTCTCTCTCTCTCTCTCTCTCTCTCTCTCTCTCTCTCTCTCTCTCTCTCACACACACACACACACACACACACACACACGCATACACAATGAGGAGGGCTTCAAATAGTTCAGGGGAAAATTCAATTATCTCTTAATTCCATTTTTCTCATGAACGTCTTGAAGCTCCCTCATATAGCTGGGGGTGGGGGGGCATTAGGGGGGGTGAGGGTGGGGGGATGGGGGGTGGGGGGGGGTAGTGTGTGTGTGCTCCCTTACGTCTGACTTAATGTCCGACCATGAAGGAATAGACTCAGTAAACAATTTCCCACAAAGCTCTTAGAAGGGGCTGGGTGCATTGGCCCGGGCTGAGTCAAAGGGTGACTGTAGAAGTGACTGGGAAATGGCTCACTGGCTGTGGGATTTCCTTTGGGCGTGGTGAACAAAGTCGAGCCCTAGATGGTGGTGATGGCGACATGACCTGGTGTCCACCTTAGGCGTCCCTCAGCTGTACACCTTAAGATGGTTAACATGGTAAGTTTAATGTCCTGTGTGTTTTCACACACACACACACACACACACACACACACACACACACACAGGCTCCTGGGACTTTCTGTCCTCTCTGAGAGGGGCAGATCTGGGATGAAGGGAAGGCCCTCCTAGCACTGGTCCTCTCAGCACAGCGCCCCCTCTGGCCTCTGCCGGCGGATTTGCCTTCTCGGGGGCCCAACAGGTGCATCTACCTGCACTGCCGCTCCACTTCCCCCTGGACGGGCAAAGGGACCGATGAGCCCAGAGGATCCTGCGTGCAAAGCTGGCCACGGCCATCCTGGGTGCCGGTTGCAGCTGGTGGAATGAAATGCTCCTTCTCACGATATGGAACCTGGTCTCCTTCCAGAGTCACGCCAGGAAGCGTGCTCCCAGACAGCCTCTGGAACCTTCCTCTCCACGTGGCAGGGATGCCTTGTGTGCGCGTGGAGAACCTTAGCAATCCAGATGCCCGCCATCAACCCGGGAAGACCCGGGTGTTCCTCTCCTTCCATCTAGGTCTGTGAGGAAGCTGGCAGTGAGCCATCTCAGCTTCTTAAGAAAGCCACCTGTGTGACTGGCTGTGTTGGCTTTGCTCCCACCAGAAGCATTCCCGAGCGGCCAGAACAATAGCAGCTGAGGAGGAGGCTCCCTAGTCATTTAGGTTAAAGTGTCCTGTACTTTTTTGCACCCACCTTCAAAAAAGAAAGAAAGAAACCACTGTCTCAAGTCAATTCCAACTCATTAAAAAAAAAAAAAATCAAAACCCATTGCTATCAAGTCAATTCCAACCTGCAGGGATCTGTCTATAGGACATGACATTGCAGAACTGGCCCCTCTGGGTTCAAGGCTGTAAATCTTTACAGGAGTAGAAGCAGAAGTCCCTCGTGGAGTCTCCAAGTCTGTAAATCTTTAGGGAAGCAGACGGCCTGGTCTTTCTTTGTCAGAGAACCTGTTAGGCTCTGAAGTGGGTTCAAACCCATGGCCTTCTGGGTGGTACCTGAGTGCTTTCTCTCACCCACTCACTGCCTTCAAGTCAATTCCAACTCACAGCGACCCTACAGGACAGAGTCCAACTGCCCCTGTGGGATTCTGAGGCTGTAACTCTTTATGGGAATAGAAAGCCTCCTCTTTCTTCCACAGAATGGCTGGTGGCTTCGAACCGCCGACCTTGAGGCTAGCAGCCCAACCCATAGCCCACCATGCCAGCTTTTCTCTCCAAGGGGCTCCCAAATACCTCCTGCCCAAGGCACCGACACTGACACGCAGTGAGAACTGCAGAGCAGAGGAGGCCTGCGTCCCTAAAATGCTTTCCTCTCTCCAGCTGGACAGGATGCTGCGAACAACCTGAAGGAGCCCTGCTCCCCTCCCCCCTGCTCCAGGCTCAAGGTGGGACATATCAACAACATTCCTGCCCACTGTAATCAAACACTTAATGCACAAAGCTGTGGAATGTGCGGTCATTTGTCAGGCATTCTTCCCGCTGAAGTGCAGGAGAGAGAGCAAGGCGCCAGGCCCCCTGACCCCCAGAGTGAGTACCCTTTAACCTTCCTTGAGCCTCTGGTACGCGGGGCTGCGCTCTGGCCAGATGGCTAGACTATCAAAGGATTTCAGGAGTGGACACTGCTTCCTCAGCCCCACAAGTTGTGTAATTCTTTCCCTGGTAAGGTGAACTATCAACCCAGAGGCTCTAAATTGCAAACAAAAAGAGCCCTGCAGCTGGGGCTGTCCTGGGTCTCCCCGCGTGGGGAACGGGGGTGGGGGGGGGGCTAGGGGTGCTTGCAGAGAAAACAGCTGATGCCCAGATGAGGACAATTTCAGCTAAATATTTAAAGTAGCCATCCAGGAAGGGATGATGGATGGGTGTGGGGTTGGTGTGCTTCAGCCATGATCTCTGATCAAACTGTGGGCCAACACGATCCCTGCCTCCATCAGGACCTACCCTTCCTTCCTGCTCCCCCCCCCCCCCCCCCCCCCCCCCCGCCTTATCGGAGGCAGCCAGTTAAAAACCGCCCCAGAGCCCCAGGAGATGAACGTTCACTCTATAATTAGGTGGCAAGTTAATAAGGGCCGAGACCTGGAGTTGGTGGCGCGTGGTCGCTCCTGGTTTGTTTTGTGAATTCTCGGACGTTTTACCAAGAAACGGTTGGAGTGAGCCCGCCGAACCAGGAGGCAGCACTGCTCAGAGCTGAGGGCTGGGCGGGGTGACCACGGCGGCCAAGGTGCCTGTGGAGGTGGCCCTCCTGCCGAGACGGACGCGTAGAAATGGACAATGACCCCGATGTGGTGGCAAGGGCTCTGGTGGCGCCATGATCAAGCGCTCGGCTGCTGACTGCAAGTTCAGTGCCTTGAGCCCTCTGAGTGGCCCCCGGTGAAGGAGTGCTTCTGGGTTGGGCTGCTTGTGGCAAGGTCAACAGTTCAAAATCACCAGCTGCTCCACGGGAGACAGACGGGGCTTCCTACTCCCGTAGAGATGGACAGGCTCAGAGACACACACACCCCCCCCAACCCCAGGTGGACTTTGTGGGCAGGGACACCAGATGCAGGGTCTAGAAAGAGCTTGGCTTCTTCCCATAGATCCCCGGGGGGAAAGGAGGCAGGACAGCTATTAAGCAGCCAGACAGGGTAACCCACGGCCCCCCAGGGCACCTCCCAGGCTTTCTGCTCCCGGGCAGATTTCCAGGCTCAGAGCCCACAGGGGCAGTTCCGTCCCGTCCTAGAGGGTCGCTATGAGCCGGCATCGATGGGATGGCAGTGAGTTTGGTGGAAGGACCCCCGGTGGTGTTGCGGGCTATGCACTGAACTGCCAGCCTGTCACGTGGGCAGCCTCTGGAGAATGAAAGCCGACAATCCTTGCGAAGCTACCAGCCGGCGCGGGGTGCACATTGGATGCACCAAGGATGGGCCGTGAGGAGCACGCAGCGTCTTCCTCCTGGGAGGAGAGGAGCAGCGTGTGCAGCAGCGACGACGTTTCAGCAATGCCATCTGCTCGCCCGCAGGACGCACGCTGAGGAGCCTTGGCAAGGTCACGGAAGCGCGTCTGCTGACATAGCCGTGAGCGGCAGCACATGCTTGCCACAAATCACTCAGTGCATTTCAAAGTGTGGGTTCCCCCACCCTCCCCAATGTGAAGCCTGTCACTCAGTGAAGTTGCTGTAAGTGTAATTGCCAACCCAATGCTCCGGCTAAGCGCCCTCTCTCTCACCCCAGGCGTAGGGCTGGCTTTGTTGGGTTGTGGGTATAAGGAATATGACAGCAAGGGGCAAGCTGGCTCCCTGGTAGCAGCTGCCACGTGTCCAGCGCTGGGCCTTGCCCTTTGATTGGCGGCTGACTCCGGAGCTACCGTTGCCCAAGATTGCATTCGGAGCAGCCCCCGTGCCAGGGGCCAGATGGAATTCCAGGGTCCTGGGATCTGAAGAGTGGTGAATGCCTGTGTGTGAAGAGGCCTTTATGAAATCATCCTCCTGGGCCCGTATGCCCCCTCTCCGCCTGGATGACCTTGGGAGAGGACACAGCCGATTGCGTTGCATGTGCAAAGCCTTGGGTTCTGTGCTTGGTTTTCTGCTCTGTGGGCACCTTCTGGAAATGGGTCACCACATCTTGTAAACAAGGGCCCTGCATTTTCATTTTACACTCAGCCCTGAAATGCCTGTGGCTGGTCCTAAAAGATGGCTGCTGTGGGACCCTTGAGGAATGGAGCCTCTTGCTCACCCCAAGGCGCAGTAGGGACTGTCGGGATTGGGGACAAGTACTTTGCATACCCAGCGAATGATACATGCCTACAAATGACACGTATGAGTGGGGCGCTTTACATGAACAGTCGCATTTAACCACGTGTCCCTGGCTAGGGCGAACGTTTAAGCGCCTGGCAACTAGCCCCCAAATTGGCAGCTCAAACCCACCCAGAGGTGCCTCAAGACGTGCTTGGTGTCAACCTTGAAATGTTTTCACAGCCCTAAACCCTCAAGAGATCAAAAGAGAGCAGGTCCCGGTGGGGGCTGTGTCACACACACAATACCATCCTCTCAGAGCAAAGACCCAAGACACGGAGTGGAATAACCACAGGTGAGCATCCTGGGAACCGGAGCATCCTGGGGAAGAATGAGGAGGGAGGGTGGGCACCCCCTGCTTGGGGAGCTGGACAAACCCACCGAAGGAGTAGAGCTGCAGGTTGGTGGTGCCCTGTCTGGTGCAGCATGACTGTCAGGAGGCAAAGGGAACCGGAAGCCCAGGTGAAGAGAAAAAAAGAGGAAAGCGCCTTCCCAGAATTCCAAACGGAGACTCTGTGCCATAGCTTATGGACAATGAGCACTCGCTTATAGAGGGCTGCTCGGCCAACTAAGCTCTGATTTCCCACCGGAAACCGGGCAGGCAAGAGGGTACCAGGCTGCCGTATGCAAAGGAGAGCACTTCCGACCAAGCAAGCTTGGCTCTCAAAAATGATGGTGAAGCTGAGATGGTGCCAGGGACGTGGGAATGAAGGTCAAAACCAGGGCAGCCCACAGACTATTAAAGGGAGTCCTTCCAATAGACAACCAAGCGCATCTGACAGGCTAGACTCCACCCCTACACTCTTAATCCTCAAATGGACACCAGGTTATGTAACTACCACATCAGTAAACTAGCTTTCTGGTGTTTTCTGCTTTTAGCCAAGATCCATGTAACATCAGCAATGATATCCCCCATTCCACAGTCTCTTCTGACTGCAGCTGAAGTTTCTGGCCATTCTCTGTTGAAACCACTAGGGATGACTAGGCTAATTGGCATAATGCAGTGTATCAATAAGTGTCCAGGCTGTCAAAAGCTTGCAAACAGCCATCTGTGATACTACTGCCCTCTTCTTGTCTGGTGCAAATGACAGGGAAGCAAACAAAGACTTAAAGAGCAAAATAGTTCGCAGGACGAATGTTGCAGGTGAGTAACGGTATCGTCTAGGCTGAGATCAGAAAAAGCAGCTGGTGCCCGGTTACTACTACCGACTGCTCTGACCAAGGACACAGTAGAAGGTCGTGGTTAGATTGGGTGGGAAAGGTAGAACAAAACCCTTAATTGCTAAAGACAATCAGACTTACTGGGCTGATAGAGTTAGAGGAATCCCCAAGACAAGGGCCTGTAACCTGGAACTGAAGCCCCTCTTGATGGCACCTTTCAGCCGAAGAATACAATTGACTGATAAACTCAGCAGTAAACACCTCGGAAGAAGGTGCCCCTTTAAAAATCAACTGTGTGACGGTGCGTCCCCTCTGACTGTAGTCAAGGGGCAGGAATAACCTTGGTATCAGACAGAGCAATGTGAAGTCGATTAGGCCAGATGTAGTTAGGTTAAAATGCTGTATCTCGTCATTTGTTCTCCCTTTTGACCCATTTTAAAGTTGTGTCAGTTAAAAAGAGGGGGGGGGATGCATGTGGCTGAAGCTCCAGTGCACCCCCCCCCCCCCGGCCGTAGATCGGGGTTGTGAATAGCCTGGCTGTCACGCAGGGTGCAGGGGAAAGTGGATTGTTGCAGATACAGTTGAGTTAAAATTTAACGCTGTATCATTTGCTCTCCCTTTTAAAAAAAAGTATTTTATTGGGGGCTCATATAACTCTTATCACAATCCATACATACATCAATTGAGTAAAACGCATTTGTACATTCATTACCCTCATCATTCTCAAAACATTTGCTCTCCACCCAAGCCCCTGGCATCAGCTCCTCATTTTTCCCCTTTCCTCCCCATTCCCCCCTCCCTTATGAACCCTTGATAATTTATAAATTATTATTTTGTCACATTTTACACTGTCTGACATCTCCCTTCACCCACTTTTCTGCTGTCCATCCCGCAGGGAGGAGGTTATATGTAGATCCTTATAATCGGTTCCCCTCTCTACCCCACCTCCTCTCCACCCTCCCAGTATCGCCACTCTCACCACTGGTCCTGAAGGGATCATCCACCCTGGATTCCCTGTGTTTCCATTTCCTATCTGTACCAGTGTACATCCTCTGGTCTAGCCAGATTTGTAAGGTAGAATTGGGATCATGATAGTGGGGGTTTGGGGGAGTATTTAGGAATAAAAGGAAAGTTGTATGTTTCATTGTTGTTACATTGCACCCTGGCTGGCTTGTCTCCTCCCCTCGACCCTTCCATTAGGGAATATCCAATTGCCTACAGATGGGTTTTGGGTCTCCACTCCACACTCCCCCATTCAAAATTATGACTTTTTGTTCTGATGATGCCTGATACCTGATCCCTTCAACACCTTGTGATCGCACAGGTTGGTGTACTTCTTCCGTGTGGGCTTTGTTGCTTCTCAGCAAGATGGCTGCTTGTTTACCTTCAAGCCTTTAAGACCCTAGATACTATATCTTTTGATAGCTGGGCACCATCAGCTTTCACCACCACATTTGCTTATGTACCCATTTGTCTTCAGCGATCATGTCGGGAAGGTGAGCACACAATGTGATAGAATTTTTTGGTTCTTTAATGCCTGATAACTGATCCCTTAGGCACCTCGTGCTCACACAGGCTGGTGTGCTTCTTCCATGTGGGCTTTGTTGCTTCTCAGCTAGATGGCTGTTTGTTTACCTTCAAGCCTTTAAGACCCCAGACGCTATCTCTTTTGATAGCCAGGCACCATCAGCTTTCTTTACCATATTTGCTTATGCACCCGTTTGTTTTCAGCAATCATGTCAGGAAGGTGAGCATCATGGAATGCCAGTTTAATAGAAGAAAGTATTCTTGCATTGAGGGAGTACTTGAGTGGAGGCTCTATGTCCATCTGCTACCTTAATACTAAACCTATAAATATATGCACATAGATCTATTTCCCCATACTCATATATAAATATATTTACATATGTACATTCCTTTATTTAGACCTCTATAAATATATTTACATATGTATATTCCTTTATTTTAAAATGCCCTTTGCCTCCTAGCTCTTTCCTCTATTTCCTTTGACTTCCCTCTTGTTCCACTATCATGCTCAGTCTTCATTTATGTTTCAGTGATTCCACTTGGTGATATTACCCTTGATCATGCCCTACCAGGCCTCCCACACCATCCTCACCACCGATTTGAATCACTTGTTGTTCCCTTGTCCCTGGGTTTGTTAACACCACTACCCTTCCCCCCCACCTCTCCCTCTCCCATGTTCCCCTGGAACTGTTTGTCCCACTGTTTTCTCCTCTAGATTGTTCATCCAGCCTATCTTATTTAGAAAGACCTGCAGAGATAATAACACGCACAAAAACAAGACAGAGCAAAACAAACAAAAAACAACAAAAAAAGCCAATAACAAAACAAAAAACACAACACAACAACAAACAAAAAATAAAAGCTTGCAGTTAGTTCAAGGACTGTTTGTTGCCCTTTAGGAGTGTTTTCTGGTCGAGTCTGATGGGGTGCCAATCCCTGGCCCCAAAGTCTATTTTTGGTATTCCCTGGGGACTTCGTTGCTCTGTTCCTCTTGCTGTTTTGTTCCATACCCTTAGTGTTTTGCCTCGGTGTGGTGGGATCAGATCGGGTGCAATTCCCACACTGTGTCTCCAGTGTTGTTTCCTTAGGGATATGGGTCATGTGCTCTCCCTTTTGACTCATTTTAAATTTGTTCTAGTTTTTATTATTATCTGCTTTCTTTTCGATTGAGGGCTTTCTCTTTTACTTTGTTATTGTTATGCTTTAATCTATCTGTTCCCTTGTTTATTTGTTGATGATATTTGTCTGTGTATGAAATCTAAGATAGATAAATTGATGGAGACAGTGACCGGATTAATGGTATCTTGGGAGTAGAGCAGGGGAGCTTGAGGGGAAATGGGGAGCTAATGACAATGCGCACAAGAAAATGTTCTAAATTTGATTGTTCTAAAATTGATTATGGTGATGATTGTGCAGCTTTCCACAATATGATTGATTGATTGAATTGTCTGATATGTGAATTATATGCCAATAAGACTGTTAAAAAAAACAACAACTCTATGAGACCAAACAATCAACATTTACCCAAAAACAAAGAGGAAGCATCAAGGAGGAGCAAGGAAACGGAATGGACGGGAATAGGGTAGGAAGTATAGACAGGATGAGAGTGCTCAGACATTATAGAGCCTGTAACCAAGACCACAGAGAAATCTGTGTATGAACTTTTGTATGGCAATCTAATTTGCTAGGTAAACTTTCAGCGAAGTACAATAAAGGATTCACACACAACCCCCCCTATGGAGTGGTTCTCTGAGCCCATGCGGTGGCCATGAATTGGAATAGGAATGGATTTGGTGGCAATTAACAAGAACAACCTGGACTCAGATGATAAGCCTGAGGCTGAAAGATAGTAAAAATAATTTACATCGACAAGGAGCTTGCTATATGGCAACCATGTTGCTAAGCATTCTGTAGGCATGAATCAATTTGAGTTTCACAACAATCTATGAAGAAGGTACTATTCATTCAGCCACATCTTATTCTTTTTATAAATACAAGCTACTATGTAAGAAAAAACAATGCAGTCATCCAAGCAGAAGGAGCCCAGGGGTTGGATGGTCCAGGGTCAGTTGCTAATGGAAAAGTGAGCGGTCCTAGCCATCTAGTGACTGTGCTGCAGAAAGATCTGGTGATCTGCTTCTACAAAGATTATTACACACACAGAGCATATATGTATATAATATGTAGCATATATTGTATATATAATTGTGTCGACCCATTTTGTTGAAAGTCTTCTTTATTGCTGCCCTTCTACTTAACCAAGCATGCTGCCTTTTTCCAGGAACTAGTTTTTCTACCTACCTACCTATCTATCTATCTATCTATTTTTAAAATTTTATATTTATATATACACAGAGTACACACATGTATATATGTGTTTGTATATACATGTAAATGGGTATATATTAAAATATAAAATTTTTATACTTACACATATACATGTATATAGACACAGACATTGTGTGCATGTAGCTACATGTATACATGTGTATCTACATTTATGTGTATGTGGGTATACATGTAGATGTGTGTACATATATGTATATGCAGATCCCTTGTGGGTATGCATGTATATATAAGATAGATAGATAGTTAGATACACGTATGTATGTACATGTACATTGGGCATATTGTCAGCAGAGACCAGTCCGTGGAGAAAGACGTCATGCTTGGTAAAGTGAAAGGGCAGCGAGAAAGAAGAAGACACTCCACACAACGGATCGACAGTGGCTGCAGCCATGGGCTCACGCAGAAGGACAATTGTGAGGAGGACACAGGACCGGGCAGCGTGTCCTTCTAGTGTCAGAACAGCCTCAGTGGCCCAACAACAATCCCTACGAGCCCTCGTGGGGTAGTGGTTCCTCACTGGGCTGCGATCCACGTGGTCAGCAGTTGGAAACCAGCAGCAGCTCCTCCTCGGGAGAAGGACTGGGCTTTCTACCCCTGTAAACAGTTGCAGTCTCAGGAACACACAGGGGGGTGCTGTGAGTCAGCATTGACTCAGTGGCAGTGAGAGGGTGTATATATATATTTTTTATTTTTTTATTTTTTAATATATTTTTTGAGAGGGTGTATATTTTAATGAACAAAGTAGAAAACAAAGATTTTGAGAATGGAAAACTTAGCTAAGCCGAGACTTAGTCTTTGAAAATACTGACACCAAGGGCTCAAGTAGAAAGAAAATGTTTCGGAAATGATGATGGCAACATATGTACAAATGTGCTTGATACAATGGCTGGATGGATGGATTGTGATGAGAGCTGTGAGAGCCCCCAATAAAATGGTAAAAAAGAAAAACAAAACTGTACATTATAAATATACTGACAATCGGAAGGAAAAAATGACAACAGAAAATACTAATAATATGCAGCAATATCACTAGAGTGATCACAGCATATGAAAGAATAACCCACATATAAAAATTTAGGGGTGAAAAGATTTCACTGCTGTTACAGAAGAAGAGAATCATGAAAATTCACCATCGTGAACAGTTTCATGCCGAAAAAGGTAAGCATATGGCACAATGAAAGGCTGCCTAGAGAAACATCATTGACCAAAATTGATTCAAGAGAATCTAGAAACCAGAACACATCGCTAATATTTATTGAGCACTCAGTATGTGCCAAGCTCACATGCTCATTTTACAGATCAGGAAACTGAGCCCCAGAGATTCTTAAGTCATTTACCTGTGTCCTGCAGTGGCTAAATGTGAAACAGAGATTTGAACCAGGTCCTCGTGCCAAGTCCAGAAGAGTGGTCATGGCCTCTGTATTCAACGGCTTCTCGGCGCTGGGCGTGGGAACCACACAGTCTGGGGACGGAAAGAACAGGAGGAGTTGACTCAAAATCTATTTGGATTCCTGCCCATCCCTCCTCCCATGAGCTCTCGGGCTAGATGTTCTTGTATGACCATCACAGGAGAGAACAGGTATCGTCATCCATGGGGAACATCGTCCTTCGGAATCTGGTGATGCTCACGCTAGAGAGGGACGGATGGACATCTATGATTAGGAACACGAAGACAGCTGCGTCAGAAGGATGCACCGTGGACCACGCGCTTGGAGAATCCCGCTGTGGCAAAGGCCATTTGCGATTTTGAAATGTACACCGACATCCACAGATGAATCCTAAGATGGGTTGTGTGCTATCTTGATAATCCCCGTCACGGGGAAACCGTGGCTTAGGGCAGGGAGTGACGACGACGGCTGAGATCACACAGCTAAGGAGCGGAAGGAGCCAGAGTCTTCGTTCCAAAGTCTGTGGGTCCACGTGCGCCCAGCATGGTGCCGGTGGCTACTGCTGGCTCATGTACGAATTCCCTCTCACCATTCTGGAGGGCAGGAGACCTGGCTTCCGTCCACGTGCCCAAGGGGGAATCTCTTCCATGCCTCTCTCGCAGCTCCTGGGGTTCACCTTCTTCCTTCAAAGTGCAAGTTTCACCTGCAGCTGAGGCAACTCGTGCGGAAAAGTTGGAACGGACCCAAAGGCACCTTGGAGGAAACACCAGCTACCTGTCTCAAGATGTCACGGCCTTGCGAAGCCGCCCTGTGGAGCGCAGTGCTAGTCGGAAACACCTGGGGTGGAGCTGTGTTGGCTTTTATTTTTTGGTGGCAGTGGATGTTTTATAGGAACACTTGAGGTTGGATTAGGACCCACCCTAATCCAGTATGATTGCATCTTAACTTGACTACATTTGCATGGAGCCTATTTCCAAAGGCACTCATATTCTGCGGTGGTTCTGGTAGCGTACTGGGCTAGGCACTGTTGAGTTGCTACCCACGAGGTCATCAGTTCAAACCCACTAGCTATTGGGCGGGTGGGGAGGAAGATGAGACTTTCTACTCCCTTAAAGATGAACATCCTGGAAAACTCACTGGGGCAGTTCTACCCTGCCCTATAGGGTCGCTGTGAGTCAGAATCCATTCACTGATGGTGTGTTTGGAGTGGGGGGACATGGTTATTTGGGGGATGGGGAGAGGAAAGAGGATGGGGAGTCCTTTCCAGCCCCGTACAGATGCCAGCACATGTCAGGCCACAAAAAGACCACCACCATTCCTTGGGGTTTGTGGTGGTGGTCTCTGTCCTCCACGCAGACACCCCCCCATCCCCAGAGGCTGTGGGGCCTGAAGCGCTACAATTCACAATGGAGGAGTCCTTGCTGGAGCCACAGAAGGTGCTCTGCAAATGAGATTCAGGACCCTAGCCTAGCTGCAGATCCATTCCAGCCTTCCCATTTAAACTGCCAGCAGCCCTGGTGGCTCAGTGGCCTACAGGCTGGGCTGCTAAGCACACGGTCAGCAGTTTGAAACCAGCAGACTCTCGGAGGGAGAATGATGAGGTTTTCCACTCCCATAAAGAGTTCTAGCCTGCCCCATGAGGTCTCTGTGAGATGGAATCGACTCAATAGTGGTGAATTTGGTTTTGAGTTTGTTTAAAATCGGGAGCCTTGTTGGCGCAGAGGGTTAAAAACTGTGCTGCTAAGCCAAAGTCAACAGTTCAAAACCAGTAGCCCCTCGGAGGGAGAAGGAGGCTTTCCACGCCCATAAACACCTACCGTCTCGGAACCCCACAAGGCAATGGTTTATTGTTTGTGTTCTCTTTATACTTTGTTTTCTGACTTCAATTTGGGGATGAAGAAAAATCGTGGGCCAGATAAAAGGTATGGAAACACTCAGCAATACTATTCATTGAATGTTTTCGATGGGTCTCAGACCATCTGCTGAGCCTTGTTTCATCCTCACCGGAACCATGAAGTATAAGCGCTCTCCCCATTTTACAGATACGGCAGGTGAGGCTCAGAGACGTCGGTGACTTGCCCAGGGACACGGGAAAGGAGACTGCAGAGCTGAGCCTCAGTCGGTCTGATTTCAGGAACTTATCCAGCCTCCTTGCTGTCAGTCACTCTAAATCCCACAATGGCTCCCTAGTTCCTTGGTTAACGCCCAGCCAACCAAGGACGTGGAATGTGCGGTTCTCCCAAATTGCCACGTGTTTTAAAAGGCAGTTTTGGAAATGATTGGCTTTGAAAAACCACAGGTTTCACGAACACTTTTTAAAAGATCGTTTTCGTCGACTGCGTCAAGGTCAGTCGGGTTTGAGTGAACAGGTTTGCTTCCACAGCTAAGTTCCGGGTGGTCAGGGCAGCCACCATTCTGGACTTGGAAGTGAGCTTTGGTCCTCGGCATCTTGTCAGAGACACGACCCTCCCAGGAGGCACAGCCCTGAGCAGGACGAGCCAGCGTTTCGGCAGCCCACCGGCTTCCTTTGCCAGCTCCGTTATTTCCTCACTCACAGCTTCAGGCTCTCGGCTCCGTTCTCCTTCACTGCCCTCTGCCCGTCCTCACCATTTCCCTCGTCTTTTCTTCGGCTCCTTCCTCTTGCTCCTCGCTCCCTGCAGAGCCATCGTCTTTCGCGCGTGCTGTCTCTTCCTCCGCTTCTTCTCAAGTAGCATCTGAATCCTCATCTGCTGTGTCGTCACCGGGCTGCTCTACGGGAGAGCAAGACAAGCCTTCCTCTGATTGTCTGTCTCTTTTCCCGGATGCTGTTGCTTGTCATTAGAAGGATATGCTTTCCTGAGTCACGTTGGAGGATTTGCTTAATTCTGGGACCGGTATTGAGCTGACATGGATACAAGGACCATACATCGTTTACAGCTAATAGGTACATTTTACAAATGAGTATAAAGACGTGTACGGCTAACCCAACATTTGCTAATTCAACTCTTGGAGCCCGTGCCGTGTAATGACTCCAAGGGTGTTAGTCATGTGCTCAGACGGTACATTTTAAAAGTGAACCGCCTACTGCGGGATAATGACCCATTGAGAGGAAACGTCCAAAGACAGCACAGTGTCCCACCCCCCCTCACCCACTTCCCCCACTTCTGGCATCTGCCATCGTGGGCATGCCTCCTGACTTAGACACCAACACGGCCGCCTTGCTGTAACTGGACTCTCGCTTTTTAGTTGGGTTTCATAATTGGGGGATTTGAAAAGGGCTTCCATAGCTCACATTCCGGGGCATCTGTCTCATGCCACATCCTTTATGATGTCGCATGCAATCCGTGCCGCGCCCAGGTGGGGCAATGGCTTTCTTACCCCACTTTGTAGATGGGAATGCCGGAGCCCAGGCAGCCTAGGTGACAGCTAACCAGCTGTGCGGGGTGGGCGGGGGGGGTTGATCCTGGTCCTCTGATTCTACCTCTCCTCCTGTGGATCACCGTGTGCGGGTCTTTCTTGCTGCATTTGTTCCGGAGGCTAACGTTCTCGCCTGCCCTTCTAGCCACCCTGAAAGGTCAACACTAGCCCAGAATCCCTATTCACTCCTTCATTCGTTCACCCGCTCAACAAATATTTAATATCACCCTCATCTTCTCCACTCCTTCCCCTTCAATGATCTGCCCCCTCGATGAACTCCAGCAGCTTGAAACCCAGTGGACACTCACTTTGATGACCTCAGGGCTGGGCAATGTGGCCGTCCAGGTGGGGCTCTGGGGACTGAGGCTGCCCAGCCCAGCCTCAGGGTCCCCTTCCCCTCCCATCCGTCTGTCTGTCTGTCTTGCCTGCTTTTGTCTGTATTCTCCCATCAGTCAGTCTTCTCCATGGTTAAATAGGGACCCCCAGAACCATCAAATTTTTATGTTTCCCAAAAAAAACCCCAGAAGTTCACATTTCTAGGAGCACAAAATGAAATATATGATCAGCAATGGGCTCCTTTACAAAATCACTTCCATGAGACCACATGATCAGCAATTGCTTTAAGAAACAGAGAGAGAGAGAGAGAGAGAGAGAGAGAGAGAGAAGGTGGGAGGGGCAGGGAGACTAGATGAACGGAAACAGAACAAACAGAATGGAAATACTGAGAATGTTCTCGCAATGTGAAGAGTGTAAGCGATGCTCCTGGACAACTTGTGTTGCAATGGTTGGATGGGCACCTCAGTGTCTATGGAAACGCTCGTGTGTGTGTGTGTGTGTGTGTGTGTTGTTGTTGTTGTTAGGTGCTGCCCGTCCTGCGCCATCCTCACAATTGTTAAGCTGGAGCCTGTTGCTGCAGCCCCTGTGCCCATCCATCTCGCTGAGGGCCTTCTTCTTTGTCGCCGCCCCTCCACTTTACCGAGCAGGATGTCCTTCCCCAGGGACTGGGCTCTCCTGACAACACGTCCAAAGTATATAAGACAAAGCCTTGTTATCCTTTGCCTCTAAGGAGCACTCTGGCCATTCTTCCAAGACAGATCAACTTGCATATATATATCATATTTACTTGAGTATAAGCCGACCCCAATATTAGCCGAGACACTGAATTTTACCACAAAAACTGCATAAGAGATGTGCTGAAAAACTCTGCTTAGCTCCCTCCACGTGGACCATCATGCGGGGCAGAGAGCCAGCCCAAGTTTGGCTTCCTCTTGGACATCGATGGTGTGCTGGTACGTGGCCACAAAGTGATCCCCGCCGCTCTGGAAGCATTCCGCAAGTTGGTTGACCCTCAGGGGAAGTTTCGGGTGCCTGTGGTCTTTGTCACAAATTCTGGGAACATCCTGCAGCGTGTCAAAGCCCAGCAGCTGTCCTCCCTCTTTGGGTTCAAGGTGGATCCCGACCAGGTTATTCTCTGCCACAGCCCCATGGAGCTGTTCTCGCAGTTTCACGGGAAGCGGATGCTGGTGTCTGGGCAGGGGCCCCTGGTGGAAAACGCCCGACTACTGGGTTTCCAGCACGTGGTGACTGTGGAGGAGCTGCGGACCACCTTCCCGGTGCTCGACATGGTGGACCTGGAGCGCCGGCCCAAGACCACGGCCCCTCAGAGGGATGACTTCCCCGCCATCGAAGGGGTGCTCCTCCTCGGGGAGCCCGTCCGCTGGGAGACGAACCTGCAGCTGATCATGGATGTCCTCCTCAGCAATGGGAACCCTGGGACAGGTCTAGCGACAGCCCCCTACCCCCACCTGCCTGTCCTGGCCAGCAACCTGGACCTCCTTTGGATGGCTGAAGCAAAGATGCCCAGGTTTGGCCACGGCACCTTCCTCCTGTGCCTGGAGACCGTTTATCGCAAAGTCACCGGCAAGGAACTGCGGTACGAGGGCCTGATGGGCAAGCCCAGCCTCCTCACCTACCAGTATGCAGAGGACCTGGTCCGGCAGCAGGCGGAGAGGTGGGGCTGGACCGCCCCCATCCAGACCCTCTATGCCATTGGAGATAACCCCATGTCCGACATCTACGGTGCCAACCTGTTCCACCAGCACTTGCAGAGGACGAAGTAGCAAGGGACGGAGGGACTGGGAGCCGGCCATCTGAGGAAGCAGCGGCCATCAAAAACCCAGAGCTGCGTCTCCATCCTTGTGTGCACTGGCGTGTACAGTCCCGGGGCCCCAGGGCCCTCAGGGCCGGCCCAGGGCGGAGAGAAGCCCCTGTTCCATGGGCACCGGGACTTCAGCCCGGGGCTCACAGAGGCGGCCCACGTGGTCAGGGACGTGAATGAGGCGGTGGAGCTGGTCTTCCGCAAGGAGGGCTGGGCTCTGCAGTGAGAGCTGGGCCATGGGGAGACCGGCACCAGCAATGGGGCCCACCCTGATGGCTGGGTTCTCAGGCCTGGGCCTGGCTGCCTGCCCATCTCTCCCTGCTGCCCCACAGTGGTCAGGTTATTGGTCACTTGGAAGAAGACAGTGGCCTTTCTCCTGCTAAGTAGTGGCCACCAAGGTGTACCCTGAGTGACATTTGGGGTGAAATGCCAGTGATTCTCGGGCCCGAATCCTGCCCTGCCTCTCCTGGCAGTCCGACCTCAGGCCAGTCCTCTTCACCTGTGTGCCTCAGCTTCCTTCTGGTCTCAGCAGGGACTCCTGAAAACAGGAGGGGGTGTGGAAGGTGTGGACGTGCCCGGAGGGCTTCTGCCCTCCCTAAAGGAACACTGCATGCCGGCCAGGTGTGTAGTGTAGCTAGCGCTCAGATATGGCTTTTTACTGTATTTTTAGCTTATTGCCCAGAGAGTCTGGGCTTATTTTTTTTAAACGAAATGAATCATAATAAATATTCATGTTGCCGTAAAAAAAAAAAAACTCTGCTTATACATGAGTATATGCGGGTGTGTGTGTGTGTGTGTGTGTGTGTGTGTGTGTGTGTGTGTGTGTGTGTTGTTATAGGAATTTTACCAACCTTTAAAGCTCTCTATCCCACTTGTGGATGTGACTTACAAGCTGCAGCCGGCCGGCCTTCCCCAGCCTCGGTGACCTTCCTGGGGCAGCTGACAGAAGGACAGGCCCTCTGAGCTCTCACCGGGCTGATGTCGGGGGAGCACGGGGAACACTGTGTGGCAGGCAGAGAAGCAGCTGACGTCACGGCCAGGCTAACGCGGCCGTCACATTCAGTGGAACCGATGGAGGCGACGACCTGAGGCGAGTGGGTGGTTCTTGCCCTCACTTCACAAACCCCTAAGTGCAGACTAGCTGAATCTTTCAGCTTGCAAGTGCCCTGCGATCACACCCAGTGGTACCTCCCTCTGTCCCCACGGGGTTGGTTGGAACCATCAAAGAAAAAAAAGAAATAAAAACGCAAAGGAGAAACGCTCTTCTGTTGGGGTGGGTGTGGAGTGCGTGGATGTTCGTATACACAGACTGAGGCTCAGTTTATACAAAATGGTATACACACTGCCCAGTATCCACACTGATAATGCCCCACCCTCAGGATCCTTATCATATAATTACCATCGAAAGATGAGAGTCAGGCAGCTGACCTTGGGTGGTCTGCCCACTGTTGTCTCTGAGACTAGAAATCAAAACTATGGTCCCGTACAGTGACACCTGGAAGCTTCTTTCGGTGGGTGACGCTTCTTCTTTCTAATGGTGAAGAATTGTCACATTAAAAAAAAAAAAGAATCGTCACTTTTTTTCTCCAGCCAATCCCACTCATTTCTCTGTTTTTATGAGCGTATATTATGCTTCCAAACTGGATATACTGGAAATTAGCAATGCAATGAAGTAAATTCCAGTCACTGTGCAAATGACCAGGATAGCCCGTAAAGCAAAAGGCTTTACACAGGTGGCCTCGTGGCTTAAACGTAAGGCCAATAACTGCCAGGTCAGTAGTTAGATTGAACCCACCCACTGCTCCCAGGGAGAAAGATGTCGGCTCCCGGAAAAGAGTTACAGTCTGGGTGGCCCCTCTCCTGGAGGATGGCTTGGAGTTGGAAGGGGCTGGGTGGCAGTGCACACTCAGGAGCATCTGTATAAAGAGGAGGAGCTAAGACAGCGGAGGAGCGATCTCATCTCCCGCTTCAAAAGCCAGTTGCCATTGAAGGCGACCCTGGTATGCCGGAGGGGAACTGGGCCCCACGGGGCTTGCCAAGGCTGGTTTTCAAGCCTCCAGATCGCACTTCTGAATTCCCTGGAGGAGAAAGGAGCCGTGGTGGAGCAGTGGTTGAGTACGCCGCTGCGATCCCAAAGGTTGGCAGTTTGAGCCCAGCCCCAGCTTTGTGGGCAGAATAGGTGGCAGCCGGCTCCCGTAAAGATGACAGGAGTGGGAAGCCTGTCCAGCAGCGTCGCTGTGATTGGCTGCATGGGTGAGTGACAGGCACAGCTCTCGCTGGGTGGTACTGGCATTGGCACTGTGCCTGAGGTGGGACACATTGGCGCCCTGAAAGGACAGTATAAACAGCCCCTAGCTGCCACCAAGTCCCTCCAACTCCCAGGTTTCCGAGTGGAACCGCTCCATCGGTTGGGGTAACTGACGGTTGAGACAGACTGCCACCTCCTGACAGCCTTCCTGCGAGTGAGCACTCAGCTCTGTGCTCTACCCAGGGACTCCCAGACAGGCATGAGGTCGTCCAGGGAATCCCTGCCCACAGAGCCCTGGGCTGCCCAGTCTGCAGCCCCAACGGTGGGCTGCGGGTTCATTTGTGGGCTAGGCAGCCCCTGACACTTGGATCAGATCTGTGGCTGGGCCGAGTTGGGGCGTGGGTCACTCAGGCGGCATGGGACCTGATTATGGGTCTCGGGGCCCCAGTTGTGTTTCCTGAAATCATCACATCTCACCTGCAGACCACCTGGACACCTAGAGAGGAGACAATCAGCAAGCAGGCGGCTGCATTTTGTCTGAAAACCAGCTTCCGTGACAGTCCCAAGTTCATAGTCAATTCCTAAAGGCGGCTGCCTTCGTTCCACACTTCAATCAGGGTCCACTTTTCTAATCTAGTTTGGGGATTTTAAAAATATGCGCACAGCAGTTGTATGACTTTTTGAAACCAAACAGACAAAGCGTCTTTTGGATTTCTGTTTCCTTCACTCAGAGCCAGTCATAATAAACCGCTATCATGGAGGTGTTCCCAACTCATAGTGCTCCCACAGACAGATAACTACTCCACCGCCCCCCGCCCCCAAGGTTTCATTTTTACAGAAGGGGGGGCTGGTGGCACAAGGGTTAAGTATTCAGTTGATAGCTACTAGGTCAGTGGTCATACCCAGAAGAACTCTGAGAGAGTGTCCTGGAGTAGACTACAGCCTTAGCACCCTACACAGCTCTTCTACGCTGCCCCACACAGTCCCAGGGAGTCGCGATTGACTCGCATGGGTTTGAGTTTGGTTTTAACCTTTACGGAAGCTGAGGTAGTCAGTTTATTGTGCCAACCTGGCCGATAAACACATGTGGGGTTCATTGAAGGGTGGCTCGGTGAGCCTCACCTTTCTGGTTCTCGGGTCTCTTGCTTTCTGATGGTCAGACCAGAGTGCAGCTGCCTTAGCCAGTTCCCTGCTTTCCCAGCCAAGGCTCACTTCTTGCAAGACATCCCCGAGGAGAAGTCGCATGGACATACCCTGATGCAGCCCTGGGTGCTGGAGCAGCCGTGTGGAGACCCTGCCAGTGCTGAGATGCTTACACATTCACTGACTCGGCTTTCCTCCTGCAGATGGCATCATTTTGTGAGATGGAGGAAGACTTTTTGGATTGGTGTTGGACATATGGGTTAATGTTGGACTTGTGGGCTTGGGCAGCACTGGATTGGGATGCTTTCTTGATGCACACTTAACCTTTGAAGAAAACTCTTTCTTATACATGAGTTTTTGTGGATTTGTTTCCCTGAGTACCCAGACTAACACAGAAGCAGCTGCCACATCTTTCTGCCTCAGAACTCAGACTGCACATCTTCTGGTTAGCAGCCGAGCACACAACCACTGCACTATCGGGCTCTTTGACCCAGCTGGTGGGAGACGCTTTGGAAATTTTCCCACTGAGAAGATTGTGTGTGTGTTAGAGATATACACACAGCTAGAGGACACAGAGATAAAGAGACAAAGTGAGCCCGTGTGTGTGAGAGAGAGGGTGTAAAAGAGAGAGGGGGATAGAGGCAGAGACAGGGCAGAGAAACTGGGTGAGTGGGGATTTTGTTAAAATTGTGTAGGGGCAGAGAACAACATGGCTGGCCCCACTATGAGACATGATGCCCCTCAGTGACCAAGGGCGATACAGGGGACTGCACCGGAGACACAGTATGGGAATTGCACCTGACCTGATCCCACCACACCGAGGCAAAGCACTGGGGGAGTGCAGCGGAACAGCAAGGGAATGGAGTGGCAAGGTCCCCAGGGAATGCTGAAAGTGGACTTTGGGGCCAGGGCGTTGTGCCCCAACAGACTGGACTGGAAAACACTCCTAAGGGCCAGCAAACGATCCCTGAACTAAGTACAAGCTTTTCTCTTGTGAAGTGTTTTGTTTTGTTCTTTGTCAGTGGTTTGTTTTTGTTGTTTTGTTGTCTGGTTGTATACTGTTATCGGTTTCCCCTTTCCATCCCACCCTCCCAGTAACACCACTCTCACTACTGGTCCTAAAGGAATCATCTGTCCTGGATTTCGTGCCAGTGTACAAGCTCTGGTCTAGCCAGATTTGTAAGGTAGAATTGGGATCATGATAGTGGGAGGGAGGGGAGGAGGAAGCATTTAGGAACTAGAGGAATGTTGTATGTTTCATCGTTGCTACATCACACCCTGACTGGCTTGTCTCATCTCCTCCCCGAGACCCTTCCATATGGGGGTGTATAGTTGCCAGCAGATGGGCTTTGGGTCCCCATTCTGCCCTCCCCTTCATTCACTAGGATTTTTTGTTCTTTGATGCCTGATTCCTGATCCCTTTGACACCTTGTGATCACACAGGTTGGTGTACTTCTTCCATGTGGGCTTTGTTGCTTCTGAGCTAGATGGTCACTTGTTTACTCTTTGCTTCACTATGATATATATTTATCTGGTAAGTGTGGTTCTGCTGTTCTGAATAAATGTTATTGGAATATTCATCTTATCATTAATCCCTGTTGTTGGTGTAAATAGTATCCACTTAAGAGTTTAATCTGTATAAGTCAACAATTCATGTATTGCAGATCATAGCCTATACGCCTATAATGTTTTTTCTCAACAGAGTTTTAAATTCTGTACAATTGCTAAACTAATGACACTATCAATGCACAGTGCTTATACATTGGACTGCTAACCACAAGGTGAGCCTTTCAAGATCACCAGCCAGCTCACCAACAGAAAGATGAGACTTTCTGATCCTGTAAAGATTTACAGGCTTTTAGACTCACCGGGCAGTGCTACCCTGCCCTATAGAGTCACTATGAGTCAGTATTGACTTGATGGCATGGAAGAGATGCCCCAGGGGATGGTTGATAACACTCTCTAACGTAAAATGCCAACAATGTCTCTAAGGTGAACCAGAGAAATATATAAACCACAGATACATTAATGGATTGGGGCTTGCACTTAATTCTAGCCCCAAACTAAGAACAATGAGTTCTTATGACCCGGAACCTGCTTGGTGCTCATCCTCATGAAGAGATCACTGATGATATGGGTGTAATACCAAAGTGTGGCGAAGAAAGTAGATGGTGCCCAGCTATCAGAAAGAATAGCTTCTGGGGTATTAAAGGCTTGTTTCCAAACAAGCAGCCCTCTAAGTGAAGAATCAACTAAGCCTACAGGGAAGAAACACATCAGCCTGTGTGATCCAAGGATTGTGACTAAGATCATCCAAATCTAAAAGTGGAAATATCAGCAGAGCTTAAATTATGAACACCCAGTGTGCAGGCGGTTATGGACAACAATGGAAACCCAAAAGTCCTTTGCAGGATTCAGACATAGATTGAGCCTCTGGTGACTCCTGTGGCCATAGTCGAGAGCTGTGAGGAGCCCTGATACCAGACAGAGCACTGTGAAGGTGCTTATGGCAGACGTAGTTAAGCCAAAATGTAATATCTTCTCATTTGATCTTCCTTTAGACCGATTGTAAAGTTGTAGTTTTTTTTAAAGTAAAGCAGAAATACACGTAGATTAAGCCCCTGGGGAATCCCTTCTTACCAGGGATGTGCACAGCCTTGCTAATATGCAGAGAGTTGCATTTAAAAAAATGGGTTTAAAAAGATAAAACTTTTATTGCTTTTTTAAAGAAAAATAGCAGTTTTATTGTAGAAAACGGATGGTTGCAGATGCAGTTGGGTTGAAATTTAGCCCCTTATCATGTGGTCTTCCTTATGACCCATTTACATTTGTTGTAGCTTTTTAATATTTTCTGCTTTATTTTCGGTGGAGGTTTTGTCTGTTTTACTTTATTATTCACATGAGGTTTGTTGTTGTCTTTAATGTTTTTTCTGTATGTAACATCTAGGAGAGCTAAACCCAGAGACGGTAACTGGAGTCATGGCTCTTGGCGGCAGGGCAGGAGGGGTTGGGGGAAACAGGAACTAGTAAGGATGAGTACAAGATGGAAGAAAATTTTCTAAAACCGCTTGGGATGATTGTACGGCTCTTCTTGTGTGGTTGAGTTAGGTTTCTTGGAGGGAGGGGGAATCCCTCAGTTCTTGACTTCCCAGGAGAAAGAATTCAGGCTGAAACCTGGTGTGTGATCCAAGTGGGTTTTTTATAAGCGACCTAACAATTGAACCATTGAATTGTATGATATGCGAATTAGATGCCAATAAAACAGTTAAGGACAAAAAAGCCCTGCCAGGACTTCTGCCTGCCCCTCAAAGTTCAGATCTGCCTCCAGTATTGGAACCTACTAGAACCTGCTGTGGCCCCACAAGAGGGCACGGTCCGTGAGAGATCACAAAGCTCTTGGTACAGAAGTTAGCATGCATGGCCACTGCCTGAAAGGGTGGCAATCGAGATCATACAAGAGAACCTTGTGAAAAATCAGCCACCGAAATCTCACGGGAACAGTTCTACTCTAGCACGTGTGTCGGAACCAACTTGATGGCAGAGAAGGACAGAGAACAGTTCTTGGATCGGGTTGTTTTGTGCTGTCGGGTCAGTCAGTCCAGATGCATAGTGTCCCCACATGCCCGAGCAGCTGCGGAGGGAGTGCTAGGCTGTCATCTTTATGGCAGCTGAAGACCAGATCTTATCTCCTCCAGCAGGGCTGGTGCGTCTGGCTGCTGGCCTGTTGGCTAGCCATTGTGCGACAGGGGCTCCTGGTCTAGGATCTCGCTGTGTGACAGACTCCTCTCTACCTGGGGCAGCCCACAAGAATGTGTTGGACTATTATTTTTATTCTGTAGATTATATCTCTTCCATGGCCTCCCAAAGGGCTACCATTTGCCATGGAGTTGATGCTGACGAGGGCGACCCCATGGGTGTCAGAGCAGAACTGTGCTCCCTAGGATGTTCAATGGCTGGTTGGGGCACGTAGATCACCAGGCCTTTCTTCCTAGGCACCTCTGTGTGAGCTTGAACCACAAACCTTCCAGTGAGTCACCAAGCACCTTACTGGTTTGCACCAGGCTTCCTGAGTACTTAGAATAAACTCCAGACACCTCAGAGTGACCAAGAAGGCCTATGTCATCTGTGTAAGTCCCTCTCTGCCTTCCCCTCCCCCTTCCACTCAGCCACACTTTAAAACACACCAAGCTGGTTCTCCCAGCAGGGGCTTTGTAAATGCTAATCCCCACCTCCCCATCCTTGAATGCAAATGTACTCCCCCCCTATCTTTTGCATAATCTTATTATTCAGAAGTCACCTGCTCAGAGGACCCTCCCTGACCACTCTTCCTGAATCCCTGCATACCACACCACAGGCAGACATTTTTATCCATGTACTCCTATTTCTTTTTTAAAAATATGTATATATATTATATCTAACAGGGCATTTGCCGCTCCAACCATTTCTCATGTTCCATGTAATGGCTTCAATCACATTCATCACGCTGTGCCCACAACACACTCTCCATTTCCAAGTTTTTGCATCACGCTTATCAGCCGTGCAATCGCCCCTCCCTCAGCAATGACTGGCTCTCCCCTCCCCAGCTGCCTCTGATAACTACCATTAAACTTCTACCCATGTGTCTGTTCGAGCTCTTTCATAGAAACGGACTATGTGTTCGTTTATATCTGGCCTTTTCCACTCAGTGTTTTCAAGGTTCAACCCTGGTATGGCGTATGTGTGAACTGCATTTCTCACTGTGATTGGATGATATGCTATTGCCTGCACATACCACATGTTGTTTATCCATTTGTCTTCGGAGAGTAGTCGGGTTGCCTCTGCCTTTTGTCTCGTGTGAATAAACACTGATGTACAAGGGTGTCCTGGAGCTGCTCCTTTCAAGTTTGGGAGGGACATGCCTGGATGTGGAATTTCTAGACCCTAAGGAAATTCAGCTGGAGGTCATTGACATCAGGTGACACGGTACTGCCAGAAATTCAAGCCAGATCCAGAAGAAGGTGTAAAACAAGGAATATCATTGCTGATGCCAAATGGATCTTGGCTGAAAGCAAAGAATGCTACACAGATGTTTGCTTTTGTTTTATTGACTATGCTGTGGCGTCCAGTGACGTAGATTGTGAGTCACCTTGCAAAGTATGGGGATTCCAGAGCACTAACTTACGCTCATGCTTCACCTGGACGGAGACCAACAGTCCTTCACCCAGAACAAGTGGGTTCTGCATGGTTCAAAATCCGGAAAGGGGTGCATCAGGGTTGAATCTTTCATCCTGCTATTCGATCCGTACACTAAGCGCATGGTCTGAGAAGCCGGAGTATATAAAGTAGAACGAAGCATCAGGGTTGGAGGAAGACTTGTGAGATGCAAGTGACACAAGCTTGCTTGCTGAAAGCGAACAAGTCGGGGAGCACTTCCTGATGAAGGTCAAAGACTACATTCTGTGGGATGATGCCATCAGGATTGTCCTTTCCTGGGAGCCGCAACCCCAGTGGAAGTAGCAGTTGGTCAAATGATGCATTGGGCATATCTGTTGAAGAGATTTCTGTAAAGTATTGGAGTTGACAATGTCCTCTGAAGGACTAAGATGGGCGTCACCCACCCATGGTCTTCTCCATCACTTCGTGTGCAGGTGAAAGCTGGCTCATGATTTAGGAAGAAGGGAGGAGAAAAGATGGGTTTGCATTGTGGTGTTGGTGAAGAAGACGGAAGTGACCAGGAACTTCAGGAGGGGAAATCAGTCAGTCTTGGGAGCCGTACAGCCAGAATGCTCCTCTGATGCAAGGGTGGCGAGACTTGATTAGAAGAAGCTCCTGGATACAGTGGGAGGAAAGTGCGCAACAAAAACTCAGAATCATAAATATCCACTGGTTGCATAGAGACACGTAGAGCCAACCCCAAGCCGAGGACCCTCAGCCACCCTCCAGTCTGGAACTACATCGCTCTTACCAAAAAAAAAAAAAGAATAGTGAGACTTCTTCCTTGGATATGTTATCAGGAGGGAGCAGTCTCTGGAGAAGGAGCCTCGGTGAGGGACTGACACAGCCCCGCAACAGTGGGCTCAGGCATACAGCAGTGTGCCGGCAGTGTGGGACTGGGCAGTGCTTTGTTCTAACTCATGGAAACACGAGTTCCTATGGTAACTCTAGGGTTACCGCGGGTAGGAACCAACCTGCTGGCACCTGACGGAGATGGAAATCCTGTTCTGCTTCTTGGTAACATCCGTTACTATTGGATGCCATTTGTCTGTCTGTGTATTCATTTATCCTCACTGTCCTTCTCTCCTCCTAACCTGTAAGTTATGTGTGAATGCGTTTAGTTCAATGGTTCTCAACCGGTGGGTCGTGACCGCTTTGGAAATCGCCAGATTCTTAACAGTAGCAAAATTACAGTGATGAAGTAGCAATGAAAATAATGTCATGGTGCTCACTTGGGCAGCATATACACTAAAAAATAATAATAATTTTATGGTTGGGGGTTCACCACAACAGGAGGAACTGTATTAAAGCGTCCTGGCATTAGGAAAGTTGAGAACCACTAGTCAAGTTCAGTACGGTCTCCCTAACAACCACCATGTAGCAATACTGAGGGAATGATTTAAACAGATTAGAACTGTCACATATGGAGGTCCTGGTGGTGCTGTGAGCTAGACGTTGATTGGGCTGCTAACTGTAAGGTCGGCAGTTCAAACCCCCCAACCTTTCCATAGGAAAAATGAGAGGCTATTTGCTCCCCAATATTTGCAATCCGAGAAAATCAGCATATTGTCACTATGAGTTATAATCAACGCAATGGCCGTGGGCTAGGTGTGGGGCAATCTTTCCTGCAGTTGGCTGCCTCGTCTTTCTCTCACAGAGGAGCTGCTGGGTTTGAACTACGGGCCTTGCCATTTGAAACCAAGGGCTTTAACCACTGGGCCACCAGGGCCCCTCAGCACTACCTTGACATGCATTGTACAACCAACGAGGTCATCGGCATGTCTTCCTCCTGAGGTGAAGACTTGGAATAGTTTGAATTTGAATATGCGACAGACAGTCTTCCAAGGGTGTCACCTGTATTTGAAACTCTGTTTGAGGCTCTCTCCTCCTCCAACCGCCCTTCCTTCCCCCCACAAAACAAAACAAAACAAAAAACAAAGACCGACCACCTTTTGCCAAAACATGCCCACCCAACGCCCAGGCAGAGGGTCGCTTGGTTCCCTGTAACTGCAACGAATCCCTGACTTTTGACTCTCCCACTTGTCATTTGAGTCTCTGACAGAAACCAACAATGATTTCTGTCAGAAAAAAAGGAAAATCCCCCACCTCCCCTTTGGAGGGGGGAGCGGGAGGGTGCAATCCCTGTGCAGATTCTAAAGTGGGGGGCCTTGGGCAGCGGAAGGCTCATGGAGGGATAAAGAGAGAGAAAGTATTTCAAAGGGGCACACACACACACACACACACACACAGGATGCTATGCAGGCCTGTCTCCCAGAGCTGCTCTCGCCTGCCTGACAGGGGTGTGGTGGGGGGGCAGGGGGACACGCCACAGGAGGGCGACACACAGAGGCTGACGGGGACTGGAGGCCTAGCACCTGCAGAGTGTGTCCAGTTCAGTCGGCAAGGCCACCCCAAGCTGCAGGGAGACACAGACCCTCCGGAGCCCCGTCTTGGCTGCCCCGCACCCCCACCGAGGGCCCTGCCTTGCCACGCTTCCTCTGGGATGCCCGTGCGTGAAAAACAGATTTGGATTTTTGTTTTGCGATTGGAGGCCAGGCCAGTGGAAGATGTCAGAAATTCAACAGCCACAGCCGCCTGCTGTGTGTTCTTCCAGACAAGCGTCTCAACTAACAACCCGACACAGGCTGTGGACCTTTCTAGAATCCTGATTTCAACACCTCAAGGAAAGGGCAGATGTTTTGTTTGTTTGTTTGACACCTTTCCTTCTGTCAAATTTGGGTTTTGCTATTTGTCATCTTTGGATCGCAAAGGCTGCTGTGCTTCTTCCATGTGGACTTAGTTGATTCGTGACATGGATCGCTCCTTGTGTGAATACAAGCCTTTAAGACCCCAGACACGATTCCAGTTGATCACAGGCACCATCTGCTCTCTTCACCACATTTTTCTCCAGCACCCGTATCGTTAGTGATCGTGTCAGGAGGGCAGGTGTCCAGCAGGCTCTGTCATAGAACTCGATGTCCTTGTTAGGGCTAGAATGAGGTAGGGTCCCAGAATCCAGTCACTTGTCCACAGATTATGAAGGACTCTCAAGCCGGCCTTCACTGTTAGCCAATTCTGTGATCTTAAGCAAAGGCTTCGCTGAGCTTCAATTTGTTTACCTATTATCTTCAGACGGACGGACGGACCTTGAAGAGTCACGGTTAGGATTATGAGAATGGATAAGATATGTGTATTTTGAAACCATCCCAAAAGATAGTTATATTGTTATTGTTATATCTTTTTTATCATTTTATTAGGGGCTCATACAACTCTTATCACAATCCATGCATGCATCAATTGTGTAAAGCACATTTGAACATTCATTGTCCTCATCATTCTCAAAACATTTGCTCTCCATCTAAGCGCCTGGGATCAGCTCCTAATTTTACCCTCTCCCTCCCTGCTCCCCCTCCCTCACGAGCCCTTGATAATTTAGAAATTATTATTTTGTCATATCTTGCCCTGTCCGACATCTGGAAGGGCAGATGTTTTGAGATGACGGGCCACCGATGTAAGGTAATCCAAAGGAATCGTCCCTCATTTGGTTAGCCGGGATGATGGCATTGTGTTTTATTATCAATGAAACGTGATGTTCTTTAAATACGTGGCACCAAGAAGGATGGAGGGTAAAATGAAGTGAAAGGCACAATGCTTGATGCCTTCAAAGACGTCAGAGGAAAGAAGAGAGGCGCTGAGCTGAAGCAAGCACAGTGAGATCTTGCTTGTTGTCAAATCCCGCTGACCATACATTTGCCCGACGTTGGGGTATGTTGGATAATGTTTACCAAATGAATAAGAAACAACAACCAGATGAATAAGTTCTTCAAAGGTTTGTGAAGAGTGGTTATGGAGGCACAGGAATTTACCAAGCCTGGGGTAGGTTGCTAACAAGGTCGACGGTTCAAACCCAGGAGCCGCTTTGAGAAAGAAAGTTGAGGCTGTCTACTCCCACATGGATCTACAGCAGTGGGTTCTCAACCTGTAGGTCGTGACCCCTTTGGGAGTCAAACGACCCTTTCATGGGGGTCACCCGATTCATAACAGTAGCAAAATTGCAGTGATGAAGTAGAAACGAAAATAATTTTGTGGTTGGGGGGGGTCACCACCGCAAGAGGAGCTATATGAAAGGGTCGCGACATTGGGAAGGCTGAGAACCCCTGAGCTACACAGGAGCAGTTCTGTGTCCCATAGGGTCATTGAGAGTCAGAGTTGACACGGTGGCAGTGGGTGTGGGCTTTGTGTGGTTCGTGTCCCTCTGAGTGGCCGCCCTGGCTGCAGCGTAGGCGTGGAGAAGCCCTGCGGAAAGCAATGACAATTAGCATGGCGCCAGTCCGCAGACCGCCAGTCAGCCCGACGGCTGTAGAGCTCCGGGTGCCCGGCTTCCTCTGCCCCGCCAGCTCCTGCTGCCTGGGAGCTTGTTCTCACACGCATGCATTCATGCAATCCCCACACGGGGCCATGTTCTTCATGTCTGTCCTTTCTAGAGGAGGCAAGTGCAGTCAGGAAAGGTTAGGTAACTGTTAGTCTGGTACTTTAGAAAAACAAATCCACAGAAACTCATGTATAAGAGAGAGTTTTCTTCAAAGGTTAAGTGCATATCAAGAACACATTCCAACCCAATGCTGCCAAAACCCACAAATTCAGCATTAACTTATATGTCTGATACCAATCCACAAAGTTTTCTTCCATCTCACAAAACACATGCAATGACGCTGACTGCAGGAGGAAAGCAGAGTCAGTGAGCGTGTAAGCATCTCAGCGCTGGCAGATGCTCCAGCACCCAGGGCTGCACTGGGGTAGGTCCATGTGGCTTCTCCTCAGGGATGTCTTGCAGGAAGGAAGCCTTGCCAGCTGAAGCAGGGAACTGGCTAAGGCAGCTGCACCCTGGTCCGACCATCACAAAGCAAGAGACCTGAGATTTCCAAAGGCTCGAAAGGCGAGGCTCACCGAGCCCTTTATCCCTCCACCCTTCAATGAACCCCACATGTGTTTATCGGCCAGGTTGGCACAATAAACTCACTACCTCAGTAACTTTCCCAAGGTCACCCAGCTAGAAAGTGGTGGAGCCAGAGCTGACACAGCAGGCAAGCACGTGCTAGAATCTGCACCCTGCCCGGAGCCCACTTCCTGACAGAACCCAAACCGAACTCCCTGCATCGAGTCCTCCCCGAGACCCATGGCGGCCCTACAGGACACAGAACTGCCCCTGTACGTTGCTGAGACTGTAACTCTCTGTAGTTTTTAAAAAGACGTGTGTTGTAGACATTTTAATAGAAAATAATTCACATTAGATATTTATTGACTATTTCTCAAGATCAAAAAGCCTCCTTTGGTGTGTGATCAGCATGGCATGTGGTTTAGAAGTTTAAGCCTTTATTTCCTGAAGCTGTCGCTCCAGTATGCACTTGAACAAGTGACTCAGTTCCAGGATGGAGCTCTGTGCCCATCTGGGTCGTTAAACTATGGGGTGGGGCTGAGGGAGGGCTTTGTTGTGTCCCTCCCCCTCTGAGAGTTAGCTACTTCCTGTAGGATGACCAGCAGCCCCTGCCTGTAGCTCTCTCCTAGACTAGGCAGCCCCAGCTGTCTCCCTCAGTCTGTGGGTGGGTTTGAACCACTGTCCTGTGGTTAGCTAGCAGCCTGATCCATAACCCACTGCATCCCCAGAGCACCTTCATTTGCTGACAAGGGGAAGGAAAAAAACCTATGTGACTCAGAAGCTGACTCCTCGTCATTCCCAGCCCTTATTTGGAATCATAATTCTGGGATTTGGCTCCCAATGACCCGTTTGGATGGCACCTACCTCCAAAATCCTGTCTGCAGGTGGATTCATCAGGGCCTGCAGGCAGAGAGTGAGGCCGCTCTCTGTAACTCAGATGAGCCTGCTGTGACACGGGCCTCCAGCCAAACACACTTTCTTCCAAGGAGCTTGATGAATGAAAACCAGCAATATTCTCAGAGTCCTTCAAATTCCAGGTAGGCCAACCGCATTTTAGGTCTCCAGCTTAGTCTTCGGGGTAGGGAGAGACACCAATTTATTCTTGGAGGCCTGCAGAATCGTCGCAGGTGACTCGGACTCAAGTTCTTCCTCACTGTATTTCATCAGACCCAGGAAAGCCATCTACAGCCTACAGGTGCACGGTGAGCCAAGAAGCATCACAGAGAGGATAAATGTACCTCACAGTAAAAAACAGGCACACGTTGTCTACTGGCCTTTCGTCGTAATCTGAGGCCTTACTGTATTGCCTCTTTTAATCCTGAACAACCTAGAAGGTAAATAGTGTCCCCATTTGGGAAAGGAGGGCACGAAAGAGAGCATCTTGGTTAGATAATGTTGCTGTAACAGAAATACCACAAGAGGAGTAGCAACTGGGGTCTAAAACACTTGTAGCCGTCATCTGAAGAGCAACCATGTTCTCTCCTTATCTGGAGCAGAGTGAAGAATATAGAAACTGCAGAGGAAAAAAATTCCCCAGTGAACCAACATACCATGGGAACATCCCTCTCTGAGACAGAGACCAGAACTAGATGGTGCCCCGCTTTCACTACTAATGACTCGGGAAAGGAACACATTAGAAGGTGGTGAATAGAATGGGGGGAAAAAAACATGGAGGAAAACTTAAAATCATATAAATGACCAGGGTTACCAGCTGCATGAAGCTTGGGAGAAGCCCTCCACGCCCCAGCCCCCACCCCAGTCCATGGTCCTTCCTCACCCTTCTGGACTGAAACTGAACTCACCCTGCGGACTCAATTTTCTTTCTTTTTATTTAATAATTTTATTGGGGGCTCGTACAACTCTTATCACAATCCATACATATATCCATGTGTCAAGTACATTTATACATTTGTTGCCCTCATCATGCTCAAAATATTTGCTTTCTACTTGTGCCCTTGGTATCAGGGCCTCATTTTTCCCCTCCTTCCCCGCTCCCTCCCCTCATGAACCCTTGATAATTTATAAATTATTATTATTTTATCATGTCTTACACTGTCCGACATCTCCCTTCACCCACTTTTCTGTTGTTCATCCCCCCGGGAGGGGGTTATAGATAGACCATTGTGATCAGTCCCCCTTTTCTCCCCCACCTTCCTCTTCCCCTCCTGGTATCGCTACTCTCAATATTGGTGCTGAGGGTTTTATCAGTCCTGGATTCCCTGTGTTTCCAGTTCCTATCTGTACCAGTGTACATCCTCTGGTTTAGATGGATTTGTAAGGTAGAATTGGGATCATGATAGTGTCGAGGGAGGAAGCATTTAAGAACTAGAGGAAAGTTGTATGTTTTATCATTGCTACACTCCACCCTGACTGGCTCGTCTCCTCCCTGCGACCCTTCTGTAAGGGGATGTCCAGTTGCCTACAGATGGGCTTTGGGTCTCCACTCCGCACTCCCCCTCATTCACAATGATATGATTTTTTTTTGTTCTGATGATGCCTGATACCTGATCCTGTCGACACCTCGTGATCACACAGGCTGGAGTGCTTCTTCCAGGAGGGTTTTGCTGCTTCTCAGTTAGATGGCGGGTTCAATTTTGAGTCAAACAAAAGCCAAGTTCCTAAGGCAGACAAGAACACTAGGGAAGTACTCAAACCTTAGCTCAATCAACTGTCTGAGATGGATATTTGAGATGGGCATTTGCCTAAGGACAAAGTCCGGCAGGCAGGAAGGGTGAGGAAATAAGGAGGTGTGAAAGCAGGAGCACACAGCAGAAGTGGTCCCGTGGGGACCCCAATCCCCGAGATGAATCAAAATGCAGATGACTCCTTCCTCGGATGGAAAACCGATTTGCTCTGTGAAGCTTCACTCTGGTCACCACGAGGAATTTAAAAAGTCAGGCCACCTACAACTGCACCGTGGCTGTAACCGACAGAAATGACTTTGCACCCAGACTCCCTGCTGTAGGAAAAGGCTCTCTCTCTGTCCTCTCTGGAGAAACGTCCTTGATCTCCACCTTCTGCTTCCTGATTCCTCTGAGAGAGCTCCCTGTGCCTGGGCATCGGCCTCTCTTCCTCCACGTCTCTGCTCTGCTCCCTAGTTTAATCTTTTATTATCGCAAAGGAGATGGAGTCAAGATACAGCCTGATACAGGTCCTGCCCCAGTACCGGAACAAAGACATCCCATTCCCAGACGGGATTGTAACCACGGGCAGGCGTAGAAGTTACAATGATAACGATTGTTATTTTAATCATTTATTGGGGGGCTGTTACAGCTCTTATAGCATTCCATACATCAACTGTATCAAGCATATTGGTACATGTAAATTACGATGACTAACACGCACCTGGTGGGGGCGGTGGGGGTGGAGGAGGGCGTAATTCCACCCATAACATGTAGTAATTTGCTCAAAGCTTCGGAGCCTAGCAAGTAACAGGGCAAAATCATGGCATTAAGAACACTGTCTGTCTTGGTGACTGAGTTTTCCGTAGGGCTGCGAAGCCGTTCCAGTCGTGACCAGCGAAGGGAACAGGAAGGTGTCTCACTTCATCATTGGGGCGGTCTGACCCCTCACTGGCTCAGGAGAACTGCAGGCTGGAACCGTGGATTGGGAGATGCAGGGGAGACCTGGTGAGCCTTTTTAGGAGGCTGAAGCAGAAGCTCGGCTATTGGCTGGGGTGAGATGGAATCTGTCTCTGTGTTTGGTGTCCTCTTAGGTTTTTTACCTCCCCTCCCTCAAGGCCCTGTTTGCTAGGTAGGTAGTGATATATTTAAATGTCTTTCAGGGTAAAGAAGTTATATCGCTGGAGTGTGGCATTTGCCCTCACTGCTGTGCGTATTCCCCCCCTCCCTCCCCGTCGAAACCGCACCTCATTCATCTTGTGCCTGCAGCAGTTGGCGCTGCAGAAAGCCCAAGAGCTGCATGTGCTAAGCGGAAGCAAAATCTCCGGTTACTAGGATGTTTCCTCCTGGTCAGAAATTCTGGCCCCCAAAGAGTCAAAAGATGACAAAGACGGATGAAGACCACAAGCTAGGTCATTGATAACAGAGCGGTTCCAACTCCCTAGGAAATAGCAACTGGGATTTAAGTAGAGACTCGTAATTATTGCTGTCAGGTCAAGGCCATCTCATAGTGACCCTGTAGGACGGAGCAGAAGGACCCCACATGGAGTCTCCGAAGCCTATCGTCTTTACAGGCACATCAGCAGGTCTCTTCTCCCAAGAAGCACGAAGCAAATAGGAATCACCCCCCACCCCCCACCCCAGGTGTACACACACATGCACACACACACACACACACACACACACGCTTACCCACTGCACCTACAGGGCTCCTTCTTAAATAACTGCTGTAGAAAATAAAGATCCAGAATGGCTCTTAGAATAGGAGACGGAGCACAGGTAGGAAATTTTCGAAGTGATGACGAGTTATCATAGCTGGCTCTAAGGAAGCTCTGGTGCACAGTTTTCTAGGAAGACTTGCCCGAAATAATGGGGGGAAAGCCCATCAATGGAAACAATGTGAATCGTGGTGAGAAGAGACTCTCCTTTGACCACTCAGAGCCAGGCTGTAGCCAGAGGATCTAGGGGCAGCTAAGCCAGTGTGACTCTGGGCTGAAAGAGGTGTCTGGCGGCAAGTATCATCAACATCGTCATCTTGTTGGGTTTGTTTGTTTTCTACGGTCTTATGTCTGTTTATTGATTGAATTGTGAACGTTGAGTTGTGGTTTAGGAGATTTTTGTTTCCCACTCCACAAGGTGTGCTCTCTTTGTCTGCGGCACTGGCTGCAATTCCCCTCGCTGCCCCAACCCTCTTCCTGCTTCCTCCCCGCACCCCCTGTCCCTGTTCACCGTCTTACTCACCCTTTCTTGACTTCTCAGCTTTTGGGGTGGGGAGAGGGGGCACTACCGGTTATGCAACAATTATAAACTTATCTAAGGCACTGGACCAAGCGCCGTAGGTGTATGAACCCATGCAATTCCGTGTGCTGAGTACTAGCCCCGTTTCCCAAATGAAAACGTGTAATTTGTCAAAACCTCCTAGTGAGGGAGAGGGAGGAATGTTTTTGTTTTGTTTTTGCTCAGAACATTATAATGTCCCCCACAGCCATTAAGCAGGAGTGGGGGAGTGGGAACAAAAACAAAGAGTAAAAACAAATCAGCTACTTGGTTTAATAAATATACACGTTTCCTCGTGTTTCAGGTGAAGGTTTAGGCAACACATTCGAGGGCCAGTTGAACCTTTCACACAGGATGCTGTGTGGCCATGGCGACATCTCCCAACCTTAATCACTTCTGCTCTTCTCACCTTGTTCCCAGAAGAGCCCTGGGGTGGCATTGCTCCAAGGTGGGCCGCAAACCACACGGCCAGCAATCGGAAGCCACCAGCTGTTCCTTGGCAGAAAGAAGAGGCTTCTGTTCCCTGTACAGTCTCAGAAACACACAGGGCGGTTCTGCTGTGTCCTGTAGGGTCGCTATGAATCAGAATCGACTCGGTGGCAGTGAGTGAGTCCCACGTTTCCACGCATCCAGTTTCCCTGATTTCTCATCTTTGTGTTTGGATAAGGGCTGACCGTTTGGTCTCAGGTGATTTTTAAAGGAGTGCCTTCCTTGTGGATGTTATTGTTGATTTTAGAGACCAGTGCATTCGGCTGAGAGAGGACCTGGAGAGGGGCATCCGGTCTGATCTAAAAGTGTGTTTTAAGCCTCGAGGTTTTCTCTAATCTCTATCAGTTCAGAAGGTCTGTTATCCCCACCCTCGCCCCAGTGAATCTGGGCTCTGTTCTACAATTCCCTCCCCTTCTAACTGGAACCTGAGTCCCATCCAAACAGCTGGTAGTACTAGCGGGCACCATCTAGTTCTTCCCGTCTCAAGCTAGGAGAGATGTGGCCTATCAGTTCCTCTGGACTAATTTCTTCCTTGAGTCCTTGTGGAAGATCTCAGTGGCTGATCTTTCAGAAGAAGATCCCAGGCCTTACCTCTGAGATGCCTCTGGGTGGACTGGAATCTCCCAAGTTTCCGTTAGCAGCGAGTGTGTGAGCAGTGGGCAGCATCCAGGAACTCACGGTTTTTACAAAGATGGTCTTCATTCCTGCTGGTTCCACTGGGATTTGTGGCCTATTGCTGGCATCTCCTGAGCCTTAAACTATTAGATGGAGAACAGTCGAAGGTCCCCAGCTGGTCCAAAACTTAACTGTCAAGTGCTTTTTTGTTGGCAGGGGGCGGGGAAGCTGACACTTATAAGGGACCTCAACTTCGCTCTCCTCTTTGCAGGGCTTTTCATTCTTCACAGTAGATAGGGACCCATTATCCTACTGACCCTAACCCAAACTGTCAAGTAGAATAATGAAAGAGAATCAATTGGCCAGATGTGAGGACATGACTTGTAGCCCACAGGTCACACCCTCCCTGGCAAGTGACATTTTGGAGGAAGCTTCAGAGGGCATCAAGCTCTGAAACTGGAGGCTGAGGGCCAATCACAGTCACCAACGGGGAGAGAAACAGCTCAAACAGGAGGCCGAAGTCCCAAACCTAAAATGCAGGGGCTGTCCTCACAGCTGCCATCCTGAAGTGGTGCGAATGGGTGATGCACTCAGGGGCAAATCGAAAGGTTGGGGGTTCAAGTTCATCCTCAGAAGAGAGGTCAGGTGACCTCCTTCCTGAAAGGAAAAATAAAGCTATCAGGCTTGCACAATTTAAAAAAATCATTTTATTGGAAGCTCGTACAACTCTTATCACAACCCATACACCCATCCATTGTGTCAAGCACATTTGTACATTTGTTGCCATCATCAGTCGAAAAACATTTGCTTTCTACTTGGTATCAGCTCCTCATTTTCCCCCTCCCTCCCCAACCCCTCCTTCATGAACCTTTGATAATTATAAATTATTATTATTTTGTCAGTGTCTTACACTGTGTGCCGTCTCCCTTCATCCACTTTTCTGTTGTCTGTCCCCCAGGAAGGAAGTCACATGTAGATCCTTGTAATCGCTTCCCCCTTTCCAACCCACCCTCCCAGTATCGCCACTCTCACCACTGGTCCTGAAGGGATCATCCGCCCTGGATTCCCTGTGTTTCCAGTTCCTATCTGCACCAGTGTACATCCTCTGGTCTAGCCAGATATGTAAGGTAGAATTGGGATCATGATAGTGTCGAGGGAGGAAGGAAGCATTTAGGAATTAGAGGAAAGTTGTATGCTTCATCGTTGCTACATCGCACCCTGACTGGCTTGTCTCCTCCCAGTGACCCTTCTGTAAGGGATGTCCAGTTGCCTACAGATGGGCTTTAGGTCCTCAACCTGCCCTCCCCCTCATTTACAATGATATGATTTTTTTGTTCTTTGATGCCTGATGCCTGATCCCTTCCACACCTCATGATCACACAGGCTGGTGTGCTTCTTCCATGTGGGCTTTGTTGCTTCTGAGCTAGATGGCTGCTTGTCTACTTTTAAGCCTTTAATGCCCCAGACACTATATCTTTTGATAATTGGTCACCATCAGCTTTCTTTACCACATTTGTCTATGCACCCGCTGTGTTACTTTAGCGATTGTGTCCGGAAGGTGAGCATCATGGAATGCCAGGTTAATAGAACAAAGTGTTCTTGCATTAAGGGTGTACTTGAGTGGAGGCCCAATGTCCACCTGCTATCTTAATACTAAACCTATAAATATATGCACATAGATCTATTTCTGCATCATCATATATAAATATATTTACATATGCACATGCCTTTGTTTAGCCCTCTATAAATGCCCTTTGCCTCCTAGTTCTTTCCTCTATTTCCTTTTACTTTCCTCTTGTCCCACTGTCATGTTCAGCCTTCATTTGGGTTTCAGTAATTCCTCTCAGGTACATTGCCCTTGGTCAATCAATTGTACACAACTCTTGTTGATATGGTTGAACTATTGAATTATGTGATGTGTGGGTTATATCTCAAAGCTGTTAAAAAAATACATAAATTAGGCTTTGGAGGACAATTCTACTCCGGCCCACATGAGGTCACCATAGACATGGTCTCAATGGCGACTGGTTGACTAGTGGGTGATATGAGTACTGCTACATGCCATCGTCCCACGTGGCACCTTTTACAAACATACGCTTACCTCGCCTCTCAGTGGGGAAAGTCCCTAAGTCGTCCATTGGTGCCGACTCACAGCATCCCTACAGGGCAGGGGAGAGTTGCCTTTGTGGGTTTCCGAGACGGCAACTCCTTACGGGAGTAGAAAGCACTGTCTTTCTCCCAACGGGCAGCTGGTGGTTTTGAACTGCTGACCTGATGGTTAACAGCCCAATGTGTAACCACTGTGCCATGAAAGGACGTGTTAGAAAGCCCACCACCATCTGGCTGGATTTCTCTCAGAATCCCAGCTTACCGCCAGCCCAGTGCAAAGCAAAAATCAAGGCAAAATCTATTATGAACAGTTCAATGTGAGCTTTGGGGGGTTTGGGTTTTTTTTAGGGTTGCTAGACTCCAATAGGCTATTAAGAAAGTCAGGCTTAATTGTTAGGTTAATTCAGGGCCTCACTACGGCAGCCACCCATGATTTTAAATCTGGCGAGCGGGGCCTCCATCTTTCATATTGGGCTGCAGAAGTTTTGTCCCCATTCAGCGCTCGCAATGTCCCACACAATGGCATGCTTGCAGCTTGTGTATCCGAGAGAAGAAGCAAGCCCCTTGAACTGGCCCGCGGGAACAAAGGGTTTCCAAGATGCGTCGAGTAGCAGATGTTGAGTTATCTGAAGGGGTCAGAATGCCAATTAGATATTGAACATGACAGGAGGAAGGAGGGGTTTCCAAAACAAATGAGCGATGAATAGGCGCCGGCCCCGAGTTTCGGCTCAGGCCCCGCTGTTCTTTTATACTATGATTTGTGGCAAATTTGTTTTGTCACTGAGGCATGGCTCCCCCTGGATTTTAAACTGATTTTATAATCACTGAAAGAATTCTCCCCCCACACTTAAATGTCCCCCACCCCCACCCCCACCCCCACCCCACCCCCACCCCCACCCCCACCCCAGCAACACTGAATATAAAAAGAACACCTTCCAAAATAGTAAATATGTATTAAAATAAAAAAAGAAAAGAAAAAAAATAGTAACTATGTGACTAAGCCCCATACTGCGTCTGTGAGAGACAAGCAAAGAAGATTACTCCTATGTGGACAAATAGAAAGCAGAGAGGCCCAGAGAGAGGGAATTGTTTGACGAAGCCAATTTCCTTTCCCCTAGAAATCAGAAAGAGTTCGGTATAGTTTTGGCTTTGGTTTTAAGGGTGAAAATGCTCATCATTTAGTCCAGTCCCTTCCAAGGTGACCGGTTTGCATGTCATTGCATAAGGGCGGGGTTTAAAATCCCAAGACACACGCAAATGAGAACAAACGTGGGAATGCCCAGACCCCAAACTGTTCCACGTTAATGATGTATTTATTCTGGGGGGGACCTTTATAAATCATCCTCAGAGAAACAAGCCTCAGGTAGCAAGGGGCTCACAGCAGCGTCCTGTTTAAATAATTTCATTCAGCTCCTGAGACACTTTGGTCACCTTTATTTAATTTTATTTTCCTGGAAGCCACCCACATTTGCTAAAATTATATTGCTGAGTGGGCTTCTACTCATTTTTCTCTCTCCCTCCCTCCCTCTCCTAACCTCCCGCTCTCCTAACGCCGCCAAGGACTGAACAGCACAAGCCGCCCATAGAAAGGAAATTGAGATTGCATTGATTTAAGTCTGCCAGTGCCGTGGCCAAATTACTCAGTTCTCTCTTGACCTCTGGGGTCAGATTTGACTATTTATGCTATCTGCTAATGCTTCACGATTTTTCATGGCTTTGCCTGTTAATAATTCTGACCTGTCGCCTTAACAGCCCTCGGGTCGCTATATTAAACAATCACTAATTACTCCCCCAGAACATATCAACCCCAGGTTAAAAATGTCATTTGAATTTTTTTAAAGCGCCCCCCAAAGTTTCTGCGTTTGCACACTTCTGAGAAGCCAGACTCGGTTGGCTTTAAGTTATAAATGGAAAAGAATCTGGCTTCCTCTAATTATTAACTGGGAAACTGCTTGAAAGGAGACTGCCCCAGCCGATGCAGTGTGACTGGCGGCAAATGTGGAAGCGGGGGCAGATGGGGGGCTTTGGACCGCACCTTCAGAAACCCCCGCATTGACCGCCAGATAGGGCGAGGGTCGTGGGGAATTCTCCGTCTTTCGCTCTCGCTGGCTTTACCCTCAAAGAACCAAAACCTGCGTGTGAATTACGCGCCACGCAGCACCGTGGCAGGGGAAGAGTGGGCCAGACCACCATGGGCCTCGGAGATCTGACCTTTTTGTTTACCGGCCTTCAAAATGCGGACTCGGAGCGACCGAAAAAGGCAACACCAGGTTTCCCATCCCCGATGTTTCCCACGAGACGTGACTGCGCATCTTACGTGTCGGGGGGTGTGCAGCTCATTTACAACGTGCCTCCCAGGTGGGATGGGAAGCAACAACAATAACAAAAAAGTTCTGGCCACAAATAAAAGGTCATTCATTTTACATCAAAGAGAGGAAGAGCAAATTAAAACGATAATTCCACTGGACCGTGCAATTGGAATTTCATGGCGGGGGAGGGAGGGATTTCAAGAGCTGAGGTTGGGGGGCTGCGCCCACACGTCCCCCCTCCGCGCAACCCCCGTGGTGGGTCTGGGGCATCATCTGCGATGGGGAATGCCAATGTAATCCAGTCGCCACCTCTGCCTCAAGTAAACAACTGAAATATGACAGGAAAGCCGTTCCCCGCCAGCTTCCTGCTTTCCTGCTCTCTGCATTCTTACCCATAAACCTCTAATTCATGTCAGCACGCAGAGGTCACCGCCAAAAATCAGAGGCTAAATATGCCCTTTGTCCCAACAGGAGGATAACAGAGAGCTCCCCCCTCCCCCCAGCTTTAACCCCACGGTGGCCGGGGGCCAGGTGGCCCCACACTGGCCAAGCCACATGGCAGCCAGTGTGCTTGCACGCCCCCAGGCCAAGCTACCACACGCACGTGCTTTAAATCGGCTTTTGGGTTTCGGGTCGATTCGGAGAGGCAGAAGTGTGGCTTCTCCTCACCAGGCACCCCTAATGCAAACGTCTCCCTGAGCAGGACCATCAGATTTCCAGGCATCTGTGGAGGGCTGGGGGGGCGGTAGGTGACAAGCCACTCGGAACTAAATGACACACACTTTGCTCAGGTTTTTCCCAGTGTCTCCACTCCTGCCCCGTTTCTGTCTTGGGATGCAACCCAGACCACTGGGTGACCTTTAGACATTTGTAAATTTGCACCTTCAGATCATCTTTTGGCTTATTGGGGGGGTGTGGGGTGTTATTTATAAATAACCAAATGGTGTCCAGAGTAACAACCATCTGAATTTATTCTGAGTAGCGATAAGCTGGCGAAATCGCCCCATTTGCCTGAGCTTCGTATCTATGCAGGATCAATTCCATTGATCGTTCTCCAATTGAAAGAAGAAGAGGTTTCATTGGACACGAAGAGAGCTAGCCTTTAGATGCTATTGCCCACACATAGGATTTGCAAGAAACCGCACAACTGATGGGACTTTTGGTTGGGTTTCTTAGCCTTAGTTTTCCTCTCCGGAAAATGGGCATAATCATTGTTTTTGTTCTTACCCCCTGGGAGATCTGGAGGAGGCTAAGTTTGGGCTGTTTGTCCCTGGAGAGATGATTCCACTTGACATCTTCCACCTCCCTCTTTGCGCCTCTAAGATGATAACAGTTGCACCCTTGGAGGGTGGTTATAGGGTCCAATGAGATGGTTGGGATAAACCACTTAGGAAGGAGCCTAGAAAATCTGGCATCCGAGGGGGGTGCGAGTGGTTAATGTGCGTGGTCGCGAAACAAAAAACTGAAGGTTCAAATCCACCCAGATGAGTGGTGGAAGAAAGGCCTGGCAACACGCTTCTGAAAGGCAGCCCTTGACAGCCCGGGCAGCACAGTTTCACCCTGCGCGCCAGAGGGGACCACGCGCAGCAAGACTCAAGGACAGCTAGGTTTGTGTCTTCCTTATTTTCTTTTTCAATGAGTACCTAACCCCAAACCCACTGCCATCGCGTCGACCCAAGAGGACAAAGCAGTACTGCCCTATGGGACTCCCAAAGCTTTACTTTCTTACAGAAGCCAATGGATACACCTTTCTGCAGCAAAGCACCCCTGGGTTCGACTCACCGACCTTTCACTTAGCAGCCGAGCACTTGACCGCTGTACCGCCGCCAGGGCTCCTTCAAGACACGTTCGCAGCTTTTCATTTGAGCGGAGAATAGTAGCTTTCACATTGGGCTGCTCCCCACGCGGCCGGCAGTTCAAAACCATCAGCCGCTCCGAGGGAAAAAGGTGACTTTCTACTCCCTTAAAGACTTACAATCTCAGAATCTTACCCACAGGGGCAGTTTGACCCTGTGCTGCAGTGCTCTGTGAGGTGTTTTATAATTTGTCATTTAGAAACACAAAGCAGAAGAAGAGCTCTGGAAAGAGGGTAGACTTGTCATTTCTTAACACAGTCCAGGGCTGGTCTCTCTAGAGCACTGGCACTCGGGGTTCGGTGACTGGTGTGGGGGATCCCAGCCTTGGAGGATCTTAGCAGCACCCCTGGCTAGGCCCACGAGGGGCCAGTCAGTAGCACCCCCACATGGAGATCATCAGAAATGTCTCTTCACACTGCCAGATGTCCCCTGGAGGCCTTGCATAGGGTGACCGAGGTCAAGCTGGGACTCTGGCATCCCACCTCTGTCCCTTGTTCGCTGTGGAACTAGGATTCCACAACCCCAAGAGGGTCTGTCACAGAGGATGGCCACAAAGCCCCAGGACCCCGCAGTGGACAACCATAACAGACAGGGAAGCTCTCTTGCTCACCATCTCAGCTGTGTCTGCAGTCTTCCCAAGCCCGTGTTTCCAGCTCGTAGGCTTCCCGGGAAGCATTCCGAGCTCCTCCATGTACCCCGTGCCCCAGGCGGCCCTGTTCACATCCTCCAACGGATGGCACTCCTTTTCAGTATCTTCTGAACTGGAGGGACAAAAAGGAGTCTGAGAGGCAAGATCAGGCTTAGGATGGAAGGGGACCGGTTTCTCAGTGAAACTCCCGGGACAGCCCTGGCTACCTCTGAGTATGAGCAGGGGCTTGTCGGGTGGAGGGGGCGGGGGGTTGGGGGGAGAACAACTGCTCGAGCTAACTTTCCCAGCCGTTTTCTCCCCAATACATTTTTCAGTTTTCTGAAAACGTCTTCCTAATAAGTTTCCTAATACGTGTCCCGCCTCCCCTCCGGACACCTTCCCGCCCCCCGCCCCCCACCCTGGATTGCCTTGTGTCCTGGGAGAAAATCGATCTATCAAGATTGCCCTTCGCACTTCCCAAACAGTGTAAACACCCTGCTGAGCTGACCTCTCGGCCCTGAATGGAAGTGGCCCAGCAGCTCCCCCTCGGGAGTCACCGTCCTGACTGGCCTTGCTCTCTGGATCATATCAGCAAATCCAAGCCCACATCTGGGCCATAAAATCATCTTCGTTAGCTTCGATCTTGCAGAATAACCAATGGAGGGATTAGCTCTTTGAGCTAGCCTACCCTGCTCCACTGATGCCTGACACCCACTGCAACAGGTTTGGTTTGGAATAAACTCCTGTATGGATACGTGCATGTAGGCAGCCTGGTGGCGTAATAGTTATAGGTTGGGCTGTAACCGCAAAGTCAACAGTTCAAAACCACCAGCTGGTCCGATGGAGCAAGACGAGGCTTTCTACTCCTGTAAAAAGTGACAGTCTCAGAAACTCATAGGGACACTTCCATCCTGTCCTATGAGGTCGGTAAGAGTCAATATTGAATCAATGCTCATGAGTTGAGTTTGAATATGCATGACCTAGACTGCCAGTAGCAATGTTTTTTTGCCTCAGCCTGTCCTGCTGTGACTTTTCTCCTGGGGTAGCTATGAGGATGGGAGGAAGGAGTCAGGCACCAAAACCGGGCCTGGCACAGGAAAGGCAGATGCTAGTTATTAAGACTCATGTCCCTGACCGTCCCCCAGGCTTTCCACAAGACAGACAAGCATGTCTCCACTGTTACCCTTGGATTCCCTGCAGAGCGGCCATTCGGCCTTCGACCCTGGCCCTGGCCCTGGCCCAGTGAATGGGCAACTCAGACAAGGCGCCCTGGAAGGAAAGAGTGGCTCATACTCATTGTCCAACCTGGGGAGGCCCCCTCATTAAATGCTTCCGGCAGCTTTTGTTGACCAGGAGCAGTGAGGAGGTTTTCACTGGGAGCGGTTACCTACTTGCAATAGCCGTTTCTCCCCTAAGTGTTTCCAAACATGCTCGGTGTGTGTTTGCACCCAGGGGTCATCGGCCAGCGAATCATCTCAGGCGCCCCTGCCGCCGCCTCCTCCACCACTCCATTGCCTGTGCATGCCGCGCGCGCGCGCGCGCACACACACACACACACACACACACACACACACACACACACACACACACACACACACTGGACCTTCCTCAAAGCTAATGACATTCCTTTATGCGCCCATCCCCTCCCCCGCATCTGGTCCGCATTTTGCTTCCGTGGAAATTAGAAACCCTATCACTTTTCCCTGCGTTTTGAACTGCCCTGGCTTCACGTAGATTTTTTTTCTCTTCCCTTTGTGCTCCTCTCTTCCTTAAAAAAAAACAAAAAAAAAACCACTTCCGATCGCCCTTATCAATACTTTCTGTAAATATAAATAAATACATGCATTTGACATACATGCGTGTTTGCAGTTCTTGACTTAACTGTTCTTTATAAATATTTACGGGTCACATGTTACTTGTAGTTTATGCTAGATGTTGCATCATATGTCATGTACTTCTGAATTCTAGTGTCTGAACAGATAGTATTTCTTTTTATATCGAACAAATAATATTTCTGGGTTATTCGTTCTGTAGAGAGATGGGTCTCTGCCATCGAGTGAGCCCAGTCCGACTCCTGTCAACTTTCTCTATGGTGTCCAAGGGCTTAAAAGAAACCACGTACGCGGTGCCGCTTTGTGGGGATAGACAGGCTCCTCTTTCTCCCGTGGAGCAGCTGGTGGTTCCCAACTGCTGAACTTGACAGGGAGACAGACAGACAGACATGCGGTTTAAGGTGTACACTTGGAGCAATCTGGGTGATCTCACCTTCCAGAACTTGCCCAGTCCTGGATCTGCAAAGCCTAGCAGCATGCAAGGGTATAGGCCAGAAAGAGCAGGTGGCGCCCCCCTCTGCTGGACACGTGAAACACATGGACTCATCCCAATGCCGATTCCGCATGATCTGAAGAGGCCTCGCATCCAATCCCAGCCTCACCACTTGTCCGCTGCGTGACCTTGGGCAAGTGACTTGGCCTCTCTGTGTCTGCTTCCTGGTTTATAAACTGGGGGTTCTAGGACAGTGATGGGTAATCAGGAAGAAAGACTTCAACCTGCTCAGCCAGGTAACCTCCCAATACAGATGAGCAATTACTGTTACCCAGGGTGGTACAAGATTGCTCAGATATTAATCCCCCACCCCCACTCCCCTAGAGCTGGATCATCAAGCAGAGTGCCATTATGCCTCAGGTTTGATGCAGAGTCTGGCCAATGATGTCCAAACGTTCAAACCACGCCCTCCATCATTTATGCAGGTAGCCCTGCGCCCCCTGGTGTGGGTGTGCCAATTTATTGATGATGACTGAGAATTCAGAAGGAGCCCTGTTGGCATCGTATATCCCGCTGTGCGCTTCACAGTGTAGGCAGATTCTGACTGTTAGCCAATGGAATGTAAGCAAAAGTGACAAGCGCCAGGGGACAGTCCCTCTTACTCTCTTCTTCTGTCCGGCTGCCTAATATTGGACCCAGGGGGGGCTCTGAGATCCTTGAAGTCTACACAAGACAGAGCCCCAAACAAGAACCAAGGTGGGTCCTGGATACCAAGGACCTTCGGGGCTGTCTCAGACCACCTACCTAGATTTAATGGAAAGAAAACAAGCTTGTTAAGTCACTGTGTTCTAAGGTTTTCAAGGTCACTCCCAGCAGAATATGTGTATGTGTGTATGTGTATGTATATCCCAGCAGAATGTGTATACATACACACACACAGTACATGTCTTTTGTTTTTTAATCATTTTCTTAGGGGCTCATACAACTCTTATCACAATCCATACATACATCAATTGTGTAAAGCACATTTGTACCTTCATTGCCCTCATTATTCTCAAAACATAAGCCTAAGCCCCTGGCATCAGCTCCTCATTTTCCCCCTCCCTCCCTGCTCCCCCCTCCCTCATGAACCCTTGATAATTTATAAATTATTATTTTGTCATATCTTGCCCTGTCCGATGTCTCCCTTCACCCACTTTTTTGTTGTCCGTCCCCCAGGAAGGAGGTCACATGTAGATCCTTGTAATCGGTTCCCCCTTTCCGACCCATCCTTCCTCTACCCTCCCAGGATCGCCAGTCTCAACCCTGGTCCTGGAGGGATGATCCGCCCTGGATTCCCAGGTCCTATCTGTACTAGTGTAGTACGTGTATTTTAACCTGGAATAAAAATCAAGTCAGGCTTCTGTTACACCTCAGTGTGCCCTGCACAAGCTTCCCCGAAGTCCCCCCCGCACCGAGCAGCCCCTCTTGCTGACGGATAGTGCTGAGCCACCCATTGCCAATGTCTCTGGCGTCAGGTACACGTCCACCCTGTGTTAGCACACGTAAGATGTTACGGTGACTTTAATCCAGCCAGCATTTTGTCACTTGACACATGTGTTGCTTTGCGTCTGGACTGTAAGAGACAGGCAGACACGTGAGCTGGCCCTGCGTCCTTGTCTCTTCTCGGCCCTCAAAGGGAATGGATGGGAAATCGGCAGAGCCAGGTTCAGGCTGGACCTGGGACTTCTCAGGATGAGTCCTGTTTCCAAGACAGAAGAAGGCAATAAAGACGACTTGCTGGTTTTTATGACTGAAGTGATGTAATTTATAGAACAGCCCAAATGACCACTTCAGATTCAGAGTAGAAATTAGCATGTTTAAAGGGGAAACAAAAGGCAGCTCTTACACTCACAGCTAAAATGTTGACATAAATTTCACTCAGAACTTAAAAACAGTAATCTAATTTCATTTGCCTGGAGGAGGGATTAAAAAAAAAGACCCATGCCATCTCCTCCTCCTCCTCCTCTTCCTCCTCCTCCTCCTCTTCCTCCTGCTCCTCCTTCTCCTCCTCCTGTTCCTCTTGTTCCTCCTCCTCCTCTTCCTCCTCCTTACCATAAAATTGCAATAGAGGAAAAAGTTCCCAGGCGGTGAGTTCAAGGACTTGTTAGAAACTCAAAACCAGATACTGACTAAGGAAAGAACCCCACAAACCTATAGAAATGGGGCTGTAAATGAACTTCCGAAACCTAGTTATAGCTCTGCCGTTCTCCCAGGCCAAACAAAAGCTGATTAGGAATTCTCCTGTCTCCAATGATATTCTTCCTTGCACACATTGGGTGAAGTTTGTTACCCTCCCATTTGCTCTCAAACTCACAGGCCAATTTTTAATCTTAAGTAGATTGTTGGTAAGCCACTCACCGACGGTCCTACAAGAAGGGAACTTGCTCTTGTTAGCCAGGAAGAACAGAAGAAAGTCTTGAAGAAAAAATAAAGAAGAAGAAGAAAAGCTTGGACGTGGGGATCCCCCTAACACCCACCACCACAGGATGTGACTCAAGAAACTTTGGGAACATCAGTCTTCCCAGAGTGAGCAGTAGGCTCAAGGGATTAGTAAGGAAGTGATTTTCGTTAAGATGAGGGATCATCTAGGGACACACGGCTACGCTTCCAGTGATGCTGAGATACTGGACCTCTAGTCCCAGCCCAATGAAGGAGAAGGTATCTGGGGCTGATATATTCTTAATACCTCTCCCCTCTTCTACTCCGTCCTTTTTAACAAGGGGCCGGAGCAGAGCCTTTAGCAGGCTTGAAAACCTAACTAGAATTTAATTTGTTAAGCCATCTGTAGCTTTCCTACTTGTAACAGGGATCCTGGTTTCCCCATCCCCTCCCTCTCTCCCTGCCACCAAGCCAATGCCAATTCCCAGGGACCCTGTGAGTGCCTGAGCCGGTCCCTGCTTATGGGCGTCGAAAGCCTTGTATTTCTCCACTGGTGATAGTAATCTATAACGTTACCTTTTAAAATAAATTTGTATAAGCGAAACAACATGGGTTGAATAACTTTACATAGATGTACGTGCAGGCTCCAAAAAGTTGGAGAATTTCATTATCTGTTCATTCTACTTTTCCACAAACTTTCATATTGCGTGTGTGTGCGTGTGTTAAGTAAACTCTGGAAAACTCAGGCCCCATACGGAATGGTGGAGGTGGTCCATGACTGATGGATACTGGGAAACTCTGGGCTGCGGAGTCGTCCCCCTTTTTCCTCTCCTATCCCTCAGGCAGGAGCCCCCGTGCTGGGTTGAGTTATGCGTTGGGCTGTGAGCTGCGAAGTCAGAGTTTGAGGGACTAGCTGCTCTGTGAGACAAAGACGAGGCATTCTACTCCCATAAAGCGTGACAGTCTTGGAAACCCACAGGGACAGTTCTACTCCGTTCTGTAGGCTGGCTCTGAGTCGGAATCGAATGGTTGGCAGTCTGTTTGTTGGTGTTGTTTTGGTTTGTTCTTTGTGCAACTTTTCTTAGAGAATGCTGAAATGCCGCTGGCGGGTGCCCTGAGTTGGTTCTGACTCGGAGTAACCCCATGGACGCGGAGGCATCGCCCGTCTTGCCGTCCTCACCATCACAGGTCCGTGTGAGCCCGTGGTTGGGGTCACGGCATCCATCCATCTGTTGGATGCTCTTTCTCATTTGCACTGACCTACTTCAGCACGCATGGCGTCCTTCTCCAGGGATTGGTCTCTCCCGACAACATGTCTAACACATGTGAGGCAAACCCTGAAACGGGGTCGGCCACTTAGGTAAGACCTGTGAATTCAGAGGATTTTTCTTTTACATTTGTAAATGGTTGGGAGGGGAAAAGTCAAAGGGAGATCAATATTTTGGGACGCATGAGTCATAGTGGAATTCAGATGCTAGTGTCTCTAAATAAAGTTTTATTGGCACACCACCATGCCAGTTGCTTATAAATGATGGTAGCTGTTTCCCCGTAGAGTGGCAGGTGGGACACCTAGACAGGGGTCATTCACATCTGGGGTCTTAACCCGGGACAGGAAAAGGGTCCTCCCAATCCTACCATAATACCAGCACCTTTTCATTTGCAGCACCTTATCCGTGGCAGAGCATGTTTCACATTTTTTAGCTCATTTATGAACTCCCTCACTACAATAGTCAGGGTAGACTGGGCCGGTTGGGCTAGCTGACACCTAGACCTCTTCTTCTAAGGAGAGGGAGTGGCGAGACACTCGCCCCAACAAGATCAAAGCCGAGCAACTCGGTGTGTGAGATGACATGTCAGTTGGGGTCTTCTACTCACTTGCTGTCTCGTCAGTTAATCAGCAATGTCGTACACATCCATAGAAGGAAATAACACAATATTCCCACCACTATCGCGGAGATTCCAGCTCTTAGTAACTCTATAAACAGAGTAGAACTGCTCCTGGGGATTTCTGAGACTATACTCTGAATCGGAGCAGATAGCCTCATCTGTCTCTCCAGGAGCGGTGGGTGGGTTTGAACCACCAATCTTGCTGTTAGCAAACCAATGCTTGGTCCACAGCCCATCAAAGTTCTAGAAAAGTCACTTGGAATCCTACAGTCCAGCAATAACAACCATTAGCATCTTAATTAATACACAAACAAAGAAGAATTTATTTGGGCAGCGTGGTAGTTACATAATTTCATGTCAACTTGATAAATAAGTGTAGGGGTGGAGTCTAGCCTGTCAATCAGGTCCCAGCCTAGTGATGCCACCTTGTGGGTGTGGCCTTCTCATGAGGATTCTGGGAACTTCATCTCTTTCTCCCTGAAGCAGGGCTACACTCTCTCTCTCTGCCTCACCTTCCTGCTGGCAAACCACTCAGAAACCTGCCGGAGACCTGCAAAACCCCTAGAGATGTGTCCACCACCATTGGATCCACAAGACTTCCTGCATTTTGCATGATGGTATGTGTTGCATGAGTCTGAAGAAGGATTTATGAACTCATATTGGACTTATGAGCTAATATGAGACAAAGGGACTTGATCTCCACTGGGCTGGGCTGTTTTCTCAATCTACAATTGTTATTTTATACAAAGCCGTCTCTTACACATCAACGAGCATCCCTGGATTTGTTTCTCTAGTCAAGCCAGTCTAACACGAGCATTAATCCATGGTTACACTAAAAACACAGAGGAGTCAGAAGAAATGAGGGTTCTCTGTGGACACCGATGAAAACAGATCATTGTACCCCGAGGCTCGGCAACAAGGCATACAAACACGGCAAGGAGCATGACAATGGAACAGGGCCGGGCAGTGCGTTGAAGACCACGGTGAGTTGGAGCTGGGCACTTAACAATGGGCCCAGGATGCCTATGAATAACTATAAAGGGGCAGACTCTTTATGATCTAGTTCACAGGTAGAGGTTGAGGTCCTTAAACACCAACACCAACACACGCACACACACAAATGAACCCTCTACCTTCCAGCTGTTTCCAACTCATAGCGAGTCTACAGGCCGGGCCCCTTTGGGTGTCTGAGCTGGCCACTCTCAAGCCGATCTCATGCTTTCAGCTCCATGTATAACTCTCAGCACCGCCGGGGCACCCTGAGGTCCTTAACCAGTTGCCCAATGAACTTTCCTGGTTTTAACAAGGTTGTTAAAAAGCACCCTCGTGTGGAAAGAAAATGGTATGCTTATCGGGATTAATTAACTAGATCTAATTTTTAGGTTGGAACTTTATTTTCCTAGTTTAAAGGCCCCATGTGAACTGGAAAAACAGGTTTGATTTGCTACCGAAGTGTAACAACTAGACCACATAGAAAGCGTTCTCCTTTTTCGTGTGTAATGTTTATTTTTTATGTTTTGGTTCTTCTTGCTTTCAGTATGGGATAATACTTGCCAAGCATGTAGCACAAATTAGATTTTAATATAGATGTGCAATTAGTACACATGAATGGATAATGACTGTAAGAAAGAGGTATTCTTAAAATAAGGTTATGAGGGCATGGTTTTAAATTTCTACTTAAAACTATATGTCATAAATAACTAACCTTGTTTAGGATTGGAATGCAAGGTGCCCTGGTGGCACAGTCGTTCAATTCTGGGTTGCTAACCAAAAGGTTGGCTGTTCAAACCCACCAGCTTCTCCATGAGAGAAAGCTGCAGCCGTGTGTTTTCATAAATATGTCAGCCTTGAACATGCTATGGAGCAAGAGTGAGGTTGTGACTCAACAGCAACAGGATTGAGATTCTGGTCTGAGCAGAACACATAACTCTTATTGACAAGTGAAGAGGCCTGGCGGTGTGGTAGGTGGTCCTCCAGCTACAAGGTCGGTGGTTCAAACCCACCCACAAGCTGCTCGGTGGGAGAGAAATAAGGCTTTCTCTTGCTATGAGGAGTTAGTCTCTGACACCCGTGGGGGCAGTGCTAGCCTGGCCAAAGGGCAACTATGCATTGGGGTGGGTTCCCTGGCAGGGATTTTATTTTAAAATAATCATGTGACAAGAAATGGGGCAAGTAACAATCAGAATGATCCTTGTTGACATTATAATAACTAACAACACGAGGTGCTAGACCCTGGGGACATAAGTTATTTGTTTCTGTCAGATTGTTATTCAATAAATCTTTGCTAAATCCTGTATCTTTGGACTACTATATCACTCAGGTAGAACAGAGCTCTTTCTTATCCCTCTAAGCCAACGGTTCTCAACCTGTGGGTCACAACCCTTTTGGGGGGTCAAATGACCCTTTCACAGGGGTCGCCTGGTTCTTAACATTAGCAACATTATGGTTATGAAGTAGCAACAAAAATAATTTTATGGTTGGGGGGTCACCACATGGACACTATATTAAGGGGTCACGGCATGACTGAGGTTGAGAACCGCTGTTCTAAACAATGACTCCTTCCAGAATTCACCATCATTTAAAACACTGAGTGCTGAAGAGGTATACTCTAGCCCAGGTGGCGATGAAGCATGGTAGTAGGGCAAGAGGAAAGTCAAGGGAGATGGAGGAAAGAGCTAGGAGTCAAAGGGCATTCATGGAGGTCTAGACAAAGACATGTACATGCAAATATATATAGGAGGATGGGGAAATAGATCTATGTGTCTATATTTATAGGTCAAGTATTAAGGTAGCGGAAGGACCTTGGGCCTCTACTCAAACACTCCCTCAATGCATGAATACCTTCTTTTATTAAATTGGAACTCTATGATGCTCACTCTCCCGACACAACGGCTGGAGCCAAAGCGGGTGAACAAGTAAATGTGGTGAAGAAAGCTGATGGTGCCCGGCTATCAAAAGAGATAGTGACTGGGGTCTTAAAGGCTTGAAGATAAACAAGCGGCCATCTAGCTCAGAAGCAACAAAGCCCACATGGAAGAACACACCAGCCTGTGTGATCACGAGGTCCCGAAGGGATCAGTTATCAGACATCAAAGAACAAAAAATCATATCATTGACTGCACACCTCCATGATAGGATCGCTGAAGACAAATGGGTGCATAAGCAAATGTGGTGAAGAAAGCTGATGGTGCCCGGCTATCAAAAGAGATAGTGTCTGGGGTCTTAAAGGCTTGAAGGTGAACAAGCGGCCATCTAGCTCAGAAGCAAAAAAGCCCACATGGAAGAAGCACACCGGCCAGTGCGATCACGAGGTGCCCAAGGGACCAGGTATAAGGCATCATGCAAAAAAAAAAAAAGATATAAGTGTGTGTATGTATGTGTATATATGTGTTTATATGTATATGTATATATATACCATATTAAATGAAGGGGGAAGTGCAGAGTGGAGACCCAAGGCCCAAGTGTCGGCCAATGGAGATCCCTTCATAGAGGCGTTTAGGAGAGGAGATGGGTTAATTAGGGTGCGAGGTAGTACCGATGAAGAACACAGCTTTCCCCCAGATCCTGGATGCTTCCTCCCCCCAACTACCATGATCTGAATTCTACCTTGCAGGGCTGGATAGGACAGAGGCTGTACACTGGTACATATGAGGGCTGGAGGTACAGGGAATCCAGGGTGGATGATACCTTCAGGACCAAGGGTGTGAGGGACGATGCTGGGAGAGTGGAGGGTGAGTGGGTTGGAAAGGGGGAACTGATTACAAGGATCCACATGTGACCTCTTCCCTGGGAAGGGGGGAAGGGAGACTCCGGATAGGGCAAGATATGACAAAATAACGAGGTATAAATTACCGAGGGCACATGAGGGAGGGGGAAGGGGGAGGGAGGGGAAAAAAAAAAAGGAAGACCTGATACAAGGGGCTTAAGTGGAGAGCAAATGCCTTGAGAATGATTGGGGCAGGGAATGTATGGATGTGCTATATACAATTGATGTATGTATATGTATGGATGGTGATAAGAGTTGTATGAGTCCCTAATAAAATGTAAAAAAAGAAAAGAGGAGAAAAAAATGATTAGGGCAAAGACTGTACAGATGTGCTTTATAAAATTGATGTATGTATATGTATGAACTGTGACAAGAATTGTATGAGCCCCTAATAAATTGTTAAAATTTAAAAAAAAACAAAAAAACACTGAGTGCTGATGTACAGGGCATGTCGAAGGTTGACTTAATCCCTCTGTCGCCATTTATAATAGTAGTGACCAAGTGTCTGGCCTTCACGAATAGTTGCTGTCTAATCCAGGGCTAGCCCATGTTTCCTGTAAAGCGGCAGAGAGAGCGAGCACTGTCAGGCTTGGTAGGTCACACAGCCTCTGTCACAAGCACTCAACTTTGATGCTGTAACGTAAGGCAGCCAAGGACAATGTGACTAGCGACAAGCATGACTGTCTTCCAGGCAAGCCTCTTCACAAACACTGGAATTTCAATTCTCTAAGTTCCCATCCCCCACGCCCCACCCCAACTATCCGAAATTGTAAGACTCCTCCTTAGCTCACAGCTATACCAAAACAGGTGACGGGATATATGTGGCCCGCAGGCTATAGCTGGTCAATTGGGTCTCATCTAATCTTCTCGACAGACCATAAAGTAGGAATTACTTGCTATCATTTTGTGAGTGAGGGAAACGGAGGGTCAGAAAGTTTAAAGAACCTGCCCAAGGTGAGCAAACCAGAAGATGGCGGGGCCAGGATTGAAAGCCGGCTTGCTGATTGCAAACCTCTCGGCTCTTTGCAATCCCCTGATGTCTCTTAAGCCTCAGTCTTCTCATCGGCAACATGGAGATCATGAAGAAGCAGCTTTCCTGCAGGCCCCTGTGAGACTTTGACGGAACTAACAAAACAAGTTCTTGGTGCACACTGACAGCTAAAAAGCCATGAGCAAGTATTGTTGCGCGATCGTTACTTACAGACAGAGAGCCAGGATGAAACAGGAGCTCCACGTGTGGATTCCAGAATTAGCTGACTTCCATCCCGGTCCTCTACCAGGACCTCCAGCATGGTAGATCATGTCTGTGCCTTTGTTTCTTTTCTGTAAAAATAGGTGATAGCCATGACAGCAAGTCCAGAAATGCTACTACTGTGGGTTTTGTTCATTTGAGGTGGGAGACCCTTATTATGAGGAAGCTACGAATGGATTTTCACTTTTTTAGACCAAAATAAACTCATATGATCTTAGTCTGTAACACATCTGAACATGATCTCATGGGAAGCACTAAAACGGTGAAGACATGGGTTTGAAACAAATCCCTAGCAGATCGATGTGAATTTGTCAACATGAAAGCAAGAGTTAAAAAAAAAAAAGCAAGAATAAGCATCAAGTTTAGGGTGAAGCGTGGGTAGAAGAATTTTGAAACCATTGATACTTTGTGAAAAGGATATGGGGACAATACCCCCAAAGAAACCGGCAGTTTACAAATGGATGACTCGTTGTAAAAAGGGACAAGATGCAGGGCAAGATATGACAAAATAATAACTTATAAATTATCAAGGGCTCAAGAGGGAGGGGGCAGCAGGGACGGAGGGGAAAAAATGAGGACCTGATGCAAAGGGCTTACGTGGAGAGCAAATACTTTGAAATTGATGAGGGCAAAGAATGTACAGATGTGTTTTACACAATTGATGTATGTATGGATTGTGATCAGAGTTGTATGAGCCCCTAATAAAAATGTTTAAAAAAAATAAAGATCATCTTCACTCACAATAAATAAATAAATAAGGGGCAAGATAATGATGAAGACAAAGCTGGCAACAGCATACCATCTGCACCAATTGAGAGGAGAAAAAAAATCTTGTTTGTGCCCTAATTGAAGAGGACAATTAACAGCAAGCAAAACAGCCAACAGCACGGACATTTCAGTTGATTCGTCTCGCACAATTCTGACTGAAAAACTAAAGTTGAGCAAACTCTCTGCTCGATGGATGGCAAACTGTTGTCCCCGGGTCACCTACAGACAAGAAAAGAACTTTCCACGGGAATTTAAAATAAATGGGACCAAGAACCTGAAGCATTTGTTGGAAGAATTGTAAGATCAGATGAGACATGGCTTTACCAGTACAATCCTGAAGACAAAACGCAATCAGAGCAATGGCTATCGAGAGGCGGAGCGATCCAGTCAAAGCACAGCAGATTGGTCAAGAGCAAAGACCATGCCAGCAGTTTGGGGGATGTTCAGTGCAGTTTGCTGGTTGACTTTCTGGAAGACCGAATAGCGGTAACATCTCATTACGAGAATGCGGTGAGAACGTTATTAGCAGAAAGACGCGCTGTAAAGCTTCACCAGAGAGTCCTTGTCCATGGCAACAGTGCTCCTCTCATTCCTGTCTACAAACAGGGGCATTTGTGAGGGTTTCCATGGCTCTTCCAGCTCCAGGCGGCCCAGGTGTGCGCTGACTTGAGGCACCACAGCCCCAAACTCTGTCTCCTCTTCTCTGGTTAAGACCCCAATCTTACTGGACTCTATTTATTGTTTCATTTAGGCGTGCCGTAAAGATTGCACATTACTCAAAGCAAATGGAGAGTTTGGACTAGGTGCATGGAGGGACGATCTGGACAGTCAGTGTCAAAAAAGAAGCTGGGTGGTGCAACAGTGAAGCACTCATTTGCTGATGGAAAGGTCAGTGGGTCAAACTCACCGGTGGCTCCGGGGATCGAAAGACCTGGTGAGCTACTGCCAGAAGACACAGCCTCAGTATGTATGTAGGGGGCAGTTCCAATCTGTCCTAAAGGGCCACTATGACTCAGGATTGATTCTAAGATTCACAACAAAAGGCTCTTGCCCTTAGATGGATGTGTTCAAATGTCTTCCTTATCATTTGATTAGCTTTGTGACATTGGGGGAAATTACTCAGCCTGTGTGACAGTCAGGTTTTGTGTCACCTTAGCTGTGCCTTGATTCTCAGTTTGGCATTGAAGTCTTCCCCTTCATTGGCCAAGTCTTCCCGTTGATTGGCTCCTCTGTGAGCAGCTAAGCAGTTGTGGGAAGATCGGGGTAGAGTGTAACCCCCTTACTCGGGTCAGAGCCCCTGAAGCAATTGGAAGGAAGTTTCATCAAGGGTGTGGCCTAGCTCAAGAAAGTTCACAATATGTGAAAACTAGCCTCTTCCTGGTGAGTCTGGAGCAAGCATCTGGCTCCTCAAAACACTGCCTGGCCTGCTGATTGAGAACTCTCCGCAACTTGTCAGATTGCCTGCTGGCCTTGGATTTGTCCACGTCTGCCTCCAGCAGTCTGTGGGCTTCCGCTGCCTGGCTCGTCTTCCTGCTCCTCAGTTTATCAGCCTGGCAGCAGCGAAAAGGCTTTTCCTTTTGACCCGCATCTGACCCGAAGACTTGAACCAGACTGAACTTAACCACGTCTACAACTCTATGAACTAATATGTATATGCATGGATACCTGTATATCTATATGCATAGGTTGTTGTTACGTGCCACTGAGTCAGTGCTGACCCATAGGGACCCTGTGCCCAACAGTCCTGCGCCCTCCTCACAATCGTCCCCACGCCGGAGCCCATTGCTCCTCTGGGGCCTGCCTCTCTTCCACTGTCCCTCTGCTTCACCAAGCACGATGTCCTTCTCCTGAGACTGGTCTCTCCTGACAACATGTCCAAAGTGGGCGAGATGAAGTCCTGCCACCCTTGCCTCTAAGGAGCACTCTGGCAGTACTTCTTCCAAGACAGATCAGTGTGTCCTTTTAGCGGTCCATGGTACCTTCAATATTCTCCTCCAGCACCAGAATTCCAATGCACCAGTTCTTCTTTGGTCTTCCTTATTCAATGTCAAACTTTTACATGCATATGAGGCAATGGAAATACCATGGCTTGGGTTGTGTGTATACACACACACACATATTATTAGCTTTGGTTTTTTTTTTAATTTGTTTGTTTTTTTAAAAGCAAACCCACTGCCATGAGTTGATTCTGACTCATAGTGACCCTACATATGGTTTCTGGGGCTGTACATCTTTACAAGAGCAAATAGCCTCAACTTTCCTCCATGGATTGGCTGGTGGGTTGGAACCATCAACCTTGTGATCAGCTGTCCGGTGCTTATCTGGCAGCACCACCAGGGCTCCTAGTTTTTTTTTTAAAATATCTATCTATATATATATTACTTATTATCATTGGGATTTTTTCTAATATATATATATACACATATACATTACTTGTTAATTTGGAGATATATATATATATCTCACTGGTTTTACATCTCTGAAAAACCCAAGCTGCCACCACATCTCTGATCATATGTATTCTCACGTAGGCCTACTCCTCTCCCCTGTTATGGGGAGGGTTCAGGAAGCTAATATTCTTAAAGTTCTTCACTTAGCACCTGGTACATATATGTGTTCAATAAAATACTATATCTCTTTAGGTTTTTGATGTGCTCAATTAAATGAAAATGAATTCAAATTGTAATTTAGAAGAAATTAGCATGGGTCATGAGAATATAAAGATCTTTACAAGTAATCAATGCCTATTTTTAAAAATGACCTTTTTAATTATTAATTATTTTATTGGGAGCTCTTACAGATATTATAACAATCCATCATTCAATTTGATCAGGCATAATTTTACAATTTCTACCACCATCAGTTTCAACATATTTTCTTCTTGAACTCTTTGATATCCCCCCTCCCCCCAGGAACCCATATATATCATATAGATTAAGGAATATATATATATAGTCCATATCTTACACCATCCAATGTATCCATTCACCTGCAATTCTGTTTGTTGTTCCCTCAAGTGGGGTTACACAGTCATCAGTGCTATAAACTCCCCTTCCCCCACTCCCCTTCCTCTTGCCACACCCTCAGGGAATCATTACTCCCGTTACTGTTTCTGAAGGGTGATCTATCTTGGCTTTCATGCATTGAGTGCTCTTAATTATACAAGTGATCATACACAGGTCTAACAAGATTAATGAGGTAAAACAAAGACGTTAATAGTAAGGGAGAAAATATTAAAGAACTTGAGGATAGTTATGTGTTTCATCAGTGCTGTACTGCTATGCCATAATATCGGTGCAATGCCTATTTTATGATTATTTCTTGAATATCCAAAGGGAAATTTGATTTTATTATCATTTTTACGGGATGGTAGTTAAAACCTGAAAAAATATATTCTTCAAATTCTCTTGTTTCTGCTGATTCCAATTTTGTTCTTAAATGTGATTGGGTCAGCTCTGACACATAGTGACTGAGATACACACACACATACAGAATGAAACACTGACATGTCATTGACAACCATTATTGTTTGAGCCCATTGTTGCAGTTGCCGTGTCAGTCCATCTTGGGGAAGGTCTCCCTCTTCTATAATAGCCAAGACCTCTGCTCTCAGTTGTCCTAGAAACGTATGTCATTGAGTCAGGGGTTGTTCTCTCAATGTATCATTTGAAAATCGTATTGCTTGCATCATCTCTCTTACAATGACTGAGTGACTAAACTGTTGAGTTACTCATCTCGATCAAAGAAAACTACCTACCGTTTGTCCCCAGGCTGACGGGACAGCTGAAACCGGCCAGTCTTTGATTAACCTAAAACATTGTAAATGGTGCCGTCCCTTTTCGAAAGTTGACCCAAACCCTTTATGAACCTGTGAAGGGCTGTAGACAGCCAGGGCACCTGGGTGGCACAGGGACTAAGCACTTGACTATCAGCAGAAAGGTCAGTGGTTTGAACTCGCCAACCAGTCCGCTGGAGAAAGATATGGCGCCTGCTCCCTCAGGACGACGGCCTTGCAAACCAGGTGGGCAGTTCTACTCCGTCTCTATAGGGGAAACTCAATTCCCGGATGACACGTCTCCGTTCAGGCCAGCCCCATTTCAAGTGCTCAGTAGCCGTGTGTTGCTCGTGGTTGTCACATGAGACGGCAGGAGTTAAGAGGGAACCTCTGAGGTGCACATCCGGCTCCTCCTCCCTCCATGAAAAAAATCCACTTTTATGAAGCATTTTAAATGGTGGAGTAGACATGACATATATGGTACAGATGTTTAACCAGTACAAACACCATCATTGTTCTTGTTAGATGGCTTGGCCTTGGTTCTGACCCGTGCACAAAGCAAACCAACCTCCCAGCCCGGCACCAGCCTCACAGCCCTTGTGGAAACCCGTCAAGTGTCAACAACCCTTTACCAAACCCAAAAGCAAACCCATTGCCCTCACGTGGATTCTCTCCATGACGATTCTGTGTGTTAAGAGCAGGGTCGCCGAGTATCTCCATCCATCAGGTTTTCTTGGCTGTAACCTTCATGGAAGCAAATGGCCGGGACCCTCTTCTCTGGGACCACGTGTGCCGCTCATGCCGTTAGCCACAGTGTCTTCCAGCAGTGACTGTCCCCCGCCAAAGGAAGCTACGACGGCAAGTGGATCAGATTCTCCTGTCTCCTTCCAGACAAAGTCTCCAATAGATGGACGCACATGTACATAGAATCTATACAGATACAGTCAGCTGCTGCTAGCCAGCAGGTCGGTGGTTCAAATCCATCCAGCAGCTCCCTGGGAAAAAGATTTACAGCCTTGGGAACCATACCAGTATGTTCCACTCTGTCCTATAGGGTCAGTATGTCTTGGAATCAACTCCACAGCAAACAACTTCTTTGTTTACAAATAGGAACAAGCCACACAGTTGACCACACCTTGATGTTTGTTTTTTTTTTCTGACTCAACTCTAACTCTGCTACTTGTGTAACTCATCATGACCATTCTCGTCTGTGACTTGAAGGTGTCAGTACTCACATAACTCCTTCAGAGGGTCCCTGAGAACACAGAATGAGTGAAGAAGTAAGGCTTTTAAAAAAATGCCTGTTGGAGCCCATCAAGATTAGATGTTTTGTTCAGCAGCTGAGCAGTCCATTATGTGGCTCCTGTTCATTGCTATCATGTGTTGGTTTCAACTCATGGTGACCCACATGCAACAGAACACAACATGCCTTGGTCATGAGTCATTGTCATGCTAGCCAGCGAGCTCAAGGCCGTTGTTGCAGCCATGGTGCATGTTGAGTGCCTGCCAACCTACTGGGGGTCATCTTCCAGTTCTAGGTAAAGCAATGAACTCTTGTGATTCACAAGGTTGCTGTGGGCTAGGGAAGAAGATCTGTTCTGGATATATGTCCTCCGACTTTTGGGAGGCATCTGTCTCAGTCTCAAAGGTCTGTTGAGAACTGTCCACCGCAGGTGCCGCAGCTGGCCTTTGAAATACTGCTGCCAAAGCCACATGCAAGCCACCATAGCAACACAGTCTGACGGATGCTCAACGCCAACGTGGAGCTCGACTCGGATTGCTGACCCTTGGCCCGTTCCCCTTTGTGTGGACATGTGGGTTGATTTCTTTTGGGCCATTTCCTCTTACACCGCATGCTTCCAGGGCCCCCTTGGTGTGCAGGTCATTTGGCCGCAGACAGGTGTCCTGGAGGAGGACGTTAGAGTGGGGTGACTGGGTCCCAGGCTCTGGACATGTTTTCCTTTTGCCTTCACCGTCAAATTCCCTTCTCAGAATCTCTTTCTTGTGACACTCACTTGCAGCGTGGGTGGCGTGCCTGCTTCCCACAGCCCTCCCTCATGGGCCACATTAATGTGGCCTACTTCTGCCCCAGGGACACTGGAAATGGTATGGCGGCGTGGTTCCCACCTGCCGTTCTCTTGTAGTGGTAGAGCCGGGCATCTTTGCTTACATCTAGGGGCCATGTGGCACAAAGATTAGGCACTCAGAGAGGTGGTCCACTGGAACCCGTTCAGCAGCTCTGCGGGAGAGAGGCCTGGCTATCAGCTCACTCAGAGATGACAGCTGATAAAACCTACCGGGCAGTTCTTCTGTTACATGGGGACCCCAGGGGCCGAAAACTGACACTTCTCGGCAGCACCTAACAGCAACAACAAAGGGATACAGGGGTTGCTTGGCTCCTTTCTCCCTTGGATTAGTGAACTAAGCCTTTTTGATCCCACTTCCTCTGAAGGCTTCCGGACCTCCCTCCATAGGCCACCTGGATGCCTGTCCGGTATTGCTCATTGTCGGCAATCCAGATGTGTTTTCTGGTGTCACCTGAAGCTGAACTTCAGCCTCAGAGAGTTAGATTCTCCCATCGGAAGCGCCTGCCTTGGGTCAAGTCCAATTGCCTCCAGGGCAGGAGAAGGAGGAACGTGTTTCCATTTTTATTTTTGGAAAAGGAAATCTGTGTTCAGTACGAACAGAAAAGGAATGTCACTCCTCCTCTCAAGCTTTAATTTCTTACAATTAAATTGTACTGCTAAAATTATTACAAAACTATTGTTTTTCATCATTAAATGATTAAAAATGCAGGCATTCTTGGGAGCAAGCAGTTTCTCTCTCCCCTAAGACAGCTACTTTTAGCCATTTGGTAAACATTTCTCAAGATTGTTATAGGATTATATAAACGTACAGCATGTGATTCAGAACCAATGGTCCTGAATGAAGAAGTCCAAACTACACTGAAGACATCAGCCGATACAAGGCTCCAGGACCTGACGGAATATCGATTTAAATGTTTCAACAGCTGATGAAACCCAGGAAGCGCTTGTTTGTCTATGCCTAGAAATTCGGAAGATCTCTGCTTGGCCGACTAAGATGAAATCCGTATCCGTACCCATTCCAAAGACAGCTAACCCAACAGAATGCTCATGGACACCACACGCGAGTACCATGCAAGTAAAGTGATGCTGAAGACCATTCAGCAATGATCACAGCAGTACATTGGCAGGGAGCTGCCAGCGGTTCAGGCCGGATTCAGAAAATGACTAAAGCTGATGTGAGATCGATCTCAGTTCAAAGCAGAGAGAAGCAGAAAGATCCTTCCTTGTGTTTCGTTGACTGCAAAGGCGTTTGACTGTGTGGATCGAACCAAAGAAGGAGAGCCTGGAGAAGGGTGGGTATTCCAGAACACTTTACTGTGCTTCCGCAGAGCTCGTACACGGACCTGGGTTAAAATCAAGAAAGCTTTGAATTTAACTCTTCAACCTACCATTTTTTTCAGGTTTATATTTTTCGAAATCAGTTGAAACAGAGCCTAATTCTCTACTAGGATAATGGGCCAACCAAGTGCATATATGTTTCATAATCCCTAACAAATTTAGTTCTAATTTACAATGTTAAGAGCTCAAGCTATTCTAGGACGGTAACTACTTCTAATTATGTAGTATTTCACAAACTATTCATTTGAGATAACTACTTTTTAATTATGTGTGCTTCAAAAATTATATTCCTATAATATTTTTAAAGAAATGCTTTATAAATAAGTCACAAGAAAACATGGGCCGCGTGAAGGCATGTTCTGACTAGGGTCCCCAAAGATCTGTCATGGATTTCTTTTACAGAGTTTAAAGTAAGTACTGACTCTGGTGAGAGTTCATTTTTGATCCGGGAGATTCTCAAAGCAATGCCTCCCGTATACACTCGAGGATAAGTCGACCTGAATATCAGCCGAGGCACCTAATTTTATCACAGAATGCATTAAAAATGTGCTGAGAAACTCGGCATATACTCGAGTGTGTTCAGTTCCTAAATTATGGCTTGACTGCAGCTATAAGATGAACATTACCTCCTATGCCATGACTTGAGCAATGAAATATATGTCATTCCTATGATCTCTCTGTATGTTTTGATTTCTGTATCTTGAGGAAACCTTTCTGAATGTGAACTTCTGTTATACTATTGAGTAAAGAATGGTCAGATTAGAAGAGAAGATTGTTGAATACAAAGACATTTACATGATAGATCATTTTAAAAAAATCAAGAAAGGTGTGTGTCAGGGTTGTCTCCTCTCAGCATAGTCTTTCAGTCATACACTGAGCAGATCATCAGAGAAGCTGGATTCTATGAAGAAGAATGTGGCATCAGGATTGGAGGAAGGCTTACTAGCCAGCTTCGATATGACACAGCCTTGCCTGCTGAAAGCGAGGAGGACTTGAACCACTTGCTGATGAAGATCAAGGATCACAGCCTGCAGCATAGAGTACGTCATCATGTAAAGAAAACTCTCACAGCTGGACCAGTAGGTAACATCATAATAAACAGAAAAGATGGAAGCTGTCGAGGGTTTCATATTGCTTGGATTCACAATCAATGCTCACGGAACCAGCAGTCAAGAGCGCAAATGATGCGTGGCACGGGATAAACATGTTGAAGAGCAAACATGTTACTCGGAGGACTAGTGTGCGCCTGACCCATGCCATGATATGTTCAGTCACCTCATATGCATATGAAAGTTGGACATTGAAAATAAATAAATAAATAATAAAAATAAATTAATAATAATAATTTTTTAAAAAGAAAGTTGGACATTGAATAAGGATGACTTAAGAAGAATCAATCCATTTGAATCATGGTGCTGGCAAAGACTATTGAAACCACCATGGACGGTCAAAAGAACCAGCGAATCTGTCTTGGACGATGTACCAGCGGAATGCTCCTTAGAGGCAAGGATGACAACGCTTTGTTTCCTGTTTGGACATGTTGTCAGGGGAGGCCAGTCCCTAGAGAAGAACATTACGCTTGGCCAAGTAGTTGGCAGTCAAAAAGAGGAAGGCCCTTGATGAAATGGAGTGACATAATGGCTACAGCAGTGAGCTCATAAACAACAACTGGGCAGATGGCGGGGACCAGGCAGTGTTTCCTTCTGTGGAGCACAGGATCACTGTAAGGGACTTCACAGGACCTCACAACAACAAACAAACATACATTAGGAAGAAGGGTCTGGCAACGTACTTCGGAAAAAAATCAGCCAGTCTGTAGACAACTGGACACCCCCCACAGAAGGGTTACAAGGAAGGGATTCAACCTTCAACCAGAGTGCCGTAGAGCACCAACAAAACACTTAGCATTCCTCTAGTCCCTGAATGCTTCCACCCTCCCCTCACCCCCGACTACCACGATCCAGTTCTACCTTACAAATCCAGCTAAACCGGAGCACACACATTGGTGCAGATAAGAGATCTGGACACATGGAATTTAGGACAGATAAAGCCTCAGGAACAGTAGCGGGAGTAGAGATATCTATCCTGTGGGAAGGAGGAGGATAGGGGCAGGGCATGCAGGGAAAGGGGAGAAAGGGGAACCCATCACAAGGTTGGATATATATTCCCACTCCCTGGGGGGGGGGGCAAGTAGCAGAAATGCAACAGACAGTGTAAGACACAAAATAACAATGATATATAACTGATCAAGGATTCATGAGGGTGGGGGGAGGGGTAAAAGGAGGAACTTATACCAAGGATTCAAGTAGAAAGACAACGTTTTGGAAATGTTGGTGGCAACATATGTATAAGTGTGCTTAATACAATAGAATTATGGATGGTCATAAGATTTGTAAGATCCTCCCAATAAAATGATTAATAATAAATAGATAGATAGATTCATACTAAAAGACCTGTTATCAGGTGGAACTGCTGAGTTTTCTTAACACAGGATAATTTAAAAGACTGAAAAAATTCTTAGCTAACAGCCATTTTTTAACTAACTTACAAAGCAGAGGGGAAAAACCAGCCAGTGAAAACCTGTGGAACACGAAGGATCACTCCCCCTGGGCCTGGGGTCGCCCCGAGTAGAGGCCAGCTCCACAGCAGCAGACAATGGCAAAATGATTCCGTAACAAAGGCAAAATACTGAAAGCACCGTGGACTGTCAAAAGAACTGCCAAATCTGTCTTAGAAGCAGGGATGAAAAGACTTCGTCTTATGTTTGGACAGGTTGTCAGGAGAGACCAGTCCCTGACACGTGAGCATGCGCATGTGCATAAAGACAGAAACGCATGTGGGCTGGGATGTTGACAGCAAAAATAGGGCCTCACATTTTATTTTTCCAGTTGCAGTTCTTAGACTTCAGTCACTTATTCGTCACATATTCATTGAGCATCTACTACTAGGTGCGAGGCACGTGTTTGTTTGTACGGTTTATTGTTGTTTCGCCTGTTTTGTTTTAAACAAGTGATTTTTTTATGATCATGGAGGTTTGGGGAACAATGAGACAGTCACAGAATGCCGGACTTGCAGTAAGCATTCAGATGCCTTTCCGTCTGTACATAGACCATCAACAGCACAGCCACATCAATCTGCTTCAGCACAGCCACATCAATCTGTTTCAGCACAGCCACATCAATCTGCTTCAGCACAGCCACATCAATCTGCTTCAGCACAGCCACATCAATCTGCTTCAGCACAGCCACATCAATCTGTTTCAGATCCACGTGGCTCGGTCTGCTGGTGGGCGCTAAGGAGAGTCCATTCAGACTCGTGGCAGCCCCGTTTGACAGACGAGACCTACTTCAGAGGGCTTCCTGGGCTGTTGTCCTGATGGGGCTGGATTGTCCTTGTGGAGCTGCTCTGTGGGTTTGAGCCACTGACCTTTCAGTCAGCAGCTAAGCGCTTAGCGGTTGTGCCACCAGCGCGCCGTTCACCCAGAACTGCAGATCTATTCTTTTGTCTCCCTACCCCCATGGTTTCATGGCAGAGTCGCTGGCACACAATACGTGGCCAGGAAACGTGTTGAATTCATGACGACATCTCTGGTCCAAGGATTGAGAAGTGCAAAATGTGGGACGATCAAGGCTGATGTTAAATAAGTGTCTACATTGGTCTGGGCTTTTGAAAAAGGCCCTATACCCTTCATTTGCTCTACAAATTCTTCATGCCTTCCTACCTGGGCCAGGCTCTGGCCTAGGCCAGGGGATACAGCAAGGCAGAAGAGGTTTCTTATGGACTAGACGGGGAAAGGCAGTAAATAAGTGCAATCAACAACATGCTTTCAGGAAAGGGGAGCTCCTGCCTAGGAGACAAGGAGTCTGTTCTGAGCAAGGAAATATGAAATAGAGAATTGTAATCCTTGTACGGCACGATGAATGTAATCAATGCCAGTGAACTGTGCCTATAAAAGGGGTTGGAATACCAGGTGTTTTGTTATGTGTGTTTTCATTAAAAATGGATCCATGCTCATCAGCAGAAGAATGGCCAGAGAGACTGGCACGTGTATACACCGTGGAATACTCAAACTCGAAAACTGACGGCCATGGAGTCAACCCTGACTCTTAGTGACCTTATACAACAGCGTAGAGCTGTCCCTGTAGATTTCCAAGACTTTAACTTTTTACAGAAAGTAGAAAGCCTCCTCTTTCTCCCACTGAGCAGCTGGTGGTTTTGAACTGCTGACTTGGTGGTTAGCAGCCCAACACATAACCACTGCGCCACCAGAGCTCCTAATGGAACACCGGGCGTCCCTAAAACACAATGAGGAAACCAGGAAGCCCCTGATGACATGGACGCACCTGGAGAAACGAATCCATCACAAGGACAAATATTGTATGAGACCCTGGTGAGAAGAAAGAAAAGCAAAACCAAAGACTGCCATTCCAAAGGGAACAGAGTGAAGAGGTTAACAAGGAGGGGAGGACAAAGGAGGAAAGATGAAACAGGAGGCTAGAGGGCGGACAGCTATGAACTTGGGTGACGGGGGAGAAAGTGACCCACAAGAGGAAGAAGAGAAATCAAGGGAGGGGACAAGGGAGGGTGAGTTATTGGGGGCGCTGGAGTTGAATCAAAACGATTGAATATGAAATGAGGAACTGATACCAAGGGCTCAAGTAGAAAGAAAATGTGCTGGAAACAGTGATGGCAAAACATGTACAAATGTGCTTGACACAATGGATGGATGGATGGATGGACGGACGGACGAATGGATGGAGATAAGAGCTGTAAGAGTCCCCAATAAAAGTATTTAATAAAAAGAAAAAGGAAATGCATATAGTCAACCCCACCCCACCCCACCAACAATAACAAAATAAAACACAGAAAAATCTCAATCCAAAAGGAAGCAGAAGATAATAAACTGGAATAAATTCAAAGTGGCTGCAAAGGGGGAGCAACTGATAAGGTGTTACATTGTAATCTCACTGCATCCACGTCCATGCACTTTCCAATGCACGCTGTCTGATTGGAAGGATATTCACCAGCGGCTTTCGGCTCCTGCCAATTTACGGACTCGGAACCCCTCTATGGCCCGGTTCCCTCTACCCTATGCATCTGAATCCGATCGGGTCGCTGCGTGTTGGAACGGACTTGATGGCAGTGGGTCTCGGTTTTGAGAAAGCGCCCCTGTCTTCATAAGCGAGCGCGTGTACCGGTCTATATTTTCATCCCCCTGCAAGCCGTCACGGTGACCCGGAGGGGTGTTATTTTACCTCTTAGGGCATTTCACCCTCGTCGCTCCACAACACTTCCTTCAAGACATTTTTTACGGTTGTATTTCATTCTACCTAATGTCTGTGTCATGCTGTAGGGCAGCGGTTCTCCACCTTCCTAAAGCCGCGACCCTTTCATACAGTTCCTCGTGTGGTGGTGACCCCTCCCCCCAACCATAACATTATTTTTGTGGCTACTTCATCACTGTCATTTTGCTGCTGTTATGAATCAGGCGACGCCTGGGGGAGGATCGTTCGACCCCCAAAGGGGTTGCAACCCACAGGTTGAGAACCACTGCTCTAGGACTTGAGCCTGCCACTGTTTCTTCTCGTTTCCAGGGTTTGGCTGTCATTATTTGTGTGACAACACTGTCATCTATAGGGTTGGGGTGAGGTAAGGGGAACTGTCTGGGCAGAGGTTTCAACTGCTTAGCTGCTAATGGCAAGGTCAGCAGTGGAACCAGCCGCCGACGTGTCTGCTGGCTTCCTTAAGGATTTAACATTGTCCGGCCTTGGGACCCCCGTGGGACCGTTCTACTCTGTCCCCGTGAACTGAATGGCAGTGGGATTGGGTTGTTGGGTGTCTTGAGTCAATAGTGACTCATAATGACCCCATGTGACAGAGCACTGTCTTACAGGGTTTACTTGGGTGGACTCTTTTATAGGGTTGCTATGCGTCAGAATCCACTTGATGGCAGGGAGTTTGGTTTGGGGATTCTTCATGGGATCAGATTGCCAGATCTTTAGCTAGAGGATCCCCTGAGGGGATTGAAACCACCAATCTTTTGTACCATCAGGGCTCCTTGATGCGTGTCTAGGAATTTCAAAAGCACAAAAACAAACTCAGGGTCATAGGAACAGAGCTCTGCCACCAGCAAGTGCACGGTGTCAGGTGTGACCACGGTGATAAGGCACTCCAGGTCGCTCTGAGCTTCCCGGCCAGCATCAGGAACATCAGGGGCTGGACGAGATGAGGGCAAGTCCCTTCCTGTGATTCGACCCTCCGGTTTGACTCTTCCATTTGCGCCTTCTGTCATGTAACAGAAACTAACTGGGCCGGGCCTGCCTGGACACCAAGCGAGACACTCTGGACTTGACCATGGCTGCTGATACTCTGCTAGGAGACCCACTGGCAGTGCCACCAGGTCTATGCCAACTCACACAGCCCCGGTAGGACAGAGTAAAACTGCTGCACAGGGGATCCAAGGCTGTAGATCCCTTAGGAACTGATTGCCTCGTCTTTCTTCCTCGGAGGAGTTGGTGAATTTGAACCATCAACCTTTTGGTTTTCAGGCCATCAACTTTTGGTTACTAAGCCAGTATACTACCAGGGTCCTCGGTAGGTAGACATACAAGTAGATGCTTCCAAAGACCTCTTTAAAGTGTTGACGAGCAAGGATGTCACTCTGAGAACCAAGGTTCACCTGCCCGCAGCCATTATGTTTCTGATCGCCTCACAAGCATGTGAGTGATGGACAAGGAATAAGGAAGGCTGGAGAAGAAGCGATGCATTGGAACCATGAGGCTGACCAAGAATGCACCGCCAAAGAGACACATCTGTGAGAACCGTGAAGTGCAGGGTGCTGGTGAGCATGGACGGAGCCCTGGTGGCACAGTCTACGGACTCAGAGTGACTGGGAGGACACAGGGAAACTGCCCCCCCTCAGATCTCTCAGGCTGCCATCCTGATAGATCCCAGTGCCTCATCTTTCCCCAGCAGAGCAGCTGCTGGGCTCGAAGTGCTGACGTTGCGGTTCCCAGCTGGGGGCTTTAACCTAACCACGGCGTTCCTAGCACTCCTTCACGGGGGAATAAAAGCAAACACACTGCCATCAAATCAATTCAGACTGATAGCCGCCCAGTAGGTCAAGCTAGAACTGCCTCTGTGGGTTTTCAAGACTGGAAGTCTTCACTGTTTTATTGGCACGTCATCCACAAATCACACAATTGCATAGTTCAGTCCTACGAAGAAGAGTTGTAAAATCAGTTCAGCAATCAATTTTGGAACACCTTCTCTCCCCGCCGCACCCACGATTAAATCACTTTTAAAATGAGTTGTGTAATCCCCATCAGCTCTAGTGCTCCCTCCCCCCAAGATCGTAACTCTTTATGGGGGTTAGAAAAGTCTCATCTTTCTCTGGAGGAGTAGCTTGGGGTTTTGAACGGCTGACCTGTGATTTGCAGTTCACTACACACCTGGGCTTCTACAATAAACTAGGATCCAGCTACAAAAAGAGACCGAGTGTCCACAGAGACTACAGTGTGGATGGCCCTCATGATGCCAGAGATGAAGAGTCCTACATCATGCGAGTCTACTTGATAAACTATCAACGATGACGAATCCGTAGCTCCATGAGGGAGATGGCAAACGGATGGCTCGCGGGGTGGGGGTGGGGGTGCGCTGGGTGTTAGGAAGGGCTTGGGGAGCAACTGCTTCCTGAGGAGGGGGCTTTCTTTAGGGGCACGGAAAGGGTTTTATGCAGTGCCATAGAGGGAGAGAATGTGGAACAGTGTGGCGGTGCTGGGGACCACTGAAGTGATCCCTTTACAACACGCCAGATTGTGTGTTACACGAAATGCGCCTGAAGTAGAAGGAAGCAGGAGCACTTTTGTGATTGGGCTGCTAGCGGAAAGATCCAAGGGTTCAAGCCTACCAGCCACTCCTTGGGAGAAAGATGAGGCCGCCTGCTCCTGTAAAGACTGACAATGTCAGAGCGCCTAGGTAGGGGCGTTAGGAGTCGAAAATTGACTTGATGGCAAGAGCCTTGGAGATCTCTTGGAGGCTGTGGATGGCACAAACAGTGAAGGGCAGCAGCATCAGCCAAAATGTGGGCGATTCAATGTCACCCCAGCGCCCCTTGGAAGACAAGCCTGGTGCTTGATCTCAGCTGGGGAATTCCCCGGGCAGCAGTTCTGCTCCTCACTCAGGACTCTGAGGTCCTCTGGCATCCGAATCGATCCGACACCAGCAAATCCCAACGGTGGCAGCAACCAAGATTCCTGGACCTTTGGCGCTGTCAGGTCTTGGGAGCAAAGCCAGAGTCGTTCCCATTTTTGGAAGGTCCCCAGATGATGCAGAAGCAGTCAGGGGGTTGAGAAGACCTAACTGGAACAAGTGGCAGGAGGGCGGGTGTCTGACCGGCTCACCATCCACAGAAAGAGGAGGTGAGTGAGAGCAGGCTAATGTAGAGCATCACCCCCCAATCCCCAGCCCCTAGAGCTATGCTCTCCCAAAGCACTCAAGTCTGAGGGGGCCCCTCACCCCATTCTCAGGAAACAATCTAGGATCATTTCTAGGGTCCAGCACATTTGATGTGTGGTGGGTATGCAAACAAACAAACAAACCCAAACATAGTGGGCTGTCCAGAAGCTGTCTCCACCCCCAGCTCCCAGCAGTCTAGAATTGAGCATATTAAAGTCCTGTCTGTGACAAGAGGGTGGATGCCTATTGCTGAAAGCTAAGCAGAAATGGTCCCAGCTCCTCAGAAACATCCAGGAAGTCAAATGCTTGGGAGCAAATGAAGATAACCAAGACACCACTCCCCCCTAGTAGCCCCCCTCCCCCACTGTTGTTGTTGTTATGGGGATAATAAAATGTACCGCCCAGAGCTGTGCAGAGGATTAAAAATAAGACCGCTTTCATGTCCCGCACTGAGCCTGAGCGATGGCTGGGTGTTCACCAAGGAGGGCTTAACGCACGCTGGTTTTGTTCCTGGGCTGCTCCCTTCCCCCAAGCAAATTCCTCCTGCTGTACTTCCAATCTGGCCCCAGAAACCCCGTGGCGACTGTGTACATTATCTGGGTATTTAACTCGTGGGCTTACCCAGGTGGCACATTGTAACTTTACTCCGACGATTTGGAAAAACAAACAGAGCCGCTCGGACCCTTTCCATTTCTTTCCCTGTGTGATTCTGGCCAAAGCCCGCAATTCCTTATGATCTTAGGAAACTCCATTCAGAGGCCGGTTATTCTCTGGCTGGCTGGCGGCTCCGCACGCTGGCCTGGCTGCTGATCGCGCCCAGTGCGCATGAAGGTGCTTCCTTTGGTTCCGTGCGTTCTGATCGCCGCCCCTCTCTGCGATCTCAGCGTGGGAAACCTCACCGCAGTCCAACTTCCGACGCCCCGAAACCTCGCAGCGGCGTTTCTTCCTCTGGTCTCCCTTCTGTGCTGTGGAAACGGCCCGGAATGGTACCGGGTATATTCTGTTTGCAATCTAGCAGAAAGGCCCTGTACGAAGAGGAGCCTCCTTCTGACAAGATGTGAACCAAGGGTGACTGATGGGTTGGGGGCCAAGGAGGTGTCTGCAGGATGGGATTTTTGTTGTTATGTGCAAGCACGAATATGCATCCCGAAATCCTGCTAAAAAATGAAATTCCGTAGCTCCACTTCGCTGACTATTGCTTCGCTGGTTATGAGAGGGCGCTGAGGCATTTATGATTTGGTTTCTTCATCCAGAACAGGGCGTGCAAAGAAGAAAACAAAGGCCTGGTCTGTCGAGCCATTTGCGCATTCCAGCCGCCTCTCCGCCTTTAACCACGAGATGCCACAGCCACGTAACCACATAGCATCTCCGGCCCTGAGCGTGCGCGTGTGGTCACCTTCCACTCCTGCGGCCACAAGCCCTGCTCCATGTTGAGGAAAATCCAGAATGCTTCTGAGAGAACATAGTAGGAGAGAGGAGAGATGGGGATGGATTCTTTGCAAAAGCAAAAAATTGGTTGTCATTTAGAATCAATCACCCACCCACCCCCCGCCCCCATCCCCAATAAAAACCCTTTTTGCCTACGTTCCATGTTTCCAAAGCACCTCACGGTGTTTTCACCGCGGGGGAACGAAGCGTGGCCGGTTCACAGCATGTGCAGGGTCGGCTCCTACACTCGACGGCCCAGAGAGCTGCCGGACAGCGCAGGCGTCCGCGAGGGTCTGTGGGCTTGCGTCACGATAATACCGTCTTGTATGTTAAACCACAGATGTCAGGCAGAAGAAAGAGACCGGCCTTTGCTTTTCTTCGCCTTGTTCCCCCGAAAGCAGCCATTGTTTTCCGTTGCCATGACAGTGGTAATAGGAGTTATCATTTTCCCATGCCGGCTGCATGCTAATGCAGAATCAATGCACCGGAGGTATCTGGTTGGACCAAGGAAAGGGGCCCAGCCCAAACTGGAAGTGTGCTGGCAAGTGACGGCTCCTGCTGCCCCTTGCTCCCCCCCCCCCAACCCTCCGCTCCCAGTGGATGGAGCATCTAATGTAAAGCAGACAGTTTTTATTTGCCTGCCTGTAACACAGATCCGTCCCAATCAGCCCCAGAGCTACTGAAGGGGGAGAGCTTACTGACAAGCAGAGAAGTGTAAAGAACAAGGGATCCGAATGATATCTTATAAACCAGATATGCGGGGCGTGTTGGTGGGGGTACACACACACACACACACACACATCCATATCTGGAAAACCATTGCCTTCAATTCCAGCTCACAGGCCCTATAGAACAGAGTTTCCAAATCTATTGATCTTTACGGAAGCGGTCTGCCGCGTCTTTCTCTCGCACCATTTCTAGCGGGTTCAAACACTGACCTTCTGGTTGGCAGCCAAGCAGAGTCGACGTGTGTTTTCATAAAGGGCTTCCAAAACCACGGGAAACATTTCATTACCTGTTCACTCCGTTTCCCACGCGCTCTCGGAAGCCTGCTTCTACTTAAGTTGCCTCCAGTTTTCTCAGAATGCATTGCAAACAAGGATGCAATAAACAGCCTCCGACAGATGGTTTGTGCGTATGTTGCCGGTTCTCAGTTCTTTTTACATATTGTTCTCATTGTCAGGAGCCCTGGTGGCTTAGTGGTTATGAGTTGGGCTGCTAAGCGCAAGGTCAGCGGTTCAAACTGACCAGCTGCTCGGGGGGGAAAAAGACAAAGCTTTCTACTTCCATGAGGACAGTCTCCGAAACGCACAGGGGCAATTCTATACTGTCCTTTGGAGTCCCGATAGTCAGATGCGACTCCGTGGGAGTGTTTGAGTTTTTCGTTGCCAGAAACAAAATAAACTGATGCATAAACGAATTGCGAACTTATGTACAATCGATGTGTTTTAGTGGGTTATCTATAGTCCACCTTTTTGTGCTTAAAACTAGCCTTTCAAGACATCCTACCCACGTACATGCAGCCCGCGAGAAGGAAGACAGCTCCATTGAGAAGGACCGAAACAGAAATTCATATTTTCATCCAAATGTTTCCTTTCAGGGAACAAAGGCAATGTGAGGGGGAAAAAAATCAAGAAAAATCTCAATCTAAGACAAGACTCCATGATCCTGCGACTGAAGGAAATGCTTCACTAAAAGCCGGGGGTGGGGTGGGGGTGGGGGAGCGAGGGGGTGAAACAAGGAAAAATGGAGGCAGAAAAAGGTAATTCGACCCAGCGGTGGATGGGTACAGGGTTGGTCCCTTATTCTCGGGATTTTTCCGCATTTTGGTGGGGGGAGGGGGAATCTTTCATGCTTCTTTAAGTAGGTGTGATTCAAAGTTTTCAGTCTGACCTCGGTTTACCCGTGTTTTGGTGGGTCGCGGTAGCAGTCTGCCGAGGAGGAAGGGAAGGAATGAAGAAGACACAGCAGGGTAGAAGTGGGCTTGGGTTTACCTCCCTTTTCACTTTGAACAGAATGCGGCGTAATTTTGTCAGCTGATGTTGGCTGTTTTCTTCTTTCTTGCTAATCCCTCTCCTCACCCCCCCACCCCCAAGTTCTCGAGTCCATTGACCACTAAAATGATTCCTTCAATTGTTGATGGATTGTCAGTCTCTGGAATTGGGGCGAGTGGGGCGCCACACAGTGCTTTAATTTGCATTGTCATCCTTATTTTTCCGGCATCTGGCACATTTTACCCCTTTTTTGTTATTTTGAGTTGGTCTTTCATCAGTATCTGCAGGAAGAACATTAGCATGCAGCAGATAAGAGGGCCGATCCAGATGTGCATATCAAAGGATGAACAGCTACTTATTAAGAAAAACTTTTCTTTTTAAGCCGCAGCTTCTGTTCAAAGGAATAATAAAGCCAATGGTGCTAGTGACAAACTGGTAATTCAATGCCTTGTCACCGTCCTGCATTGGAATGAGGGGGGGCGGGGGAGGGGTACAGAGGAAAAAAGCAGACAGGTCAAAGAAATTGGTAAGGCCCCCGTTTTAGAAAGCTGAAAGGCAGAATCAGTGTGAAAGTTCACCTTCCCCAGACGGATGCATTTATAGCCTGCTGTTGTATTCACTGGGTTTTTTTTTTTTTTTTGGGGGGGGGGGGGACTGGGTTGGGGGCGTGGTAGTGGGTCACAAATAGATTTGTTGTAAGTGGTTATGATTAATGATGAGTTTTGAATCACCAAAAGTCCCCCCCCCGCCCCAGTCCAAGCCAATAGCCTTATATTATTTGTTCATTGTAACCTCTCAATGCAGCAAACATAAACACCAAGGAAGAGACCATACACGTGCAATTGATCAGAGGGTAGCCAAGTCTTAAGCCCGGAGGGGACAGAGTTCGAGTGAACCTAGGTAAACACTGCAGTGTGCCATCCCACGGGAGACTCCTTACAGAACCAGCCTGGTTCGCCCAGGTCTGCTCTAGGATGGGCTGATTCTGCTTTGGTTGGTTGGCCAGGAATCTCCAGATCCTGAAAGTCTTAGGAGGTGACATTGGGAAGACAAGGCACAAGGCAATTGCCCTCGGGATGCCAGAGAAATGGAGAGTGCTAGAAGTATTTTGGGAAGATGGAAGAATACGTCCATAGGAAGCATCAGATAGATAGATAGATAGATAGATAGATCAGCACTGAGGCTGTTTGAAAGGAAATCCGCTGCTTGGGTCAGTCCCTTCTCAATAGGAGGGACAGAGTCATCTGGCCTGGGACTCCGTACATGTGTGTCACATGTACACACATACATGCAGGCACTCCTCCATGTGTGTTTATTGTAGCTTTTATATTTTGAAGCTGTGGGGTCATAGTATACACATACATGCTTTGACAAACAGAGCAATCGGATCCAGCCGTCTGGCCAACTTCCATCTCCTGGTTTCTCCTGTACAACTAGGAATCGAGGCCAGGGATGGAACTGGAAGTAGCGGACCCCCACTTTGGGTAGTTTTCTACCCCTGTAAAGGGTGAAGAAGTCAACATCCTCTTCCCTGTATTTTTGTGTGACCCCGCTTTACTCCCTTTGCACACTTTGCATACGTACTTCGGGGTTGTTTGTCTTTCGTATGCAGCGATTTGATCGTTACTGTTAACAAAAAGCGCTCTCTCTTATTCGCTCTCTGCCATGGAGCCTATGTGCCGATGCATGGAGCTTCTGTGAGACCTTTCTCATCAGCTGATGAGGCAGGGGCGGGGAATGAATCTCTAGATAAGTTTAAGTCTAAAATAAGTTCATTAAATCATTTACATTTTGTTAAATCCCTTCCATTCGCCCTGTACTTTCCCTTAAACGTTCCATTTCAGAAACTAGTGATTGGAAAATCATTTCTGAAGATGCTGAGTTCCTAAGCCCAGTTCCGTAGTTTAAAACAGGCCCAGGTGGGACAGGGATTCTTAGGAAAGTGCACTTTCAGAGGCTTCCATCTGTCAGGGAGGCCATCGTGAGAAAGTTGTGTAGGGTTTTTTCAGGACCAATAAGGAGAGTATCAATACCAGGAGGGGAAGGGGAAGGTGGGGGGAGAGGGGAAACGGATCACAATAATCTACCTATAATCCCCTTCCTGAGGGACAGACAACAGAAAAGTGGGTGAAGGGAGACATTGCACAGTGTAAGACATGAAAAAAAATTATAAATTACCAAGGAGAAGGGAGGGTGGGGAGGGAGGGGAAAATGAGGAGCTGATACCAAGGACTCAAGTTTGAGAATGATGATGGCAACAAATGTGCTGGACACGATGGATGGATGGATAGATTGTGATAAAAGCTGTATGAGCCCCCAATAAAATGATTTAAAAAAACTTTTAATGATGCATTAGGTAGGGTTTACATCTCAGGCCATCAATTTTGTTTTCCACAATGTAAACATCTTGTCTAACCCTCCAAGAGCGAACTCTTAGAAAGTCTACAAAGATATGACGTGTGCTCCTGCTTTATAAATAAGCAAACATGCGACTGCACAGGCTGGTGTGCTTCTTCCATGTGGGCTTTATTGCTTCTGAGCTAGATGGCCGCTTGTTTACCTTCAAGCCTTTAAGACCCCAGACACTATCTCTTTTGATAGCCGGGCACCATCAGCTTTCTTTATATTTGCTTATTCACCCGCTTTTTCTTCAGCGGTTGTGTCGGGAAGGTGAGCATCATGGAATGCCAGTTTAATAGAAGAAAATATATTCTTGCATTGAGGGAGTACTTGAGTGGAGGTCCAATGTCCTTTTGCTACCTTAATACTAAACCTATAAAGATATGCCCCTAGATCTATCCTACTGGCCTATTTTAAGGTTCTGAACATTTTAATCTCTCTGTGTTGTATCCAACTCACCACCCATTCCTTAATTATGATTCATAGCAACCCTGTTCGACGCATTAGAACTTCTCTCGTGGGTTCTGAAGTTGTAAGTCTTTGTGGGAGTAGAAAGTCTCATCTTTCTCCCACAGAGCGGCTGGTGAGCTTGAATAACTGACCCTGTGACTTTGCATTCAACAGCCCAAATGAATCAAACTCTCCAGTCGTCTACCCTCACCCACTCCCATCCCTTCCTCCCTTCCATGGAGGACCGCCCTCCATTTCACCCCAGTTACCACCTGTCAACAGTCCAGCCCCCTCCCCTCTGTGCCCTCCTCTGCTCCACACAACCTCCAAAGTCGGTTCCCTTTGGTTGAGTCTCTACCTTGTTTTTTGGGTATTCCCCCTTAGATCAATGGTCTCATAGAATGTTTGTCTTTTTGTGATTGGCAACTTTCACTCAGCATAATAGCTATAGTTAAAGTTCATTGTGCCAACCTGATCGATAAACACATGTGGGGTTAATTGAAGGGTAGAGAGATAAACGGCTCTCTGAGCCTCGCCTTTCTAGTTCTCTGGTCTCTTGCTCTCTGACGGTCGGACCGGGGTGCAACTGCCTTAGCCAGTTCCCTGCTTCAGCTGGCAAGGCTCACTTCCTGCAAGACATCCCTGAAGAGAAGCTGCATGGACCTACCCCGATGCAGCCCTGGGTGCTGGAGCAGCCGTGTGGAGACCCCTGCCACCGCTGAGATGCTTACACATTCACTGATTCGGCTTTCCTCCTGCAGTCATTGTGTGTGTTTTGTGAGATGGAGGAGGACTTTGTGGATTGGAGTCGGACAATTGGGCTGATGTTGGACTTGTGGGCTTGGGCAGCCCTGGGTAGGGATGTTTTCTTGATGTGCGCTTACCCTTTATATAAAACTCTCTCTTTTACATGAGATTCTGTGATTTGTTTCTCTAAAGGACCCAGACTAACACAATAACGTTCTACTGGTCCACCCATGTCATGAGATGCTTCGTGGTGTCGTCATGGTTTTTCAGGGATGCATAGTATTCCATATTGCATTTTCACTTACCTGTCTGCCCCAGGGGGCAGGTACAGCAGCTTATAAAATGCTTCCTCATTCCATTTGATAGTTGCACCAAAGCTGCACCATAAACTCTCCCCTTGTTCCTCATGATGGGCATACGATTTGGCAATATTTGTGCATATTTGACTTTTGACCCAGACATTCCAATTCTAGGAATTTATTCTGCAAGTATTCTCGCTGGTGTGAGCAAAGGAGTCTGTGTGAGCTTGAAATTTGCAGTGATGTTTATGTGACTAAATATATGTGACTTTAAAACACCTCTAGGGCGCGCGCACACACACACACATAAAAAGAAGACACAAGAGATGAGAAATAGCAGTGTCCTTTACTTTGTTATTGTTGTTAGTTTTTCTGTTTACTTTGTTTTGAGCTGGTTTGTTTTTCTGCGTACGAAATCCAGGCTAGGAAAATCTATGGAGATAGTCACTGGATTAATGGTGTCTTGGGGGCACGGCAGGGGAGGCTGGAAGATATCGGGAGCTAATAACAAGGAGTAGCAGGAAGGAGAAAATGTTCTAAGATTGAATGTGGTGATGATTGAACAGCTCCTCTTGATATGATTGAACTATTGAATTGTATGATATGTGGATTAACATGTGCCAGTAAAACTTTTTTTTAAAGAATACCAATGCTTAAAAATGATGGTTCCAAATAATGCACATTTGAATGCCTCCTTACTCTCCAAGGCACCACTTTTCCTCACTGAGCCCCATTGATCACCGACCAGGAGGAAGAGTGCTCTCACCACACAGCGTCACCAGCCAACCAGCCCACCTACCGTCGTGGAGTCATTTCCAACTCAGGGGGACGCAATGGCCACAGACTTTTCAGTTAGCAGTCAACTGCTTTAGACTACAACCAGGCTCCTTCACAGTCTTTCCTGCCTTTGGTCAAAGGTCAGACCCACGGACCCAATAGGATAGAGCAGAACTCCCCCATAGGTTCCCAAGGCTATGAAATCCTTCCAGAGGCAGACTGCTCCTACATCGTCCTCAAACCAGGGCTTCCCATTGGTATAGTCACGGTCAAGACACAAAACTGGGAGAGACAGGGTTTTCAAGATGTGGGTGCCTAGAGGAATAGCCAGATGGGAAAGTTCCCGTGGCTCCAGCAGTAGGAGAGGTGGGAAAGCACAGTGAGCCCTTCCCAGAGGCTGATGCTGAAGCTTGGAGGACTACCAGGACTGGAGAGCAACACATCCTGGAGGGCGCAGTTGGTGGTTGCCTTTGAGCCAGGCCCCAAGGCCCCCACCCTACCTTCAACGAGATGAGTTGCTCTCAGCGTACAGGCTAGCCTTGCTTTCCAAGGAGACTGTGGCTAGTCGGGCTGTGGGTGCGAAGGCCGCCCAGTTCAGCCCAACTCATAGCAGCCCTGTGTACAACAGAACAAAGCGTGGCCCGATCCGGTGTCACCATCACAACCACTGCCATGTTCGAGCCCATTGTGGCAGTCCAACAGGTAACCCGCTACACCACCAGGGCACCCTTCGCAGGGTCACAGTGAGGTGGCTTACATGTGATGGCACCCAGCTCACAGAATGTGGCACACACGCTAAGCCATCAGGGAGCGTCCTGCTACTGCACGGACTATATATTGTCATCGTCGTTTCTAAAAATCCACTGCCTTGAGTGGATGCCCACTCCTAGTGACCCTAGAGGACAGGTTGGAAATGTCCCTGTGAGTTTCTGAGACTGTCACTCTTTTAAGGGAGCGGAAAGCCCCATCCTTCTCCCAAAGAGTGGTTGGTGGTTTCGAACTGCTGACCTTGAGGTTCACAGCCCCACGTCTAACCACCAGCTCACCTCTTACTTTATTGTGACCTTGGTTGGGGATAAAGTCAATCGGACCCATTTCTGTTTTGTGCCATAGAGGCCGAATCTTTAAATGAGAACGTTACGATTCTACAATTTCCCCGAGCCTCAGAAACGCTCTGAAATGAAGAGTGGACAAACCGTGCCCCGTGTTACCAGGCTCCCGACCTGTGGGATCTACCTCTGAGATTCCTAAGAGGTCAAGCGACCCCCAGATGTCATTTAAGTTTTCTATTATTTGCCCTGGAAAGGAATAGTGGTGCTCTTGTTTGAACAGCTCGGGTGAGCCCACAGGAAAAATTCATTCATTAGAGGAAGCACTAAAGATTCGCTGTCCATCTGTTCGTTTGTCCTTCGCTTTCTGAATGCAAGTAGGAGTGGAGGGTACAGAGCAAAAGGGAGGAGTGAAACCACCTTGTGTCCTTGGCTGGAGGTCAACCTTGACGGGAATCCCTGACCAGGAGGTGGGACGATTCTATTTCTATGTTTGGGAGATTCGGGCCCTAATAGATCGCGTCTTCCACTTACTTAAACATACATGGTCTCATGATTTTCTTACCTTCATTCAGGATCCTTTTGGCAGCTCCCTGTGTTTCACTAAGTCCTCAGGGACCTTTGATCCCTGGAGGATGGTGGTCTGGAAACTTCTCGGGGGCCAGCGGGACTCGCCTAACTCATCTCAGCAATTTTATCTTAAGTCTAAACAAGATCGTCTAAAACCAAAGTTTCTTTAATTCTCTTGCCACGTGTCACCAGTATCCTTACTTAGTAATTCTCTTTTCAGTTCCCATTTATATCCAAACACAATGGGAAAAAAATATAGTGTGTGTGTGTGTGTGTGTGTGTGTGTGTGTGTGCTGAAATGTTGGAAAAGGCCTGTAAATTTGGAAATAATCACATCACTCCCCAGCATCTTATGTTCCCTGTGTTTTGTCATTGTTATCATATTTGATTCATCCCAGGGAAATAACTGTATTCCTATGAAGCTGGACAAGAAATATCCTTCTGTAGATAGACCCAAACTGTCCCTGTTAATTCTCTTTATCAAGACAGGGTTATGTTCTATTTTTTTTTTTTTGAAGTTTATTTCACATACGATACAAGTCAATGGTTACGGTCTTTTTAAAAAATCAGATGATAAGAGGAGATCTTTGAGAACTCATGATCAAGGTCAAATAGACCTGGTTAGAACCTCAATTCCATCACTTATGGTGTTGAGCATGCCACTCAGCCGAGCCCAGCCTCCAGTCTCTGGCCATACCCAGGGGATTACGATCGTTCCTGCATTTCTATAAAGAAAGGGATTCGGGATTGCAGTCTGGTTAAGGGATATAGGGGAGAATCCAGGAACTTGTTTTGAAATTAAGTTTACATAATCATGTCCTTTTCTTAAAAAGAATAATAATAAAAAACACTTCCAGTATGCTGTCTGCGTTCAGAAAAACAACAACCTGTCTTGGAAGAAGTATAGCCAGAATTTTCTTTAGAACCGAGGTTGATAAAACATCTCACACCCTTTGGACATATTGTCAGGAGAGACCAGTCCCTGGAAAAGGACATCATGCTTGGTAAAGTGAGCGGGTAGCAAAAACCAAAAAGACCCTCAAGGAAATGGATTGACATCGTGGCTGCGAAATGGGCTTACACTGATTGTGAGGTGGGCGGCGCGGGACGGGGCAGTGTTTTGTTCTGTTGTGCACAGGGTGGCTGTGAGGGGAGACTAACTCTGTGCCCCCTAACCACCACAACATGTGAGTTCAATGAAGTTGGATGGTTTTTCAGAGATTGTACGTTTTCTAATCCTTGTGATGGTTTGTGTTAAATGTCAGCTATGATTCTCAATCACATGATTCTCAATGGCTTGGCATTGGACAGACTGGTCTTTTACAGTGCGATAGAATGTAACCACCCGCCATGATGTGTGCAGCCAATCAGTTGAAAAGAGTTTCTTCCAGGGTGTGGCCGACCTCCAAGACAGATGTTCAGGCAAGGCTCACTCCCTCCACCTGGCACATTTTCATCACTGGGCCTCCCTTTGGGGAACATAAGCCTGAAGAAGTCTTTAGCCTGACTCACCAGCCCCCTCAACCCCATGAGCAAGCAGAGGTCTCCAGCCTGCAGTAGGACCCACGGATTTGAGACTTGCCAGCGCCTACACTTCACTGATTTGCTTCTCTAAAGCATCCAGTCTAAGATACTCCTTAAATATTTCATGGACAAATGAGAACACCTTTTTTACTTAGACAGTTGAAGTCTTACTATGAAGAAAGGTGTAACCCAGTCAGATCCAAACTACAAATCCATCCCACTTCTTGTCTCCCACTGAAAAAAAGGGCAAGTTCTCTCCTGAGCCCCTCCGCCGCCTGGGGTCCCTATGGATCACAGGGGTGTAAGTCTCCGGGCACCCTGGCCCATACAGTGCTGTTGGGGCTTCTGTGAAAGGAGTACAGAGGGATGGAGGAAGAAACTATGGCATCAATTCATAAAATCCCTCTTCACACCCAGACTGTGAGGGTGTTTGCCCTGGCCTAGAGGAGGGTGAAGGAGCGCAGGGTGGCAGAGTAGATGACACACAGAGCTACTCACCCCAAAGTCGGCGGTTTGAACCCATAAGCATCTCCTCGGGAGAAAGAAGAGGCTTTCTGCTCCTGTAAAGATGGACAGCCTCAGAAACCCACGGGCAGTTCTGCTCTGACCTGTCAGGTTAGAATCGACCTGAAGCCCCTGAGTTTGGAGGTCGGTTTCAAATCCACTTCTTGTTCCCCGTGGGGTGATAATGTGAAGAGAAGGCACGTACCGCCGATTGGCTCCTAATAATGAATGACGACGGTGCAGGGGGACGCAGGACTAGGCAGCCCTGCCGAACACAGCGTCTCTGAGAGCTAGAACCATGCAACAGCATCTGACAACGGCATCATCGTGATCAATCCATATGACGGCACATTATAGATCGCCACCTGCATTGATTAAGCATGACTGTGGGGAGGTGTGCAAATAAATTAGCTGTTTTGAAGAGTTTGCAAATGTACGTGGTTCAAAATTCAAAGGGACACAAGGTACAGAGAGTGCTGGCCCTGTGTCCCCACTCGCCCTTGCTGTCCCCCACGAATAAACCCAGTTGCCATAAAAATTGATTCTGACTCATGTCTTGCGGAACAGACTGCTCCGTGGGGGTTTCAAGATTGTGACCTTTCAGAAGATGGCCACCAAGCCTTGCTTCTGAGGTGACTCTGGTGGGTCACAGAACACCTATCCTCTGGGTAGTTGTTGAACATTTAATCATATGTACCACCCCAGGGCCTCCTGGATTCATAGAGGCACCAAATTCTATGTGATTCCAGAAATGTCTTATAAATATATAGTCAACCTTCCTGATTCAATGGTTCTGTATTACCAATTGGGTCTACTTGTCAAAACATCTTTGTAACTCCAAAATAATGAGGGGTGACTCCAAAATAATGAGGTGCTTCGTGGAAATGTGCATCACAGTGGGAAAAAATTGACTCCCCATCTGTACATTTTCACAGCTGTGGTCCCACCAAGCTGGGCCCCTCTTGTTTGGGTTCTGTAAATGAGTGCCTTTTGTGATCCATTTAGTGTGGTGTGTGTGTGTGTGTGTGTGTATTTGTTTGTTCCTGTTTGATGAGTTCCTATTTCAATGGCGCCTGAGTGTAATGTTGCCATACTGTCTATCGTCTGTGAGCACAAGAAGCCTGTGATGTGCCTTCTGGAGAACATGCTTGGGTTGGATAAACTGTCTTCAGGCGTGAATGACAGTGCTGTCGACTGTGGGTTCAGTATTTATGAATCAACAGCCTATGTTAAGTAAGATGTCTTTAAACAGAAACGAGCTTAAAACAAGATTATCTATTGATCACTTAATGAAAGTCTTTGACCTTGCTTTTCCCCAAGGAACAATGGTTCAATACTTGCTAATTCAGAGTTCACAACAACTGTGTAGAACACGACTGACAAGAATCAACTGTAGCCTCTAAGAATTGGAGCATTTCTTTCTCTTAAAAAAAACATCATATTAGACCATAATTTCTGTGTATGAAAACAGTGTGTCTGGAAGCTCACTTCCTATTACTACCAAAAGAGTGTGTTCACCCATCGTTTGCTCCGCTAGCCCCTAGTGGTGGATAGTTCAGTCATTTCCAGTCTTTGTTCCTAATAATGCTGGATTCTGACTGTATCATTTCTCAGAACTCCTCCAATCGTACACGTTTGCAAAAGGCGAGTGATTGTATGGAAATGACACCCGACTAGAGCTAGACTTTGAAAATGGCAAACAAAAAAAGAAGAGCTGATACGAGGGGCTCAGTAGAAACCAAATGTCTAGAAAATAATGATAGCAACATAAGTACAAATATGCTTGATACGGTTGATGTATGATTTGTCATAAGAGCTGTAAAAGCCCCAATAAAATTATCATTTAATATCAAAAATTTAATAAATAAAAATGGCTGATCCGGTTGCGTTGGCTAATGCTTCTCACAGACCGGAGGGGATTAGGTGCTGGCCCACACCTGTATGACAAACTCCGGGGAGAAGATGGCCGAGCAAACGGCATGCGTGCTTGTGAATTTCAGAGACAGATATGGCCAGGCCCTTATTCCTCTTGTCCACTCTTGTCCATATGTCAACCTTTTTGATCATTTACCAACGAATGGGCTAAAAAAAAAAAAAAAGAAAAGCATCCTAGTGGTTGACTTTGTCCTTCCCTAGTTCGGAGGAGGGTGAACAGCGTCCCATGTACTTTGGGAGCCTTCGTGGGGTTTTGATTGAGTGCTTAGCTGCTCTCTGGAAGGCAGGAGTCCAGAATCACCTGGCGGCTGGGTGGGAGTAAGGCATCACAGGGCTTCATGAAGATGACAGCACACACACACACACACACACACACACACAGCACACGCTTTCCCATCCAGTGCTCCGTGGGGTGCGAGCTGACCATAGTGCCTCTATTTTCTCTGGCCAAGCCCTTGGCATACTGCTGCCGTTGTTAGGTGCCATCCACTGGCCTCTGACTCAGCCAGCCCAAGTAGAACCGGATTAATGCTGCCCAGCCTTGCACTGCTCCCACAGTGAGAGGTACGTTGCAGCCACTGCGTCGATCCATTTCATTGAACGCCTTCTTCGTCCCTAGGGATTTTACTACATATGATGTCTTCTCCAGGGACTGGTCCTCCTGGACCATGTCCAACTTAAGTGCCATCCTCTCTACTAAAGAGCCCGTAGGCTGCTCTTTGCCATAGACAGGCTCGCTTGTTTGTTCTTGGGACAACCTGTGGAATATTCAGAATGCTTGGCCAAAACCCTACCTGGGTTAGTCTGGGTAGACCAGAGAAACAAATTCATAGAGACACTCATTCACGTGTATAGGAAAGAGGGGTATAGACAAGAGCAATTGAATATTGAGAAAACGTCCCAGCCCAGTCCAGATCAAGCCCTTAAGTCCAATATTAGCCCATATGTCCGATACCAGTCTAAAAAGTCCTCTTCAGACTCAGGAAATGCATGCAATGATGTCAAATTCAGGAGGACCACAGGCCAGTGGGTTGGAAGTCTTGCGGATCCAGTGGCGTTGTAAGCATCTCAGCGCTGGCAGGGTATCTACATGGCTTCTCCGGCTCCAGAGGTCTGGTTGCATCAGAGTAGCTCCATGTGGCTTCTCCAGCTCCCAGAGCATAGTGCCAAGTGTCATATCAGTAGAGCATCGCCAAGGGAGTGAGCAGAGAGAGAGATGTCTCCTGCCTCCGAGGAGGAAATACAGGAGTTCCCAGAGTTCTCAGGAGAAGGCCACGCCCACACAGAGGCCTCATTGGTCATGACCTGATCCACAGACTAGACTCCACGCCTTCACTCTTAATGCTCGCAAGTCCCAAATTGACACAACTACGTAACTCCCACACTAGCTCGGTGGTCTCTGTTCTTTCGTCTTCCTTTCTAATGCCAAGCTTTACACATACATATGAGGCCATTGGAAATGTCAGGGCTTGGGTCAGACTTACCAGTCATCCGTATGACCAAGACGTCAAAGATGAAGAAATTGAAGAGTTGTGCAAATGATTGCCATCTGAAATTGAACAAGCACCACACTGACCCAGAGCTGAGGGTCTGCTGGGAAGATGTCAGGGAGGTTTCCTCCGCCTTCAAAGGTGCAAAAGGACTGGAGGTCCCCTTGCAGAGGGGTCTAGGGAAGGAGATGAGTCAGTCAGGGTGCCATGTAGCACAGATGAAGAATACAGCTCTCCTCCAGTTCCTAAATGCTGCCTCCCCCCCCCCTTGCCCCCTTACATGATCCGAATTCTACCTTGCAGGACTGGATAGAGCAGAGGATGTACACCGGTGCAGATGGGAGCTGGAGGCACAGGGAACCCAGGGTGGATGATACCTTCAGGACCAGGGGTGTGAGGGGTGATACTTGGAGAGTAGTGGGTGAGTGGGTTGGAAAGGGGGAACTGATTACAAGGATCCACATGTGACCTCCTCCCTGGGGGATAGACAACAGAAAAGGGGGTGAAGGTGAAGGGAGACGTCGGACAGGGCAGGAGGTGACAAAATAATAATTTATAAATTATCAAGGGCTCATGAGGGAGGGGAGTGGGGAGGGAGGAGAAAAAAAGAGGACCTGATGCCGAGGGCTTAAGTGAAGAACAAATGCTTTGAGAATGATGAGGGAAATGAATGTACAGATGTGCTTTATACAATTGAAGTATGTATGGATTGTGATCAGAGTTGTATGAGCCCCTAATAAAACATTTTGGTTTTTTTTTAATTCATTAGATGGGGGGGGGGAAAGGAGGGGGCAGGGAGGACTTCTTTTTCTGGCTATTGCCAGCCTAATGGTCCTAGAGAGGATCCCTGGTGGTGGTGTGGTTATGTGTTGGACTACGATCCACATGGTCGGCAGTTCGAAACTGCTAGCACTCCTTGTGAGAACGACTGGATTTTCTACTCCGGTAAACAGTTACAGTCTTGGAAACCCACAGGGGGTCGCTATGAGTCAGTGTTGTCTCTGGCAGTGAATTTGGTTTTGGAATAGCCCGAGAGTTTGGTTTTGGAATGGCACTGGTGTCCTAGTGGTTATGTGTTGGGCTGCAATCCTCAAGGTCTGCAGTTCAAAACCACCAGCTACTCTGTGGGAGAATGATGGGGCTTTCTACTCCTGTAAAAAGTTACAGTCTCAGAAACCCACAGGGGCAGTTCTACCCTGTCATACAAGGTCACCGCGAGTCAGAATTGACTCAAAGGCAGTGAGTCTGGAGTTGGGAATGGCCCTAGAACTTTGCCATCAACCTTGGAGTCTGGACGGGCGCCCTTCTAAGAAAGGAAGCCACGTAGAAAGAAGGAAAACACATGGCTCTTAAATGAACGAAGGAAGTCACCGGGTCCTGGAGTCAGACTCACACCCAACACTCCAATAGAAGGTTCCTTGGTGACCTTGTGGTGTGAGCCTCTCACAATGGAAGTGAGGCATTCTCTTGTCTCCAGCCACATAGCTAACATTCCCGGCTTCCCTGTGGTTGCTGCTGCTGCTGCTGCTCGGCACTCTCGGATCCATTCCACTCACTGTCAGTCCACGCACAGCAAAACCCAGCACTGCCCGGGCCCACGCCATCCTCACAACCGTTCCCATTTGTGAGCCCACCGTGGCAGCCGCTGTGTCAATCCATCTCCTCGAGGGCCTGCCTTGCCTTCGCTGCTCCTCTAGTCTGTCAAACATGACGTCCTTGACACTGAAAATTCCTGAGCTTTCTCTTTGCTCTTCCAAAGTTGAGCGGATTCCACCCTCTTGTAGGCAAATACGTCCATACATCCCATCAAATGATCATTTTTTAAAAACACCCACTTTATGCTAGTGGTATCCTGAAATCCAAATCTATGTCTATTTCTATCAGGTGACTTCTCACAAAAAATAGTTTCTTTATAACATGCAATATTCCCTGAGTCGAATACAAAACTTCATTTCTATTTCCTTATAGTCGATGTTATTATGTCGCATGACGATGTTAATTCTATAGTCAATTATGTTAATGTAATCTATAAAGCCAAACCCACTGCTACAGAGTGGATTCTGATTCATATTGTGCTTATATACACAAGAAGTAGTACTTTCATCACTGGCTCACTCACTACCATTGGTCAATCTCAACTTATAATGACGCTCTAAAAACACCAAACCTGACTCATTGCCAATGAGTTGATGCCAATTCATAATGACCTCATAGGACAGAGTAAAATTACTCCGTAGGGTTATTGAAATGGGACTGTAAATCTTGATGGGCTCTTGACATATCTTAAGTATAACTTTGTTATTTTTCTCACTATAAACCACTACCATTGTGTCTATTCTGACTCAGAGACTGATAGAGTTTCTGAGGAAAAGTGTGTATAATCCATATATACCTACAAACTTTTCACCAAACTATATTATGTTTTGACCGATGAGTAATCTAGAACATGTGTTGAAATGACCCCAAATGTCTTTGAGCAAGTTTACAAGGACAAGAATTACTGTAAAAGTTATAAAAAGGTGAAGAGCCAAAAAGTAGCCTCAGGAATTTCTAGAGCAGTGGTTTTCTTTTTTTGTTTATTTTAAATCATTTTATTGGGGGCTCATATAGCTCTTATCACAATCCATCCATCCATCCATTGTGTGAAGCACATTTGTACATTTGTTTCCATCATCATTCTCAAAACATTTGCCTTCTACTTGAGCCCTTGGTAACAGCTCCTCATTTTTTTCCCTCCCTCCCTCACCCTTCCTCCTTCATGAACCCTTGATAATTTAGAAATTAGTATTATTTTTAGAGCAGTGGTTTTCAATCTTGCTATGTATCAAGATCATCTACAGAGTAAAGAAGAATTAACATCCAAGTGCCCTATCCATTCCCCCTCAACCTACCCCCCAAAATGTGGACCTTATTGGTTCAGGGTATGATCTAAGCATCAGGGTCTTTGAAAGATCCCCTAATACATATCATTTTACTTTCATTTAGTAATTCCTGCCCTCAGATCTTCATTTTGGAAACATGTTCATTGTGTGGAATTGCATAGCGTTTACTGAGAGACTCCGACTGTGGGCATTTTACTGCCTTTGTGTCGTCAGTCCGTTTTGTCATTCATTGTATTGTGTCCATGCTACTCACTTTATATGCTGAAAACAACAAGAGCCAATTCCTTGAGTATCATCAAGGCCATTTGCTCTCCCCCAAATGGATGTCTTTTCTGAGCCAGGAAGTAACCCATTCTCCCCACTAAGAATCTAGATGGTATCAAAAAGCATGTGCAGCGGAAGGCGTGCTGCGTCCTGCTCTGCCCTGACTGTCCCCCCTCCTTGGAAGAAGCCAGCGCTCTGTTTCTTGTTGGTCATTTTGGATATAATTCACATTTTCTCATTTCTACTCTAGAGTTAACGTTAGCCCTTGGCTACCGTAAGATGACTTTATCCTCATTGTTTTCTCCAAATACATCTTTTTCCTTAAAAAAAAAAATTTTTTTTAATGAAACAAGTTATTCATGGGGGAAAAAAAACTAATTAACTACAGAAGGGCAAATAATGAAAAGCAGGCCCAGCCCGGCCCGCCCACTCCCAGGCCTATTCCTTGGCGGAAACCACTTTGATTTCTCTCTGGCTCAGGTTTTTCTGTCCCTATCCTCCTGAACAAAGAATGTCGAAAGGACTATGATCTTCTATGGGAGAAACAAATCTGTCTTGGAAGAAGTACCCTAGAACGCTCCTGCAAGCAAGGGTCGGGAGCCTTCCCCTTCTGGATGTTGGACATGTTATCAGGGGAGACCAGGCCCTGGAAAAGTGAGCGTGCAAAAAATTCACTGCCATCCAGTCTATTCTGGCTCATCTTGATCCTATAAGACAGGGTAGAGTAACCCCCGTGGGAGTAGAAAACCCTAGCTAGTCTTCCGCAGAGCTGCTGGGGGTTTCGAACTGCTGACCTTGCAGCTCCATGCTTCACCCCGATGGCTCCGGGGCAAATTGCAGGGTCAGTGCTACACAGGAAGACCCTCCGTGGCACGGACGGGCTGCAGCAATGGGCAGTGTGGCCCAGGACTGACCGGGGTTTGGTGCTGCTGTGAGTCTGAATCTACCCAACAACGACCACAAAACCCTCCTGAACTGTGAATCGTCCACTGTTGGCTGGGTCTCAACCGCAGAACGTGTCTCTTGACTTCCTCCTGGGGAAAATAAGAATCCACTCTTCCTCTGTGACTAGACAGTTGAAAACTCACTGCCGTCAAGGCAATTCTGACTCATAGCGACCCTGTCGGACGGCGTAGAACTGCCCCTGTGTCTGAGACTGAATCTTAACAAGAGTAGAAAGCCTAGTCTTTCAACAGCAATGGGTCATTTGAGACATAGTAAAACACCATAAACCCACTCATCACTTATCTGATGGTTTGGTCCCAAAGGATGGGGCATTATGCAAGAATAAGCAATATGTGTGTGAAAAAGCCGGATGACCACATCAGATTAAAAAACTAAAAGGGGAGGATGACTACCTAACTGCCAGATTATATCATATTAATGTAACTGCCAAATGATATAGCTACCTAACTGCCAAACTACTGGGAATGACAGCCCAGCCAAGCTGACCCATCACTGGACCCATCACGGCCAGCGCGCCCCTAGCACCTCTGCTTCTGTTGTGCCATCAATGTGCAGAGTAGTCGGAGGGAGATTTTTAAAAAATATTTTATTGGGGCTCTTACATCTCTTATCACAATCCATACTTCACCCAGTGTGACAAGCTCATTTGCACATATACCGCCATCATCATTTTCAAAGCATTCTCTTCCCATTTGAGCCCCTGATATTGACTCCCCATTTTTCCCCCTCCCTCCCCTATGAACCCTTGATAAGTTATAGATTATTATCTTCATAACTTACATCATCGTCCATCGCCCCTCACCCACTTTTCCGTTATTCGTTCCCCTGAGAGAAGGTTCTAGATTGATCCTTGTGATTGATTCCTCCTTTCTCCCCCCACAGCTCCCTAATCTTACTGGTATCTCTACTCTCATTGTTGGCCCTGAGGGGTTTATCTGTCCTGGATTCCCTATGTTGTGGGCTCTTATCTGTAGCAGTGTGCATGCTCTGGTTTAGTCTGATTTGTAAGGAAGAATTGAGGTCATGATAGTGGGGTGAAGGAAGCACCAAAGAGCTAGAGGAAAGTGATGTATTTCATTGGTGCTATACTGCACCCCGACTGGCTCATCTCTTCCCTGTGACGCCTCTGTGAGGGATGTCCAATTGTTTACAGATGGGCATTGGGTGTCCACTCCATGGAGGGAGACATTTTTATTGTTGTTGTACATATGAAAGGGCAGATAACGAGACAGTTGAAAAATGAGGATTAGGTGTGCAGTTGCTAAAATTAATTAACTGGAATACCCACTTGCAAACTCTAGCATGGGAACCACAACTGGTCCACTGCCTGATTTTCTACAGCCCGTGAGTAAGAATAGTCTTTGCACTTAAATAAAAAATCAGAATAATATTTTATGATATGAAGAAATTAAGTAGGCATCAAATGTCAGGGCCTAGAATTAAAGGTCTATCAGCCAGCAAGCATACCAGTCCTGGATGCTCTGCTGATGGGTGCGTTAGGAGCCGTGGGATGCCGCGGATTACGCACTGGGCTAATAATCCCAAGGTCAGCGGTTTGAAGCCACCAACCACTCAGCTGGAGAAAGATGAGGCTCTCTTCACGATCCCAAGGAACAGTTCCACGTTGTCCCCTAGGAATGCCATCGGTCCGAATCGGCTCGACGGCAAAGGGTTTGGTTCTGCTGTATGGTTGCTTCTGCACTACCGAACGCAAAACCCAACCTTGCTGCCATGGAGTCGATTTTGACTCATAGCCATGCTCTGGGGCAGCGTGGACCTGCTCCGGCGTGCTTCCCAGGCTCGACGGCAGCAGTTCCAAAGGATGGACCGCCCAAAGCATGAAATATTTTCTCTCTGGGCTTTCGACTAGAACTATATTGATCCGCAGGCCCAGACCCCAAAGAACCCATAATAATGAATTCAAAATGCAGGTTGACGACTCCTATGAAATACGACACCGTTTGTGCAAGTTTGGCACATTTTTTTTCTAATTGGTGATGGATTCTTCAGTGGGTACTAAATTATCGAGCATGAACGGAAAGGCTTTCCATTCTCCTGAGAGCAGCTGCCTCTGCAGAAAGGAGATGGGGCGTAGCGGTCAGACGGGCTGCCAAAGGGCTCCAACAGCAGGACACTGGCTTTTTCCCTTTATAGAAAAAGAATGTGTGGATTGTGATCAGAAGTATGTGAGCCCCCCAAAAATGATTACAAAATAAAAGGAAAAGAAACGGACTATCCTGAAAGCACAAGAAAGCGTTCACTGAGGGGAAAACGTGGAAACAAGTTGTAATTCTGGCCAACGGGGCCTAACAGCGCTATCTGAAGTTCACTTATCTGGGGTTTGCTCTTTTGCCTACTTTATTTTAGATTAATCCGTCCATTATAAGATATCATCATATGCACACATGTCTACAGATACCGATATACTTAATTTTTTAAAATCATCACTCTACGTGCATGAGTTTATAGTCTCCCCCGAGGTTTTCTTTTATCTTTTAAAATTGAGTAGCAAACCCCAAAACCAAAACCTGTGGCCATTGAGTCGATTCCAACTCAAAGCGACCCAAAAGGACAGCGCAGAGCTACCCCCAGGAGAACTGCAGCTTTCCCAAGCTGCGGGTCTGTGCACTTCCCTGGGTTTCTCCTGCAGGCAGGCCGGCGGGTTGGTCCCACCAGCCTTTCAGTTCAAGCCAAGGGCTTAACCAAAAAGTCTACCTCCAAAGTGAAACAGGCCATCTGGTGATAGTCATGGTTAGTGTTTGGCCACACATCCCTTCGAGCACACGTGTGCCGTCTTGCTATCGACATTCGTGCACACATCCTGCTCAGCCATCCTCCTCTCGGAATTTCAGATTCCTGGACAGCCATTTCACACATCACCATGTGTATTTACCCATTAATGCGTGCCACCTTTCTTTAAAAAAAAAAACAAACCACTGCCATTAAGCCCATTCTCACTCACAATGATGCTATAGGACACTTGGGGGGTTACGAAGCTGCAGATCTTTTTTTTTAATTAATCATTTTATTGGGGGCTCTTACAATTCTTATCACTATCCATCCATCCATCCATTGTGTCAGCGTAGATGTACATTTGTTGCCATCATCATTCTGAAAACATTTGCCTTCCACTTGAGCCCCTAGTATCAGCTGCTCGTTTTCCTCCTCCCTCAGAAGCTGAGATCTTTTAGGAAGCAGAAAGCCCCCCTCTCCCTTCGGAAGAGCAGCCGGCAGGGTCAATCTGCTGACGTTGGGTCAGCAGCCCAAGGTGTAAGCCGCTACCCCACTGTCCTCCGAGAACCAAACTTTCACTGTCATGGAGTCGATTCCGATACATCGCACCCTGGAGGACAGGCTAGGATTGGCCCTGTGACTTTCCCAGACAGATACCTGTTTTGCTGTTGTTATTAATTTGGGGGGTATATGATCCACATATCATACAATTCAATAGTTCAATTATATCAAGAAGAATTGTATCATCACGGCCACAATCAATTGTAGAACATTTTCTTTTTCATGTTCATGGTTAAATCGCCTTTGAAATGATTTGTGTGATCCCAGTCGGTTCCAGTGCTCCCTTTCCGCACCACATTCATTGTGTATCCCCTCACCCTACCTTCTACCCCCACCTTACATTCCCTATAAATCCTTACATAGCGTCTCTGTGTATCCACCCCTTCTGTGCTTCACAAACTGGAAAACCCAACAGAAACAATAAAAAACAAAATAAAGTGGAAAGGATAAAATAATAATAATAACATAAAGATAAACATACAAATCATGAGTAAAAAAGAAAAGACCACCATCAATATTTAAAAGCAAGTGAGGGATGAAATTTTTTGTCATGGAATGTGCAAGAGATACTTGCACCTAGAACGAATTCAGATTGAGTCAATAGAGAGGTCACCTGGCCAAGTATCGAGTCGGATCCAGCCTAATCAAAATGGCAATGGTCTCTGCTTGATAGCAAGGCTGTTCGAGACCCTTGCCTGCGGCTAGAGGGGATCTGCCATCAGCTCAGTCTGACTAGATCCCCTGCAGATGGGTTTGGGGCTCCCGCTGTCCTCCACAGCCTTTCACGAATGGGGTGTTCATCATCTTAGCTCTGATCCTTTTCCCTTTGTGATATTTGCATACTGTTTTGGTCATCTTAGGATCACACAGAGACTGATACTCTTTGTCAGGGTAAAAGGGCCCATCTTTCTCCAACAGAGTGACTGCTGGTTTTGAACTGCTGACCTTAGGGCTTAGCCCAACATGTAACCACTATGCCACCAGGGCTCCTGCCAATTATAGACTCCTAAAACTTGTGGAAACAGTACAGGATGCTCCCCCGTACCCAACACCGCGCTCCCCCGTGGTGGCACAGTGCCTGACCCAAGCGCTCTTCCCTTTGACAGGTATTAACTTTGGTGCAGGTGGAAGATAATCTCCTACCAGGGGGAGATGAGGGGCAAGAAGGAGGGGTGAGGGGGAAAGGGGCAAGCTGCTGGCAGGTTTGATAAATTGTTTAAAATGGTGAGTAAATGCAAAAACAATGATTTGATATGTAAACCCCTACCTGATGCACACATTTTTAAAGTGTATAGACTTATATGGAGCATATGTTGAAAAGCAATAGCTTCATATCTTGATAATTTTAATAAAGGTTTCTATGATTTTTGTTTTAAAAAAAAACAACAATAAAAACACCTCACTGGTACAACATAGTTAAGCAGACCTACCTCCTCAGAAGTCTGGAGATCTATTTTGTTGTGATTTTTCATTTTTAACTCTGTTGTGAATTGCATGAGGGTTTACAGAGTACATCACCAGTTTCACATTCAATAACTCAGACATATTTTGCCTCTCCTTACACATTTGCCAAATCTTCAGTGTCCTGTCCCTCACGCCACTCCCTCTGTGTCCTGTTTCCATTTCTCCGGCTCCCCTGACCAGCTGAACTGTGTCCTGGGCAAATGCTGCCCTTTTCATCTTTATAGCAGTTCTATTGGGACATATTGCCAAGGTCATACAATTCAATAAATAGTTCAATCATCTCAAGAAGAGTTGTACAATCATTACCGTAACCCGTACCCTCAAAATTTAAAGAATGTATACTTGAGTATCATGTGTAAAATGATACTTTATCTGACAAAACCTTTTTTAAAAATACAGGATTATAGAGCACAGCTAATTCATGCCCATATTGAATAGTTTCCTCAGGTTGTTTTCTCTGTCCTTGTACTATTAAAAAAGATATAAATGTACAAATGTACCTGACACATGGATGGATGGATGGGTGGATGGATGGATTGAAGGTTTGTTATAAGACCTGTATAAACAGCTAATAAAATGATTTTTTAAATATAAGGAAATATATATAAGATACAATAAAAAGATATATAAGATAGCCATCGTAAAATAAATATAAAATATTTGTAGATATATATAAAAACATACATATACCTTTATACGTTTTTATATATAAAGCACATAGATAATAACAACAAGAAGAGGCGCTTCGGAGAGGTACGTGTATGATTTTACAATTTACTATTTTAAATTCTTCCATCTCTCCAGGACTGGGGAGGAGAGAGCATGTTCTTGGTGGCCACAGAGTCCCCTCAAGGTGACCGAGCCAACAGCATCCCGATGCTGAGGCACGTTGGTGACCACTGCTAGGGTGGAGGCCGGTGTTGAGATTCGGGTGTCAGCTCACCCTCCTTGAAGGGCCCTTCCTCTGGCTTGCTGGTCCTCTACTTCCACTAAGAGCTAGGGAGTTGCTCAGCTCTAGGTTTAAAGGACGAGTCATTTTGACACATTTTTATCTCCTCAACGAAAATTAGAGAAACCGTGGACGCTTGCCTCCTGCCATGTATGCTGCCTTTTATCCACTTTACGAGACGACAAATTTATAACCAAATTCATTTTCTCCTAAGCCATCTAATCTTGAAAATTCTCTGTGTGGTAGATACATCCCCAGAGTGCCTATTGGACACGAGTGTAAATTGAGTCTTTATCCCAGTAAATCGGTTTCATTCATGAAAGCATTACATCAGGAATAAATAATGACGGGGTCAAGCAGCCCTTAGCATGTAAACATCAAATGTAAAGACAGCGGGGATCGTCACCCTGCCGGGCCCACGCAGCCTCACGCTTAAGTGAAACCCAATAGCTCAGCTATTGGATAATGTGAAACTTTATAAATGTATATAAACATATTGTATCACATAGCTTCCTTGATAAGATAATAGTGTAAAGTTATGTTGTTTTTAAGGAAAATAAGTTGTTTTCTAAAACGGGTGGTTTCGTTCACGTGTCAATTGGACACGTGTCTATAGAAACAGGTTTATAAGAAATGGCCGCAAACCTAGGAGACTGCGCGGCACAATTGCTCTGTCAGGCTGCTGGCCCCAAGGTTCGCATTTCAAACCCACCAGCTGCTCCTCCAGAGAAAGATGTGACTCTGTCCTCACCGGAAACCACAGCTTTCCGACGACCTCGGGAACCCAGACAAGGCTCCTCTGTCCGTCTCCAGGCGGGTCCGCACACATGCAGATACGCCCCCCTATGCCGAGTACCCGGTGTGACGACCGTGACGCATGAGACACCACGCTGCAAGACAACGTGTCATTGACTTGTCATTAGACATAAACATTTCACAATATAGAATGACATATCTTTTTTGTGATGAATCCCGATGCTTTCATGATGTTCAATCTGTAACCATGAAAATACATCCTGCCAATCAGATATGTACATGACGATTCATCACAGGAGGAAAACGACAGTGATGAAGTAGCAACGAAAATAGCTTTAGGGTTGGGGGTCCCCCCCCACGCGAGGAACTGCATGAAAGGGTCGCAGCCTGAGGACGCTGGAGGACCGCTGGCTCACGGGATTCTGAGCTTTCCTCTGGGGTGAAGAACAGCTCTGGGCAGTCACGATGAGCGGGGCACAGCGTCAGGAAAGCAATTCGTGCCGCTGAGTGGTCATTCGTGGTCAAAATGGGCGCAGGGGCAAACGATAACATTATTTAGATACAAATTAAAATCGTGGATGCCATAAAAAAAATCGTGGACACCTTCCCACGTGGGCACCCTTGTGGTCTCCCTTTGGGAACACCGTGGGAATAAAAAGCAGCTGCAAGCCATGACCCTGTGGATGGTGTGGCTCAAACCCCATTGAATAAGATGATGAGGGGGGAGCAGGGAGGGAGGGGGGAAAAGAGGACTTGATGCAAAGGGCTTCAGTGGAGAGCAAATGCTTTGAAAATGATGAGGGCAAAGAATGTATGGATGTGCTTTATACAATTGATGTATGTATATGTATGGACTGTGATAAGAGTTGTATGAGCCCCCAATAAAATGTTAAAAAAAATAATAAGATGATGAGCCCAGCTATAAGACCTTGAGCCTCCGTGACTCTAGGTCCAGACCGGGGGTATGTGGGTCTTTCAGCACAAAGGAGAGACATGTGCTGTGACCCCCCACCCCTGCCAACACACACGCAGATGGCAGTGTCCCGGGTGCACCCTTCCAATGGGCCTTGTTTGCAGCTCCCACACCTGCTAAGGCCCGAGTTACTGTTAACATTTAGCAAACATCTTTATGAGGCATTTGCCTTAACAACTTCCAGCAAAATCAGTGGGGTCATGGGGGGGGAGTTGGGGGTGGGGAGGGCGTTCTGCATTCCCTTCCCCTAAGCCAAGGCCCCTAACCACTCCCCCACTCCCGATCTCCATCTCTGCTTTATGCGTTTGGCATAAACATTTCCTGCAGCTCATAAACACTTGGGCCATTTGACCAGTCATGAAAGATGTTTATAGCCCAGATATGAGAGCATTGTGAGGGTGGGGGTGGGGGCACAGACCTGAGTTATTCTTGAAAAGACTCAGCATGCAGGGAGAGAGCTCTACCAGGCTGGGGCTATCTGTGGAAATACCTAGGGCTTAGCGTGCCTGGGTTTAAAATGCTAAACAAGGTCCCCATAATTCCAGCTGTTGACCACTGCTGGACTGGGGGGTAGGGTGGGGGGCGGGGGGGCGGCTGCAGTTTACAGTGGTGATGTACTTCCCGTCTGGGTGTTTTTTTATAGCATGATTACATTGCAAAGTGAAAGAGGCAAAATAAAATTGGAAAAGAGCCGGTGGCGCAGGAGGTTAATAAAAATCCATTTTGTCACACACCCACCCGCCCCAGTCTCCCCCAGCTGGCTTCCTTTCCCTTTGTATTGACAGCCCCCCATTTGCTCCTTTACGATGTGATAATAAAACCTTCAGCCCCACTCAGTGTTGATCTTTTCCTCCCCGGACAGGAGGGAACCAAATGGCCCCTGGTCCCCTCAGCAGGCATTTTTACCTCAAAGATGATAACATTTCCCTGAACACCCCGGGGGAAGAACATAGCCCAGTAGCCACAGGATTTGGCCACCGGTAAGAGATCTCTCTGAGAAAGAACATCATGGCCACTCTTTGGGACCCAGAGAGACATGTCTTTGTAAATTCAGGCCGGGTTGGCATGAACGTTTGCACAAACGTATGAGCTGGCACTGTCTGCTACAAAAGCGTTCATAGCCCCCAGCCAGTACACGAATCTCTCAGCGTAGCAAGAGCATCACCATCGGTGCACAAATCGACGATTAAGCAACAATTTCCTAATGAACATTAACTTTTTTTTAAATGAATGTTAACTTTTAAGCCCGTCTTATAAACAAGACTTTTTCCTCTCATTCCCTCTCTTGAATTTATACTTGGCATTTGAAGATTATTTTGTGGGTACAAAAGTGCCATAGATTTGATACCAAATATTTTCGTTTTGTGGATGTGCCATTTATATCATTGATCTGGAAAGGTAAAGGTGTTTGAATCCGTTTAGCTGGGAGGGTCAGCTAACTCTTTTCTTGAAACATAAATTGGTGTTTCTCACTCAAAGGCACAAATCCTAAATGAATTATAACTATCAGCTTCACACCAGGCCACATTAGGCAGTTAGGAGTCAAATTGTTCCAACCCATCTAGCTGTCATAAACCAGGGTCTGCTGACAGATGGCTTTCAAAGGACGTAGCCAGACTCCTTCATTATTAGGACACGAACGCTCTAGTCGGCCAGATGTCGTTCCCTAGATTACCAATGCCTGTGTCCCTGTCTTCAGATGTTCTTGAATAACTGGCCTTCCCAATGTGGGGGCGGGGGGGATGGAATGAAAAGATGAGGTATCCTCATGCGTTTTCTGACTGCCCCTCGTATTAAGTGCACAGTGCGTCTTTGGCGTAAAGCACGTAGGTGGTCCTATTCCACACGTGCTGTCGTGCTTTGAGTTTCTGTTTGGGTGGGTTTTCCTTAGCCACCAATGTGCTATATTTCAGTACAGCTAGGCCAACTTCACTCTCTTAAAGACACAAAACAACTCCCTCCCAAATTCCTCGTAGTGGACTATAGGACCATTCATAAAGTCATGGAGTATTTACCAAGCTCCCTGTCTGTTTCTACAGGTTGTCTGCCCGTGAAAATACTGGCTCCTCACCATCACTAAATGGGATTTATAGTCTGAATATCCTTCTCCTGGCGATGGGGAAATGGAGGAACAAAGAACTCAAGTGGCGGAGAAATTATGAACCGCTGGCCTTGTCATCTGTGAAGAGCTACAGTCTCGGCCATGGGGACAGTTCTACCCTGTTTTCTATGGTTCCCATGAGTGAGAGACGGACTAGAGGGCAGTGAGTCTGGGGGTTTCCTTGGTTTGAGTGAAGGGTTTCCCAACTTTTTCTATCTCCATCAACGCAGTAGCAAGTGCCCTTCTGCCTCACTTGGCTATGATTTCTGTTGGCTAAACGCTTGATGTGGAAGGGTCAGCTGCCTTTCTTATGTTGAAAACGAATCCAGCCAAGTTATTGAAGCTTACTATTTGTTCTTCCAATATGAGGTAGTCTGCTGTGCATGGAGGTTATATTTTGTTTAGAAAGATCGGTAAATAGATGATAGCTACAAAAATAAAGGGGCAGACGGCTGATAGATACATAGATGGATGCACAGGTGGCCAGATGGATAGATGGATGGATGGATGGATGGATGGATGGATGGATGGACCCCATGCATTTTTCTCCCTACTCCCTCAGAGGTTGGCCTAAAGAATTGGATAGTTTTCCCCCAAATGTGGAAATGATTTGCAAGACTTCAATTTCACCTCTTCTTCCTCTCCATTTCCACTTAGCTATCAAGTTTCGGAGATTAGAAGAATTCTGTGATTGTTTTGTTTGTGAGGATTTTTGTTTGGGGAGGTGTCATAAAATTTATTCTGAGAGGCACCAAAGTGGCAACCCTAAGCAATGCACCCCCCCCCCCAGGGAGCCAGGAGAGAATTCCTGAGCCTTGGGCATTCCTAGAAAGACTTGCCTCCCCAGTTTCTCTTCCCCTCCTGCAGTAAGTACCAGTAAAGACTAACAGCCCTGACTTCACACCAGCATCATCACCTGAAATACAACAGGCCCTCACCATGCAGGTTTAACACTACAAAATTTGAGATGGAGGGACCAGGGAGGCCCTGGGCAGCCACAGAAGGACAGGCAGTTTCTGCCTCAAGAGACAGAAACTCAAATCAGCCCTCTCTGACAATGCTTAGGCAGTTCCTAGGTATCTGGGAGCCAGAAGATCAAAGGCTCCACACTTGGAAGGGAAATGGGGAATTAGCTTCCCGCTAGGAGCCTCTCACCCACAGTAAGCCTGATGGTGCTGGGGAGCTTATGACCATGAGCTATTTGGCTCTTAATTTGGAGTTTTATGAAGGGTATCTCCACCCTTGAAGGGGGTGGTGTAAGTCTTTCATTTCTTTTGAAGTCCAGCTGATAGAATGAATGACTTGTGATTCAGAAGGTCCTGTGTGTGCAGAGGCCAGAGCTCAGAGCCTGGTGGGCAGCAGACTCGTGGTAAGCAGGCCCTTTCTTTGTTATTATTCACATAATGTGATGGTAAAATTGAAGGAGCCCCAGCAGTGCAAGGGTTAAGCCTACTAGTCTCTGGGAAAGATGAACCAGACCAAACTGAACTCAGTGCCACCGAGGCGACACCGACTCAGCCAGGCTACAGGACAAGGCAGAACTGGCCCTGTGGCTTTCTGAAACTGGATTTCATTAGGGAACTAGTAAGCCTCACCTTTCTCGCTCGGAGAGGCTGGTGGTTGAGAACTGCTGACTGTGGTTCGCCATTACGCCACAGGACTCCCTCTGGGAAAGATTATCACACAGAAATCCGTGGGGGGGGGGGGTAGATCAGCGCTTTCACACAGAGTTCATTGTGTTGAAATCGTCTAACAATGATGACAAGAGGAAAATTATCCGCGTGCTTCCAATGAACATGAGTGTTCTTATCTTATAGCCTGTTTCCGAACTTTCTAGAAAGAGTACTGACACATAGGAGAGGCTCAAGCATGAAAATGTTGTACAAATGATTCCAAACACCCTGGCAGATGAGACATAGAGCTGTTTATCTCCCCGTGAGTGACTAAAGCTACGTCCCGAGGCCATGGAGTCGATCCTGACTCAGATCCTCCACAGGGGGACTGAGACGGTCCTTCCAGGGCAGACTCACTCGCTCGCTCACTGCCATTGAGTCGACATCTACTCAACATGACCCCATAGGACAGGGTAGAACTGCCCCTGCAGGTTTTCTGAGACTCTAATTCTCCACCCTCCCCCACCCCAATCAGGTATTTATCTATTTTTTAAACCATTTTATTGAGGGCTCGTATAGCTCTTCTCACACTCCATCCATCCATCCATCCATTGTGTCAAGCACATTTGTACATATGTTGCTGTCATCATTTTCAAAACGTTTTCTTTCTACTTGAGCCCTTGGTAACAGCTCACTTCCCCACTCTCCCCTCATGAACCCTTCATAATTTATAAATTATTATTTTTTTCATGTCTTATACAGACTGCTATCTCCCTTCACCCACTTTTCTGTTGTCCGTCCCCCTGGGAGGGGTTTATATGTAGATCATTGTGATCAGTTCCCCCTTTCTCCTCCCACCTTCCTCTTACCCTCCTGATATCACTACTCTCATTATTGGTCCTAAGGGGTTTTTCTGTCCTGGATTCCCTGTGTTTTGAGCTCTTATCTGTACCCGTGTACATGCTCCAGTCTAGCTGGATTTGTAAGGTAGAATTGGGGTCATGATAGTGGGGGGGGGGGTGGTGAGCATTAAAGAACTAGAGAAAAATTGTATGTTTCATTGATGCTATACTGCACCCTGACTGGTTCGTCTCTTCCTTGTGACCCTTCTTTAAGGGGATGTCCAATTGTCTACAGATGGGCTTTGGGTCTCCACTCCACCTTCCCCCTCATTGGTATGATTTTTTGTTCTGGGCCTTTGATTCCTGATACCTGATCCCAGTGACTGACATCTCATGATCACACAGGCTGGTGTGCCTTTTCCATGTGGGCTTTGTAGTTTCTCAGCTAGATGGCTGCTTGTTTATCTTCACACCTTTAAGACTCCAGATGCTATATCTTTTGATAGCCGGGCACCATCAGCTTTCTTCACCACATTTGCTTGTGCACCCATTTCGTCTTCAGCAATCGGGTCTGGAAGGTGAGTATCACAGAATGCTGGGTTATTAGAACAAGTGTTCTTGTATTGAGGGAGTACTTGAGTGCTGCCTTAATACTTATATAAATATATGTACATAGATCTATTTTCCTATTGTTATATATAAATATATTTGCATATGTACATGCCTGTATTTAGCAACTATAAATGTCCAAAGACTGTAATTCTTTACGGGACTAGAAAGTCTTGTCTTTCTCCTGTAGAGCATTTGGTGGTTTTGAACTGCTGACCTTACAGTTCACAGCCCAACACGTAAGCATTGTGCCACCAGGCCTCAGCCAGCCTTGTCTTTCTCCTGGCCGGTGGATGCGACTGACCATCCTGTGGCTCCTCAGACAGTGGAAGCGTCCTGCCCAGTTCATCTTCAAACCCTACACACTGAATGTCTGAGTGAATGTCTGAATTAGGTGAGGCCTCCTGCATTCCTAGGAGCCCTGGGGATACCATGGTTATGCTTTGCTAACTACAAGGCTGGCCATTTGAAACCACCAGCTGCTCTGTGAAAGAAAAATAGGGCTTTCTACTCCCGTAAAGAGCTACCGCCTCAGAACCAAAAGGAGCAGTTCTCTTCTGTCCTGTAGGGTCACCATGAGGCGGCATCACCCGATAGCAGTGAGCTTGGTTAGTTTGTTTTCTTTCTTTCTTTTTAAAAAAATCATTTTATTGGGGGTTCGTACAATGCTCACCACAATCCATACATCCATCCGTTGTGTCAAGCACATTTGTACATTTGTTGCCGTCATCATTCTCAAAACATTTGCTTTCTGCTTGAGCCCTTGGTATCAGCTCCTCATTTTTCCACTCCCTCCCTGGTGCCCCCTCCCTAATGAACCCTTCAAATTTATAAATTATTACTATTTTGTCATATCTTACACTGTCCAACATCTCCCTTCACCCACTTTTCTGTTGTCTGTCCCCCAGAGAGGAGGTTAGATGTAGATCTTTATAATCAGTTCCCCCCACCTTTCCACCCCACCCTCCCTCCACCCTCCCAGTATCGCCACTCTCACCACTGGTCCTGAAGGAATCATCTGTCCTGGATTCCCTGTGTTTCCAGTTCCTGTCTGTACCAGTGTCCATCCCCTGGTCTAGTCAGATTTGTAAGGTAGAACTGGGATCATGATAGTGGGGGGTGCGGGGGCGGGGGAGGAAGCATTAAAAACTAGAGGAAAGTTGTATGTTTTATCGTTGCTACACTACACCCTGACTGGCTCATCTCCTCCATGCAACCCTTTTGTAAGGGGAAGTCCAGTTGTCCACAGATGGGCTTTGGGTCCCCACTCTGCACTCCCCCTCATTCACAATGATAGGATTTTTGTTCCTTGATGCCTGATACCTGATCCCTTCGACACCTCATGATCACACAGGCTGGTGTGGTTCTTCCATGTGGGTTTTGTTTCTTCTGAGCTAGATGGCCACTTGTTTAGGTTAGTTTGTTTTCTGTGCCGTTTGCAGTACAGCCAGTGAGCAGGACTGATCGTTTTGCAGATGGTAGCCGTCATCTTGCTTATCCTACTTGGAAACCCACAAACTTTGGAGCCCAATGACTTGGGCTCAGTCCTCAACCCTGACACTTCAGCTGTCTGATCTTAGGCAAATCCCCTAACCTCTCTGAGCCTCATCTGCACAATAGATACTGATCTCCAGTCCAGAGCCTCTTTACAGGAGTAAATAAAGTGGAATCTGTCAAGAATTTGGCAGTTCATGGCTCATGGTAAGAAATGAACGAGGGACAGTTATTATCCTGTGAATGAAACAAAGCTGAAGCCAATCTAGACTGCTCAAACATGTCCAGTGAGGGTGGAGACACTCAGTCATAGCCTTCCAGTCCCTGCAAACTCCTCGGGACCCTATAGGACAGGAAACCCCTATGGCAGTGGTTCTCAACCTGTGGGTTGCGATCCCTTTGGGGGTTGAACAGCCCTTTCACAGGGGTGGCAGATTCACAACAGTAGCAAAATGACAGTGATGAAGTAGCAATGAGCATAATTTTACAGTTGGGGGTCACCACCACATGAGGAACTGTACAAAAGGGTTGTGGCATTATGAAGGTTGAGAACCACTACCCCATTGGTTTGCAAGACCATAAATCTTTGTGAGTGCAGAAGCTTCATCCTTCTGGTGGTTTCAAACGGCTGACCTTATGGTTAGCGTCCAGACGCACAACCCACTACACCACCAGGACTCCTTCTCTGGAGACACTGCTCTCTCTATAAACCAATACCCAATGCACTGCCAGCCATTCTATCCTGACCCACAGGACGGAATAGAACAGGCCTCCAGGGTCCCTACGAGATGAGTCCCTCTGAAGGCAGAACGCCACATCCTTCTCCACAGTGTCACTGGTGGGTTGGAATCGTGGAGCTTTCTGTAAGCAGCTGAGCTCTTTAACCGCTCGGCCACCGGCGCTGCTTGTATTCTCTCTAGGGCAGCAGAGTAGGGGCTCGCAATAGCCATGTCCCAAAGAGAGCCACAGCCCCATGTTGGTCAGGATGGTACAGGTCCAGCAAAGGGGAGTTGAGGTAGCAGATGAAATGGGGGCTGCTAATCAGCTGATATTCAAATAGGGGGAAAAGAAAGAAAAGGATATTTTTGCCTGCTCCTTTTTTCCTCTCAAATACTTAAAACTGTGTATAATACATAATTGATACTTGAATAATTATTTTGTGTGAATGAATGCATTTCTCCATTAGCCCACAAATCATTGCTGTGACCACTTTCATAGCTTAATTTGGGGCTAGATAACTCAGCGAATTACTTAAGAACAGCTTCGTGGAGTGTGCGGTTGCTGGATTTTATGTCGACTTGATAGTACCTGGGTAGAGGGAAGGGTAGAATCCAATCTGCCAATCAAGTGGTTGCCTGGTGATGCCTCCCTGGGGTGTGCCCTTTTCACAGAGACATTGGGAACCTGTGCTTTCTCTTGCCTTTCACCTTTTTCCCCCTCTTGGATTCTAGGTCTGTGTCTAGGGATGGCCCCATGTACACTATGGCCCTGGGAGCTGTCTGTCCCTGCCATGCTCCCAGCAACCTTGGATCCATGGGACACTGCAGCCACCGGCCCTGATAGCACTGTGGGTTAAGCACTGGGTTGTTAACCACAAAGTCAGCAGTTCAAAACCCCCAGACGCTCCAAGAGAGAAGCATGAGGCATTCTATTCCCATAAAAAGATGCGGTCTCGGAAACCCACAGGGGCAGTCTATGCTGTCACTGTGAGTCAGAAGTGACTCAATGGCAGTGCGTTTTTCAGAAGTTACCTGCCATAAAAATCACCCATCTTAAGTGTACAAATCATTTTTAACTACGTCACCAAAGTATGCTGTCGTTATCATGCGTCCAGTGATGGGACATTTGCATCACCTGGTAAGGTGCTTTCTTGTCACAGTTCTATGGACACTTCTTCCAAATATCACACAATTCCATAGTTCAATCATATCAAGAAAAGTTGTACAGTCACGATCACCATCAATTTTAGTACATTTTCTTCTTCTTTGTATTCTTTTTGTATTTTTTTGTTAGGGTTAGACCTAGGGTTAGAATTAGGGTTAGGTTAGGGTTAGGGTTAGAATTAGGGTTAGGGTTAGGAGTAGGGTTAGGGTTAGGGTTAGGGTTAGGGTTAGGAGTAGGGTTAGGGTTAGGGTTAGAATTAGGGTTAGGTTAGGGTTAGGGTTAGGTTAGGGTTAGGAGTAGGGTTAGGGTTAGGGTTAGGGTTAGGTTAGGGTTAGGGTTAGGTTAGGGTTAGGGTTAGGAGTAGGGTTAGGGTTAGGGTTAGGGTTAGGAGTAGGGTTAGGGTTAGGGTTAGGGTTAGGGGTTAGGGTTAGGGTTAGGGTTAGAATTAGGGTTAGGTTAGGGTTAGGGTTAGGGTTAGGAGTAGGGTTAGGGTTAGGGTTAGAATTAGGGTTAGGTTAGGGTTAGGGTTAGGAGTAGGAGTAGGGTTAGGGTTAGGGTTAGGAGTAGGGTTAGGGTTAGGGTTAGGTTTAGGGTTAGGGTTAGGGTTAGGTTAGGGTTAGGGTTAGGGTTAGGTTAGGGTTAGGGTTAGGGTTAGGGTTAGGGTTAGGGTTAGGGTTAAAATTAGGGTTAGGGTTAGGAGTAGGGTTAGGGTTAGGGTTAGGAGTAGGGTTAGGGTTAGGGTTAGGTTTAGGGTTAGGGTTAGAGTTAGGTTAGGGTTAGGGTTAGGAGTAGGGTTAGGGTTAGGAGTAGGTTTAGGGTTAGGTTTAGGGTTAGGGTTAGGGTTAGGGTGAGACCTAGGGTTCTCTTTGTATTCTTATTAGTATAATTGTTTGTTTGTTTTGCCTGTGGAGAAAATATACACAATAAAACCCTGCCCAATTCAATACCTTCTGCATGTACATTTCAGTGCTATGGCTTATACTTTCATGTTGGGCGACGGCCGATACCCTTTTCCTCATTTTGCACCACCATCAGCACACACTCAATGCCCTCTACGAAAAACTCCTCCTCCTTGGTTCATGGCAGCCATTGGTCACCTTCAGTTTCTTTCCTTGTTAGCAGTTTCCTCTATATGAAGTTGACATATAACATTTACTTCCTCCGTTAAGTCCCTTTTAAAAAGAGCTGTAAATACATCATCACAACCAATTCTAGTGCTCCTTCCTGGCTCCCGTTAGTGCTCCTTCCTGGCTCCCGTAGTCATTGTTGACTCCCCCATTCCCCTCACCTCCCCCACCCCTGTCCTCCTTAAGCCATTGCATCAGTGACCGCCTCTGTGCATCCACCCTTTCTGTGGTTCATAAATGAGGCTATAACATACACAATAAAGAGCGGAAAGAAGAAAATAATAATATAAGAAGTAAAAAGAGTGAAAAAGAAAAGACCCACAATATTTACAAACCAGCGAAGACAGTTCTGTCGTGTTGGAACAAAGTGAGAAATATGTGAGCTAGAGCCAATTTCAGTTGAGTCAAGGTAGCGGTCGTCTGGCCAAGTATCCTATGATATGGTAGTTTGACCCACCGTCGTCCAGGGTACAGTCGTCTCTGTCTGCGAGTAAAGCTGTGGGAGTCCCTCGCCTGTGGCTGGAGGGGATCTGTCAGAGCCGTCAGTGGACTCGACAGTCTCTGCAGGTGGATTTGGGGTTCCCACTGTCCTCCATGGACTCTAAAATCTTAAGCTCTGATCCGTTTCGCTCCATCGTATTTGGATTTTGGATCCCACAGGCTGGCGTGCTTCTTCCGTATGGACTTAGTTGATGCCTCAGTTACGTGGCTGCTTGTTCGAACAGAAGCCTGTAAGTCCCTGGACCTGCAGACACTATTGGGACAGTGATTGCCGGGCACCATCTGCTTTCCTCGTCACATTCTGCTGTAGCTCCTCCCCTCAATGATCCTGTCTTGAAGTCGACTCGGAGCAGGGCCATGGTACAAGAACTAACTGTCAAAAATAGAAAGGAAAAGAGCTCTTCTTGGATTGGAGCTAGAATGAAGCGGGAGCCCAGAATCCACCTGCTTGTCCATGAGATATGGCCACTTGGGTGGTCATTATGACAAAAACCAACAAGAGTAACAACCAAGCAAAACAACAAACAGAAATAAAAACGGCAGGGTGGGGGGGTGGGGAGAAGAAGAAAAACATTGTCAATAATGCCCTGTGGTATAAGGAGATTGCATGGATAACATCCGTAATAACATGGGTAACATCTAATGCCATCGAGTTTGAGGTACTCTTCATATGAGGAGTTTATGCCACTGTAGTCCAATTGTGAGATGTTGCTTTGCACAGATTGAGTTTTTAATTGATTGAGCTCTGTTGACATTGCGCATGGGAATTGGTCCTAGGGGGAGATAAGATCCTTCATTTCTCTTACTCCCCAACCCATTCCCAGCCTGAGCTATAAACCCTATTGCTATTGATCAAAACCAGCTCACAGTGACCCTATAGGACGGCATAGCTCTATGCCGTCCTATAGGGCAGTGGTTCTCACCCTTCCTAATGCTGCGACCCTTTAATACAATTTCTCATGTTGTGGTGAACCCCCAACCATAAAATTATTTTTGGTGCTACTTCCTTCATGACTGTCATTTTGCTACTGTTATGAATCAGATGACCTCTGTGATGGGTCGCTTGACCCCCAAAGTGGTCACGACCCACAGGTTGAGAACCGCTGCTATAGGGTCTCCAGGACTAAGCCTTTTACAGAAGCGGACTATGACAGCTTTCCCCTACAGGCCCACTGATGCATTTGAACCGCAAACCTTTGGGGTAGCAGCCGAAAGCAATCATCAATCTTCCTGTCTGCAGAGTTGCCTTTTCTGGACATGTCATACAACGGCGATTCGAACTCTGACTAGTGCAAGAGTTCAATCAATCAAAAAGGAAGGGACAAAGGACGAAAAGAAATGTGTAACCTGAATAACTACGACATGTTTGCGGGTTGTCAACATGATCATTTGGCCCATTGTTCTTGACTTTGGTCCCCACCTTGGCTGATTTCTCCTCACCTGCCCAGTCTTGGAGCCCTGCACTGGGGCTTCTGGCCTCCCAAACGGAGAGAAAATAGATTTCTGTTTGTTAAATTCATCCACACGTGCTGTTTCTGTTAGCAGCACTGGATAAATAAGACCCCCACTCTGCCATTACTTGAATACTGGTGTCCATTGCAGCACCTCTCACAGTCACCAAGAGGCAGACCGAGCCCAAGTGTCCATCAACAGAGGAATGGGTTTTCAGAACTGTGTTAGCTATCTGAACAATGGAATAGTTCAGCCCTAAAGATAAAGGCAATTCTAAGACTACCACAGGGATGCATAGAGATAAAGTTTACCTGTGGGCTGGAGAAAGAGGTGGAAATTATTACTTACAGAGCATCCCCTGTTTTTGTTTCAAGGGATGCAAAAACATTTGAAAATGAATACTGGTCATGGTGACCCAACTTGGTGAACATTCGATTAATATCACTGAAATGTACACTTCAAAAAGATTAAAGATGGTGACTTCATCTACACTGAGACCAGAAGAATTAGATGGTGCCCAGCCACCACTCCCGAGCCTCCTAACAGAGTGGCTCCCGTCGGAGCCGCAGCAGATGGGCGAAAAAGGTGGGAGAGACCTCAATGTCGCTAAAAAAGGCAAGCAAAACACAAGCCGGACCCACTAGACCAGTTGAGACTTGAAGACTCCCCAAGACGCTCAGCCTGGGACACTCTTCCTACCTACCCTGAGTGAAAAGAAAAACATACTGTCCATCAGTCCTATGCCCCCTTGGTAAAAGTCACCTCCATGAGACCAAGTGGCCAGCGATTGGTTTTCAGACGAGAAAGGAAGGGGACAGGGAAACTAGATGAGTGCTATTGAACTCCCTGGACACAGGAACACTCAGCCCTTGTGGACAATGTTACCAGTTCCACTGAACTGCTTGTGTAGAGTTTGCACAATGGAAGCCTGAAGACCAGCGTAGATCTTTATTAAAACCACAACGAAATACCTTTACCTGTTTAAAATGATGAGCATGGTGTCCTAGAGAGTATCCCCAAAATGTTTTTTGAAGTAAAAAGAGTCAGAAGAGCAAAACATCCATTTAAAGAAGCACAGTCTATTTTAAATGTTTATTTATTTATTTGCCAGTATAAACATTTTTTTTTAATTGGAAATTGGGCAAAGGTTTGCAGGGCAGATCAGGTTTGCCCATCATTGGTTGTGACCCCCACATGGGCGCAACACTCATCGCACTTGGGGTGGGGGGGTGTTTGTCAACATGATAGTTTGGCCCCGTTGTTCTCGTAACGCCTCCTGATGGTGGGACCCACAATCAGCTCTCCGGCAGTGGGTTTGGGTTTTTGTTCATGGATAGACTGTTTTGAGATTGGGCAGCTGCCCTCTCTGATGGACGGGCTACTCCATTTCATGGGCAAAACTCAATCCGGGAAGGATCTTTCCACCTGTCCAAACCAATCCAACCATTGCCATTGAGCCGATCGCAACCCTTGGCAACTCCATGGGGCAGCGTAGAACTGCTCCTGGGTTTCTGAGACGGCCTTTATCGTTCGAACCTCCCACCTCAGGGTGAGCAGGCCACTGCTTAGTTTACTGCGCCACCAGAGATGGTATTTAAAACACAAACAAACTGCCATCCAGCCAATGCCCACTCCTGGCAACCCTACCAGACAGGAGAGAAACGCCGTGGTCGGTTTCCGAGACGGTAATTCGTAAAGAGGGGACAAAGCCTCATCTTTCTCCTGGATCGTGGCTGGGGGGTTGAAACCTCTTCCCAAGACTTAACCCGCTGCACCACCAGGGATGCACATGCTTATGCTGATGACTCTGACTTCTAAAGACACATCCTTGCAACGGATGTGGCTAATTTAAAGTGGATTATCTGAATTCACGGAAGCCATTGCATTTGTTTAACGTGACAACTGACCTCTATTGCTCTCTGTTTGGTTTTTCTCTCCTTACAAGAGAGATGCAGGCTGGGGGGTGGGGGTGGGGGGTGGGGAATCAGAGTGCAGAAATGCTCTATGTGGAGGTGACCATCTTCTGCCAGACCTGCCCCAGACAGCCATTGTTACCACTGCTAACTTGAAAGGCTTACATGGCGCCCCCTTACAGGATCTCCGCCCGGGTGGTGGGGGGCAGCTGTGAGACGAAGGGGTGAGGGCAGCAGCCTGTGGAGGGCAGCGATTTCAAGAAGGCGGGATTCAGTGGGGTGGTCTCCCTGTGCCTCTTGTTTATCTGACTTTTCGACAACACACGTGTGTCACCTGGACTTTGTTTTAAGTTACAGAGACAGTCCACAGGTTCGGAGGCAGTGCGATCCGGGACAAGCCTGTGTGCTCGATGTGGCGGTTGGTGTGTCAGTCTACCAGTGACCATAAACGACCGCAGGAGCGAGGTGGACTCTCAGTAAGGTTCTTGTCTTGCCCTCACGAGAGTCCTCCTCCCCTTGGTCCTCTCCTTCTCCTTCATCTCCCCCCTTCTCCCCCTCCACCTTCTCGCCTTCCTTCTTTCCCCTTGACTGGTGTTACTAGTTGCCATAATTTCTGGAACATCTTAGCACATCGTAATCTAGCCTGCAAAACTGACGACGAATCCAGAGTCTGAACAAGACACACCCTGCATGACCAACCACCTTCTCTAGCACAGCAGACACCTTCGGACGTGGTCGCAGCCCCTCCTGAAGATGTCCGTTAAGCAAACAGCCCATGATGTCAAAATCCACAGAAGTAGCTATGGCATCAACCGATTCGCTGATTTCCGATGGCTTATGGCAAAGTGACTAACAGCACAGCCCCCACTCTGGGCTGTGTTCCAGCCCCGGGGGTGGGAATTGTATGTGCCTGCTGGGCCTCATTTTGTATTCATAACTGCCTGGCTGCTCCCTGAGGTTGTAGCTCCCTCGTACCCTGGCTGTGAAACCTTCAGCAAATTGCTTCACCTCTCTGAGCCTCTGTCTTCTCACCGCGACATGAGACTAATCATACACAGGGTGCTCTCTACGAGGTTGAGGGGAGCTTCCATGCACCAGTGCATCCCAAGCAGATAGCACAGAGCTTAACATTGTAAACAGTCAGCAAACAATGATTACTATTGGCATCATTCCCATTTGGGGAAATTCACTGCCATCGAGTCAATTCTGACTCAGAGGGACCTAAGATAGAGTAGACCTGCCCCTGTGAGTTTCTGAGACTATCTTTTTTTATTGGAATAGAAAACCTTGTCTTTCTCCCTGGGAGTGGCTGGTGGTCTTGAACTGCTGGACTTCCAGTTAGCAGCCCAACAAATAATCCACTACTCCAGCAGTGCTTGCTGTGACAGAAAGAATGTAAGTAAAGAGCCTAAGGTCACACAACTAGTCTGGGCTGCATCTTCAATCTGAGCCTCCTGTGGTAGTTGCATAATTTTGTGTCAACTTGAAGATATGAAAGTGAAGGGGTGTAGTTTAGTCTGTCAATCAGGTTGCAGCTTGATGATCTCATTTGGAGGTGTGGGGGTCTCTCTCTCTCTCTTTCTCTCTCTCTCTCTGCCTTTAACTTCCTGCTGCGGAGTCACTCAGAGAGCTGCCAGAGTCCTGTGATGCCTCCACCACCATTGGATCCACAAGATTTTGCACCCACCAGCCTGTGTTCTTCCGGCATCCTGCATCATTGTATGTGACTGTGTGAGTCTGAAGAGGGATTTATGGACTAGTATCAGACTTAGGGAGTTATATCAGACTTATGGCCTTGATCTGGACTGGGCTGGGCTGTTTTCTTGATAGACAATTACTTTTTAAAAAATCATTTTATTAGGGTCTCATACAACTCTTATCACAATCCAATTATGTGAAGCACATTTGTACATATGTTGCTATCATCATTCTCAAAACACCTGCTTTCTACTTGAGCCGTTGATATCAGTTCTTTTTTTTTCCAATTACATCTTAATATACAAGGGGACCCCCCAAAAAATTGAACTCTTTTTTCTAAGCTATGCATTTAAATATTTTTACAAAACAATCCTATCACCTTCAAAGTACTCTCCATTACACTTAATACATTTGTCAACTCTGCAATTCTATTCTTGCAAACATTTTGCAAATTTATCTGTTTAATGGCTGACAGCACCTCCCTTGTGTTTTTGTTGGGTACCCCCTTCGATAGGAGTGTCACTGAATTTATTTCTTATATCTCCTTATATCACAGGAACCTATAGTGTTAATCAATTCCCAAGTTTTGCCTGAAATCCCTGAAGGGGTCAAATAATGCATGCGCTTGATTGGCAGCTCAAGTCCCCCTGGAGGTGCCTTGGAGGAAAGGCCTGGCAATCTACTTGCAAAATAACCAACCACTGAAAACTCAATGGAATACAGTTTTGCTCGCACGCACATGGGGCCACCATGTGCCAAGGCAGAGCTGACAGCCATTGCTCAGTGGTTTCATTGATGTTTTTGTGTTGTGTTTTCATTGATTTGTTTTCATTTTACCTGTGCTGAATGGTTCTTCACATATGATTTTCTTTGTTGTTGTTGTTTTTAACATTTTTAAAATTGTGCATTAGGTGGGAATTTCTTTCTGCTTCAGCTACCCTGGAATTTTCCACTGGCTTCATTAAGAGTGAATGGTATTTTGTAGTCCATTCTGAATTGGAGTCAGTTGATGGGACCAAGCTGACCTTGCTCCATAAGGTTTTCTGGGTGGAAATATTGTCTTTGTTTTGGGGGTGGTTTTTTTGTTTGGTTTGGTTTATTGTTTGTTCATTTTGCTACACAAATCCTAAAACTCACTGCCCTCAAGTGGATTCCAGCTCACAGTGACCCTAAAGGAGAAGGTTTCCAAGATCGTCAATCCCTTTTCATGGGAGTAGAAAGACGTCATCCTTCTCTTGAGGAGCGGCTGGCAGCTTCGAACCACTGACTTTGCGGTTAGCAGTCCACCACGTAACCCCCTGTGCCACCACGGCTCCCACAAAGTTACAGACATCTATCTGCATTAAACCAAAACCAGGGGAAAAGTAAGATGGGAAGCTATTGTTTCTTCATATATCCTCCATCTGGATCCAGGCACATCTCTCTTTTTTCGTGTTTCACTTTGGATTGTGCGTTAGGGAAGGTGTGCAGAGCAGAGCGTCAACAGTCAACCCTTCATTCCCATTTGGCTGCAGCCCTTCCATGCACTGCAGTCCCCTAACTTTTCCCACTTCCTCCCTCTGTTTCCAGTTCTCCCTTGCTCCATCTTGCCTGACTGACCCTCTGAACTTTGTCCCTGGGCAAAGGCTTCCCTTTTGCTCAGAATGGGTTGATGATTCCAACCCAGGAGTGAGCTCAGTTTCAGACCTGAAGGGTGACTAAGGGCCACAGTCCGGGGGGCGGGGGGAAGGGGAGGGCACACCGGTCTCTATCCAACCAAGAAGCCTAGTCTCTTTTGTGATTTGGAGTCTTGTTCCACGTCCTTTCTCCATTCTTTCCAGAACCTTCTAATGTGATCCTTTTCGGACAGGCTGAAACCGTTACCGGAGTGGGTGGCCGGGTCTGTGCTTCCTAGAGAGGCTAATAGGTTCATACTGGCCACCTCTCAGTCCGCGTCTGGGGGCTTGGCCACTGCCCACCCAGTCTCCTTCCATGAATGCTTAGAGAATACAAACATCACACGGGTAACGATTAACTTCTCTCCCTTAATAAACACAGCCGTTGCTGTTTGTATTTGAGCCTACAGGGAAATATGTAAACATGCGTTCTATAGATTTTCATTAAAGCCTGCGTTACAAAACAGTAGTGCTAATAAGTTAGGCAACCCTGACACAATGGACAAGGGCTAGCCCACCAGCCTGCTAACGCCAGATAAACAGAGGCAGTCAGATATTGAGATATGGAATCAGTGTGGCCTCTTCCTGGTCATCTTTCACTCCACCCCACGCTCCAAATGTGCCCTGAGAATGACCATGGCCAGCAAGCGGTGGCTCTGTCAATACCCAGAAGGAGGACCCCCTTTTCATCTTTCTTCATGGGGGTCAATTTGGAACGCCTTTAAGAATTCTTCCCCTGCTCCCCACCCCCCACCATGTTTGATGATAGTCAACCATGTCTCTGTAACCGTGTTCCTTGGATCCCCATGTCCTTGGTAAAGGTCTGGGTATCAGCAAACCCTGGGCCCCCTCGTGTGCATAATAGGTCTTTGTCTTGTCTTTGTCCCTCGTGAGATTTTAATAAAATGTTTTCTTTTGAAAAAGAGAGAGAGCGAGAGAGCTGACGGACGAATGTTTTCCAGTGAATGCTTTCAGAGGACACAGTGGGACCACAGTGCTCTTTAGGGTTGGGGGAGCCTTTTTAAAATCCGGTCTGCTTGAAGTCACCGCATCACTGCGGATACAGCGAGGACACCTGGACACAGTTTGGACACGTGGACACCCATCGTGAAAGCCCCTGTTTGCATTTTGAAGCTTGAGTGAGTTCCAGCTCAGCATGTCCCCCGAAAGACCAGTGGTCCCCTTCCATTCCCAGTCAAGAGCTTTCACGGCAGCTTGGCTGGATCGATCTGGGAGCCTGGGCTTCATGACACTGTCCATCAGAAAGGAAAGGCATTCCGGGCCAGCAGCAGGCCTCGGGGCAGCACTAGACGTTTCAGAGAGCTGCTGGATCGCTCCAAGGAAAAGGGGAGAGGGGATGCCTTGCCCAGGCCAGCCTTCGCCTTCTCCTCACCGTCTCCCTGCACTCAGACTCTGGCCTGGGGGGCGAGCTGATCACATGACAGATAATACAGTGAAATGTGATCACTTGAACTAACAGAAATGGTTTAACTGGTTAATCAGCCTCATCTTATCGCCAAACCCACCCGTCTGTCTTCCTCCTCTTTTGGAAAATAAACAGAGGATTTTGAGACTTTGGGTGGGTCCATGGGGGGCATTCTAATACCTGATCTCTGGTAGAACCATTGTCTGAGGTTTGGTAGGAAGAAAGAAAAGAGGACAAATAGCCACAAGAGTCGATCTCAGGCAAACCAAGGAAGACTAGGTGCTGTTTACATTCACAAAGGGTTTAAAATGTAAATTAAAAGAATATTAATAACTGAGTGCCTGTGTGTGTGTGTGTGTGTGTGTGTGTGTGTGTGTGTGTGTGTGTGTGAAATACAGGAGCCCTTGCTGTCACCAAGCAATCCCCATGGCTGGGAAACCCGCAGGGGCAGCTGTACCCTGCACTATGGGGTCGCTGTGAGTCAGAACCACCTCAATGGCACTGCGTTTGGTTTGGCTTTCTTGCAGTCATCTGAATGAAAGAGCTGCCCATTTCTTGTGCAGCCTCTCCACAAGAATGTACTGAACTCCTGCCATGGGCAGGGTGCTAGAGCAAGCAAAAAATAGACACAGATCTTGCCTCCAAATATCCTGTACCCTAGCAGATGACATTGAGCATGCCCAAGAGTGGAAGTGTGTCACTGAGTTGATGCTGCCTCACCCGGAGCCAACGTGACGGCACAGACTGCTCCGGAGGGATTCCCAGGCTGCCCTGGCTTTCAGAGCAGATCGCCAGGCTTTCCTCCCGCACAGCCAAGGGTAGGTTAGAACCCACAAACTTGGGCTAATAGCTTAATCTTGTTCCACCAAGCCTCCTTGAGTATTCAAACAGACACATATTAATCATTCCGCTATCATTTATCAATCCCTAGTCTATGCAGGGGTGGAGGGAGGGAGCCCTGGTGGCCTAGTGGTTACACATTGGGCTGCTAAGTGCAAGGTCAGCAGTTCAAAACCACCAGGGATTCTTCAGGAGAAACACGGGGATTTCTACTCCCGTAAACAGTTACAGTCTTGGAAACTCACATTGGCAGATTCTACCCTGAACTTAGAGGGTCATTACAAGTCGCCATCACTCTCTGGCAGTGAGCGTTTGACTCTGCTGGAGGGTCCCGGGGTCCTTCAGACGGTGGAAGCATGTGGCTGCTAACTGAAAGCCTCGATTTTCAAGTCCACCCAGAGGTGCCTCAGAAGGCACTGAAGACCCCAAGGAGCTAGGTCCTACTCCGGAATCGACTGGGCAGTCTGGACCCTGGAACTGGTGCTAGACATTACTGTTGGCAGGAGATAGAGACCTGAATGCAGGGACGTCTCTAATCTGGTAGTACTCACTCCAATTGGGGGTCGGTGGAGTAAGAAGACAAGTAAACAAATTCATTACCTACAAGTTTGGCGAGGGCACAGCAGACTCGGACGGAGCTCAGGTCAAAGTGTAGGTTCTGATTTGGTCGATTCTCCATAGGGAATCTGAGCTGAATACACCAACCCTGGGCAAAATGACACAAACTGATACGAATACAAATGACCTAACCTAGGAGGTCAGGGAGGGCTTCGCAAAGGAAGTGACATTTGTGCTCCAAATGGGAAGCTAGGTTGAAGGAAAGTAGCCATTGTAAGGTTGGAGGAATGGGGGCCGGTCAGCAGGAGGCGGCGTGGGAGAGCTTCTGATGGCTGGAACCAAAGGACCAAACAGGAGAATCATGGGAAACGAGGTTGCAGAGATCTGGCTTCAATCGTCCTGAGCTAGCAAGGCCATTAATTCAGTCACCGTGTATTGAGCCCTGGGGTACCGGGTCCCTTCCTAGGGTTCATTCTTATGAAGAGTGATGACCAGTGGAACCAGAACAATCCAGAAGAAATTAAAACGCGCACCTTCTAGAAGCAACAAAGCCCTCATGGAAGAAGCACACCAACCTGTGTGAGCTCGAGGTGTCGAAGGGATCAGGTATCAGGCATCATCAGAACAAAAAATATATCATAAAAAAAATCTTATCATCGTGAATGAGGGGGATTGTGTGGTGGAGACCCAAAGCCCATCTGTAGGCAACTGAACACCCTCTTACTGAAGGGTCACAGGGAGGAGACGAGCCAGTCAGGGTGCATGTAGCAATGAAGAAAAACATACAACTTTCCTCTAGTTGTTTATTTATTTTTTATTTAACTTTTTTTCTCACTAGTTGTTTAATGCTTCCTCCCCCCACCCCCCCACTATCATGATCTCAATTCTACCTTACAAATCCGGCTAGACCAGAGGATGTACACTGGTACATACAGGAACTGGAAACACAGGGAATCCAGGACAGATGATCCCTTCAGGACCAGGGGTGAGAGTGGCGATACCAGGAGGATGGGGTGGGAAGGGGGAACCGATTACAAGGATCTATTCCCTGGGGGATGGACAACAGAAAAGTGGGTGAAGGGAGATGTCTGACAGTGTAAGATATGACAAAATAATAATAATTTATAAATTATCAAGGGTTCATGAGGAAGTGGGGAGCAGAGAAGGAGGGGAAAAATGAGCTGATGCCAAGGGCTCAAGCAGAAAGCAAATGTTTTGAGAATGACGATGGCAACAAATGTACAAATGTGCTTGACACAATGGATGGGTGTATTTATTGTGATAAGAGTTACACGAGCCCCCAATAAAGTGATTTTTTTAAATGCACGCCTTCTAAGGGTAGGACATAGAAGACATTTTGTCTGGAAGGGGGTGAGTGACGATGGTACCCTGGTGCACAGTGGTTAGCGCGCAAGGCTGCTAGCCCAAGCCATGGTTTGAACCTACCGGCAGCTCTCAGGAGCAAACTGAGGCTGTGTTTCCATTGAGATTGACGGTCGTGGAAGCCCGCGGGGCAGTTCTCCTCCGTCTTCCACAGTGACACCCTGATTCCTAATCAGCTGGAGAGCAGGAAGGTGGGGGCTGATCGCTCAACTTTATGCATTTGCTAAAAAAACACTGAATTCTACATCGTAAGTGGAGTCCTTTTGTGGTAGGTGTCTCCCAGTAGCTCAAGAAAAGTGGTTCGTTTGTCAACGGATTGCAGAAAAGGGGTGAAAATGGCTGAACTCGAAGAACAGCATCCATGTCACTGCAGGGTGCAGGTTGCAATCGTGGAATTGGGGTAAGTTCTGCTGGGCGTGCCTGCAACGAACCCCAAAGGGAACATTGTAAAGGTCAACAGTGACCAAGGTAAATCCATGGGGAAAGAAGTGGAGGCAATCAATCTATGTGAATCAGATCCCGGATCCATCGAGGGGCAATCAAAGTAAATATGCGCTCAGGGGAAATTCTAAAAACCCAAAGACATTGGCTAGGGTTCCCACCTTGCCTTCTCTCTCAGATTGCTTCCCTCAGAGAAAGCTAGGACCAAGTCAGGTGGATGCCCAGGTGTCCCTGTGGAGAAGCATCTGTGGCCAAGACACTGTGTCAATCACAAGCCCCCCAACCCAACCCCCCTACTCCCCCCACCTAGCATCCAACAGCCATGAGAGTGCCCATCTAAGATGCAGACCCTCCCGTCTAGTCCAGGCTTCATATGACTGCAGCACCTGGCCGACGTCTTGACTAAACCTTCCAACCAGGAAGCTCCCAAATTCCTGACCCGGGAGAAACAAGCGGATAGTAAATGTTTATTGTTGTAAGACATGGTGTCATCTGTTACATAGTAATGAACCGGAAGCACCAACCCTGCTCGAGCGCTGGCGACTGAGAAATGGCAGAGGCAGTCTGGTGGCTTCTCATTCTAACCCCATCCTACTGTGTTTTAGATCACCGGGTATGCCCGTCATACTGGCCAAGAAACAGGAGACTTGGGCAGGACAACCATTTGAGCACTTTATTTTCTAGAACCCAATGGGATAAGGCGAACGACAGAGGTCTGATCCAGCCTGTTCCATCACAGGGTGTGAGTTTTTAACATTGTTTGCAGCTCACTAGGTATAGCCGCAAAGTATCTTCAAATGAGCATGAACATCAGAGATGCATGGAAACATTGAGTCCAACGGACTCAGGGACCACACGGGGATCAGTCTCCACCACAGTGCGGCCAGAAGAACTAGATGGTGCCCGGCAGCCGCCACCAACTGCCTGGAAAGGAACCGCATTAGGAGGTCATGAGTCAAGTGGGAGAAAAAAAACAGTGAAACAAAACTCACAATCCTCAAAAGACCAGGCTTACTGGTTGGAAAGAGACTGGTAAAAGCCCTGAGGCTATGGCCCTGAGCCATCCTTCAGGCCAGGAGCCAAACTCACCCCAAGGCTCCATTCCCGACCGCCCCCCCCCCCCAAGGGAGCTACAACACCTCAGAAGAATCAACCATTTGAGCTTAAAAGGACAGCATTTCTCCAAGGCCAAAGTTCAGAAGGGTTAGGAAAGAGGGAAGACTGGAAATCGTCAACACAGGGAGGAGGCGGGGTATGGGATATGCCACATGCAAAGGACTACAATCTCTCAATTCACAATCAGAAAATTGTTTTTTTAATTCTCAGAGCAAAAACTTAAAAACACGATGCAAGAAGAGGCTGGAGGAGACTTTGTGTCCTTAGCAAGGTATTTAGCTGCAGGAGAATCTCATTGTTCCAACGTTTCCTTCCTTCACATTCCAACTCCAGTGTCACCTTGCTCAATGGAAACTTTCTTAGCGACTCCAGCCACTGCCACGATGCCTTGGCTCTTCAGTCCCAGTTACTGCGCATCTACTGTATTTCAGGGAGTCTCAGGGTGGTGGTTCCGTGTTGGGCTGCTAAGTGCGAGATCGCCAGTTCAAAACCACTGGGGGAAGATGATGCTTTCTGCTCTCCCATAGTCTTCGTCTCAGAAATCCATGGGGGGTGGGGCAGGGCATTTCTACACTGTCCAATAGTGTCACAGAGTCGGTGTCAACTTGATGGCAGTAAATTTTGTTTGGGGTTTGGTGCCGTATTTCAGGCTTATGCACAAATTCAGAAAGGAATTGGGCAAGTCCCACATCTTCTACCTCAATGATTTCTGGTGGTGTCATGGCTAAGGTCAACCGTTCAGAACGAGCCGCACATAGAACGAAGAGGTCAAGTGACAGTCTCAGAAACCCACAGGGACCGTTCTACTCAGCCCTATAGGATCAATGTGAGTTGGAATCGACTCCATGGCGTGAGTTTGGTTTTTGTTTTGTTTTGAAGAGTTCCCTGATTTCCTGGGTACTACCAACAGATGAATAATCTCAGCTGTTAACTGAAAGGTTGGGGGTTCCAGTCTATCGAGAGAAGCTCTGAGGAAAACCCTGGGGATCTCCTTTAGCAATACCCCCAGGTTCCCTAGGCACTGCTGGTGGCCCCACTCTGAAAGTGTGGAGATGAAGCCCAGACGGGGTAAGACACTTGGCATGGGTTTGTGTCCCAGATTTCCAGCATCTGGATCCCACCCATTCCACCACCAGAGAGCACCCCGGAAGAGTTTAAGCCAGGGAAGGCCGTCCTCAGAAAGTTTTCTCAATGTGTCCACCTTTGATTCCAAGATATTCTGGGAATATCTCAAACCACAAACAATCCCGATTTCCCAGCTTCATAAATAAATAACCCAAATAGTGCCCCGTCAAAAAGATCAGTGGGGGAGTTCTGAAAAATAGTGTCATAAACCCCCTGGGATGGCATTCCCACTTTCAAAGGGTGGCTTGGAGGTGACTCATCACTAATTACAAATCACACCCAAAAGGAAATGCGTGTGGCTGCAGGAGCAAACACTGCCTGAGAGGAGACAAACTTGGGGCGGGGCCGGGGCAGGGCTGGAATTCCTCAGGGGCTTTTCAGAGTGGCTGGACAAGGAGGGGGACCCTTAGCCTGCTATTGTACGTCCCATCATCTCCTCCTCTTAATAAACAGCCAGTGCTTCCATTGGGCGAGCTCCTGGGTCTGCTGTAAAAAAGCCATTGTTCCAGAACATATTTAAATTTCAAATGCATGCCTAATAAAATAGAGGCCAGCACTGGAGAAATTCTCTGCATAACTCAAGGGGCTATTTCATTTCACTCCTGCCCTTTGGAGTCCCTGCCCCTCTACCCCCACCCCCACCTCCCAGCCTGTCTTTCTTTTCTCAGTCTGTCTTTCTTTCTGTCCCCAATTCACTGGTGGCAATTAGCCCAAAAGACAGACCATTATCGCACTCTGGTTTGGTTTAGAAAGACATTTGTCTGAGCCATGGGGCATTCCCTGTGCTAATGTGTGCTTGCTTCCCTGCACTCTGCCTGGGTTTTCCTTATGAATGTCTCACTGCTCAACTTTTCAAGTATCACATTTCAAAGAGACTGCATCCCCTTCCCGGGAAGTACCCCCTCATGTTTCTGGGCTCCAAGGGAGAAGAAGATCTAGCCCCCAGATCCATGTGTATTTGTATACAGTGCTTTACCCTCACCAAATGGGGGTGGGGGAGGAAGCAGGGGTCCCGTGGTTCAAGAGTGCTAGTCTAGACCCTGTTCAGCCAGGAGCACTCTGGAAGGAAGGACAGGCAAAGGAGTCTTGCTCCAGGTCACCCAGGATCAGTGATTGAAAGCTAAGGGCATAACACAAAATCAACACCACCAGCTCCCAGCTCAGAATTTGAGAATCTCTATGTTCCAGCCTCGGGGGGCATGGGGACTGGGGGTGCTCTCTACTTAACATTTCAAAACGCTTTTCTCCTGATAGGTATGGACATTCCATATCCAGTCATGGCCATGAGCATTCCTAGTGACAGTAAAGGCTGCCCCACTGCAAGCAGGTCATTTCAAACCTGGAATTTGTTCTTTTGAGATTCGTTGCTTGTGGTGGAATTGTTTTTACTATTTGAGGGGAATATAAAAAGAAAATTACAAAGATAGGAAAATTCCTCACTACTCTCCCCCATCTCCCCTAATTTTCATGTCGTCTATAACCATGAAACTCGTCGAAATGAAGAAATCGATGTTGTACATGACTGTCTGCCTACTGTGGACTTCCTTCACATTCCACCAGGTTTCTCATCTGGGTCCTGGTTGTGTCCCAGGCATCGATCCAGCTGCCACGGGGCACGCAGCGCCTTCAGTGATTTCCTTAAATTTTATTGTGTGATATGCGATAGCATCAGTTTAATCTCCTACAACAATTCACCCTATCCCCCTTTTTTGACCATTTAATTTAAAATCACAAAAGAGTCCATCCGAAAAGAATTCTAGTGCGTCTTTAACTCAGCTGAAACTCCCAGCTAGCACGTCAACTCCAGCTCAGCTGATCCCCACCCAGAGAGTCGCTGTGGGTTTCTGAGGCTGGAACTCTCCATGAGAGCAGAAAGCCTCGTCTTTCTCCCTCAGAGCAATTGGTGGTTTCAAACTGCTGACCTTGCCGGTAGCAGCCCAACGTGTAACCCACTAAGCCACCAGGGCTCCTCAGTATCCCCTAAATGAAAGTAATCAACTCACCTGTCCGTACACCTGAGATGATTTTAGGTGGTATGAAGACAGTTTAAAAACAGGAAAGGTAGCTCTCTTCCTGGTCTCCATCATGGCGCAGGATCAAGGTGAAAAGGAGAACCCGATGCGGGAGCTGCGCATCCGCAAGCTCTGCCTCAACATCTGCGTGGGGGAGAGTGGCGACAGGCTGACGCGGGCCGCCAAGGTGCTGGAGCAGCTCACCGGCCAGACCCCCGTCTTCTCCAAAGCCAGATACACCGTCAGATCCTTTGGCATTAGGAGAAATGAAAAAATTGCCGTCCACTGCACAGTCCGTGGGGCCAAGGCAGAGGAAATCTTGGAGAAAGGTCTGAAGGTGCGGGAGTACGAGTTACGGAAAAATAACTTCTCCGATACTGGAAACTTTGGGTTTGGGATCCAGGAACACATCGACCTGGGAATCAAATATGACCCCAGCATCGGTATCTACGGCCTGGACTTCTACGTGGTGCTGGGGAGACCAGGCTTCAGCATTGCTGACAAGAAGCGCAGAACAGGCTGCATCGGGGCCAAACACAGAATCGGCAAAGAGGAGGCCATGCGCTGGTTCCAGCAGAAGTATGATGGGATCATCCTTCCTGGTAAATAAATTCCTGCTTCCAAAAGACGAATAAAAAAATGACAGTGAAAAAAAAACAAAAAAAAAACAAAACAGGAAAGGTAAACATACAACTTTCCTCTAGTTCCTAAATGATTCCTCCCCACCCACTATCATGATCCCAATTCTACCTTTCAAATCCAGCTAGACCAGAGGATGTAGACTGGTAGAGATAGGAACTGGAAACACAGGGAATCCAGGACAGATGAACTCCTCAGGGCAAGTGGTGAGAGTAGAGATACCAGGAGAGTGGAGGGAAGATGGGGTAGAAAGGGGAAACCGATTACAAGGATCTACATATAACCTCCTCCCTGGGGGATGGACAACAGAAAAGTGGGTGAAAGGAGACAGCAGACAGTATAAGATATGACAAAATATCTTAAGTGGAGAGCAAATGCCTTGAGAATGATTGGGGCAGGGAATGTATGGATGTGCTTTATACAATTGATGTATGTATATGTATGGATTGTGGTAAGAGTTGTTTGAGTCCCTAATAAAATGTAAAAGAAGAAAAAAAAAGATATGACAAAATAATAATAATTTATATATTATCAGGGGTTCATGAAGGAGGGAGGAGTGGGGAGGGAGGAGAAAAAATGAGAAGCTGATATCAAGCACTCAAGTAGAGAGCAAATGTTTTGAGAATGATGATGGCAACAAATGTACAAATGTGCTTGACACAATGGATGGATGGATTGTGATAAGAGCCCCCAATAAAATGATTTTTTTAATAATAAAATAAAAACAGGAAAGGTATGTGACAGGGTTAAATCCTCTCCCCATCCTTATTCAATCAATAAGCTGAGCAGATCATCAGAGAAGCTGGAGTATATGAAGAAGAATGTGGCATCAGGATTGGAGGAAGGCTTATTAAAAACCTACAATCTGCAGAGCATACCACCTTGCTGGCTGATAGCTGGGAGAGGCTGAATCACTTGCTAATGAAGATCAAGGATTATAACCTTCCGTGTGTATTACACCTCGATGTCCAGAAGACCAAAATCCTCACCACTCGACCAGTCAATAGTAACATCATGATAAATAGAGAGAAGATTGAAGTTGTCAAGGATTTTGTCTTGCTTGAATCCACAATCAGTGCTCATGGAAGCAGCAGTCCAGAGAGCAAAAGACACATTACTTTAGGTAAATCTGATGCACAAGACTTCCTTAGAGTATTAAAAAGCAAGAGTGGTACTTTTAGACCCAAACCACAGTCTTTTCAATAACTTCATCTGCATGTGAAAGTCGACGCTGACTGAGGAAGAGCTAAGAAGAAAGGCTGTATTTGAATTGGGCTGGAGGAGAATACAGAGAGTCCCATGGATTGCTGAAAGGACAAACTGCTCTGTCTTGGAAGAAGCACAACCTCCTTGGCGACAAGGGCCGTGAGGCGTTGTCGTACATACTTTGGACATGTTGTCAGGAGACACCGCTCCTGGAGAGAAGGACATTGTGTTTGGTAGAGTAGAGGGGCCAAGAAGAAGAAGACCCTCATGGAGATGGGCTGACACGGTGGCTGCAACAATGGGCTCAAGCTCCGAAACAATTGTGAGGCTGGCACAGGACAGGACAGTGTTTCCTTCTGTTGTGGATGAGGTCATAAGGTCGCGATGGATCAGAACTGACTCCATGGCATCTGACAACAGCAACATTGGGGTCACAGTGATTCTCACTTCCGGAGCGAAGCCGGTACCGACAATGGAGTCTTCAGTGCTTTCTCCTACCTATTCCTTTCTCAATTCTTAGCTCAGTCTCTGGCTGCTTCCTCCCCCAGATCCTGCGTCAGGAATTTGGTCCCCTGTGGAACCCTGGACTGGTCCTACTTCTCTTCTTTGATCTTGCTCTTCCCTGATCTCAATCCTGTCCACCCTTCCTGCTTCCTTTCATCCCTCATGAGCCCAAATGAAGAGCTCTCGCCCCTGTGTGAATTCCTCCAGCACCTGCCCTCCGTACAAAGCAGACTTCATCTAAGTCAGGGGGAGCCTGCTGGGGAGGGTATACTGAATCTGCGCTAGGCAGGGTCCGTCCATAGCAAGGGGCTCCCATGCTATTTCATTGCGCATGCTCAACCCAAGCATCTCCAGGTGCTTTCCCCCTGTGGCATGTGTTTGTGTCAGACCTTACGTTCTGAGCAACTCATTCGCAGAAGGCTATGCATGACAGTGAAATCCCCAAACCCATTTGCAGAGCCGCCATATAGGTTAAGCCTCCATTGAATTCCTTCTGAACATTGACCAAGGACCTCGAGAGCCTCCCCCTCAGGCCGAAGGCATGGGACAGTAGATTACCTCCACCCCTCTCCAGCCAGCTCAGGGAGGGGCAGTCTCTCTTAGGAGCTTGCCTGGAAGTGTCCTTAATAAAGATCACCAAACTGGGGTCAGTCCTAGGGGTGGCATGCTCAAGAGTTAGGTCACATCAGTTGTGTTCTGGCTGCCTTGGTCGGAAGGCCCTGGACCAATCTTGTAAGCTCTTCTATCTAACTTCACTATGCATATCCCAGTCAGGGTCCTGTTCCCGCTTCTGTGGGCCCACCTGTAACTGTGACGTATTGATCTGCCGCCAGTCCATGCCTTATGTAACTAGCAAGTATCTGACTCGGAGTCCTCAGGCACCACGGGACTGTGTGCTGTTGGCCGCCCTCATCCAGTGCGTGCATCTGTGCCTTAATGTTGTCTTTATCCATCGTAAGACTTTAAAAAGTTCTCCTTAACTTCTATTTGAGATTGGGGGTCTCTTCTGTACCCGAACACACTGCACAGTTGTTCCAGCGGCCACCTGGTTCAAGTGTTCTCAAAGCGTGGGCCCCAGACCAGCAGCATCGGCCACATCCGGAAACTTGGAAACAGAAGCCCCTGGGTCCCACACCAGACCTGCTGAATAAGAACTCTAGTCTAGAAGCATCAGCCAGTCATCAGTGCTAAGCAAACCCCCCAGTGACTATTCTGCTGGTTGAGAAACACTTGAGTTTGAGAACTGTGAGCCGAGAGAACGGGTTCTCATCAGCACTTCACGTTCCAGGGAGCTATTCAATCACTAGAGTCCAGGGAGAGAGCATGGTGTCTTAAGTAAAGGTCAGGAGATGTGGCCAGATGTGAGATGTATTTTAATGGTAGAACCAAGACGATTCCCCGAGAGGTTTGGTAGGAATCCAAGGATGAGAACCACCTTTATCGCCAAACTATGAGTATAAACAAGCTACAAGTCCTCACCTTACCCTCTCGGTCCAGGCCTATGCATCAATTTGTTTCCTACAAGCTCACTGTTGTGAGATGCTGCTGAGTCGGTTCCAACCCATAGCAACCCTATGACAACAGAAGGACACGCCACCGGTCCTGTGCCAGCCTCACGATTGTTCTTATGTCTGAGCCCACTGCGGCAGCCACTCTCAGTCCATCTTGTCCTGGGCATCCCTCTCTTTCACTGCCTCTCTCCTTGACCAGCAGGATGTCCTCCAGAGACCGGTCTCTCCTGGCAACGCGTCCGAAGCGCGTGAGATGCGTTTCACCTCCTGGCCTCTTGGGAGCATATAGCTTGTACTTCTTCCAAGCCAGATCTGTTTGCTCGTTTGGCAGTCTGTGGTCCTTTGGAGACTCTTTGCCGGCACCACAATTCAAGTTCGCTGAGGCTTCAGTCTTCCTGATGCACCGTTCCGCTTTCACGTGCACACGAGGCAACTGAAGATGGGTCAGGCGCGTGTTAGTCAGCAAAGCGACCCCTGTGCTTTTCAAGGCTGCCGAGCGCTCCTGTGCGCTAGATTGGCCCAATGCAGTGCAGCATTTGATCTCCTGACGGCTGCTTCCGTGCCGGTTCACTGTGGACCAAGCCAGACGACTTCCATTTCTTCTCCACTTATCCTGATGTTACCCACTGGGCCAGTGGTGAGGGCGTTGCTCCTCTTGGTTGCGTTGTCACCCATAGGGAAGGCTTCAGTCCTGGATCTTCATCGGCAGGTGCTCCAAGTCCTCCTCACTTTCAGCCAGCATGGCAGTGCCATCTGCATCTCGCAGGCTGATGGGAGCCTTACTAGGCATTTCTATGCAAAGGCAGAGTTAAGAACGGGGCTCCGAGCATCTTGCCAACTTCGTTTCCGACCTCTCTCTCTACCACATCGCTCCAGCCAGGCTGGCGTCCTTACTGCACCAGGAGCACATGCTGGCCTCAGGGCTTTAGCCCCTGCTCTTCTTTCAACCTTGAAAGCCCTTCCTCAGAATGGACCAATGACACTGAGGTGTCCCCTGGCGGGCCGCCTCCTCAGAGATGCCTTGCTGCCATCCTATTTAAGGGTGCGCATGCTCCTCCTTCTTTGCCCCGCCTGCGCTCTGACCTTGCTTGCATTACGAAGTCACCTCCCACTGGGTGGCAGCTATAAGGTGACCAGACGGCCCACTTTTTAACAATTTGTCCTGCGTCCCGCAGCGTTTTTAAAAAGTCCCGATTTTTGGAAAGAATGCAGGACAAGCTAGGAAATGGCGGGAGATCGGGAAGGGAATATACATAATACATAAAGCCACTCAAACAGCTGCTGATGTGCTGCCCGTCGATGTGGAAAATATTGTTATTAAAATATATTCTTATTTCTATAGATACACTGTGCGCGTTGGAATGCTTAAAGAAGTTTGTGAAACTGCAGAAGTCAAATATCAGAAAATACTTGGATACAGCAAAACGCGCTGGTTAGCTCTTTGCCAGCTGTCGAACGAATTTTGAAAATACACGATCCTTGAAATCCTACTTTCCATCACAGGATAAATGTCCTAGAATTTTAGAAGAGTTTTTTAAAAAAGAATCTTCAAAAATTTGGCTAGTTTGTACACATTCAAGCAGCTCTTTTTCAAAATGCTATCAAACTTATTGAAGGTGACAAAACTTTCAGTAATCGAAGTAGCAAATGAAGTTAATCATTTAAAATTTCAGTGTTAAGAGTGGTTATAAAATAATTTTCTTCCGTTAACTATCTGTAATGGTATAAGCCAGCTAGAAGAACAAGGTGCAATAAATCGTGCAGATATCATAAATCACGTTAAAAAGTTCTATAGTAACTGCATAGATTATTTAGAAGAGTGGACAGTACATTACAATGATATTGAACATTTTTGTTGGGTTACATTAAAACAAGAACTTAATTGGAATGATGTGCAAAAATCATTTGATCATATTACTCAAAATTTCCTATATAGTAATATTTCCAAAAATGATCTTTTAATGAGGTATCATTATTAAAATATATATTGATAAGGAAAAGGTTAAATCTTGGGCATCAGCAAAAATCACAATAGAGAACAAATGGTTAGAAATATTTCATCATTTTGAAACAAATCATGTTCCATACAATAATGCACTAAAAATTATGGAATACACGCTGTCCTTACCAGGAACTAATGCTGCGACTGAACGCGTTTTTTTCTACAGTAAATAAAGTGTGGACATCAGAAAAATCACAATTAAGTGTTGAGACTTTGAAAGCCATTTTATGTATGAAATATAATTTAACAAATTCTTGTGAAAACATTCATGACCTTTTAAACAACAGCAATCTACTAAAAAAATTCACTCAAGTGAGAAATATGCCAAAGAATAAAATAATACTATACATAATTTTTATGTATTATATTTGTAAATTATACTTACGTTGAAATTTAAAAATATATTACAATACTATTTTTGCATTCTATGAAAATTTTTGTTGCTCCATATAGACTAAATTTTTAATCAAGAACCCCCACCCCATTCCCGGTCAATGGTGTCCCCCTTTACCAATGTTAAAATCTGGTCACCTTACCCTAGAATTTCCTGGCTTAAAACTGAAAGGTAGCTAGATTTGGGGACACGTGGGGTTGTCCCTCCAACACCTGCAAAGGCGCACATAGAGGGGTGGGAAAGAAATCAGGCAGCCTTCGGTCACCTATAGGAAGACTCAAACTGAGCATGCACATTCTAGGACCCCCTAGGCCCAGGTAAAACCAATACCTTGGGCACACCCATTGCGTACATCACACAGGTGGGCTTAACTCAACCAATGGGGTCAACCAATACCTTCAGCCACGCCTCCCCATGCAGAGGTGTTAAAAGCCAGCTTCTCTCTCTTGCCCTGGTCTTGTGGCAGGTCAGAGGGCAGGGGCACACGTGCACCATGTCCCCTCAGGGCCCACTCTGGGTCTACTTGGGACCGACATGTGCTTGGGCTTTGGGGATCTTGGTCTCTTGGTCTCTTACTGCTCAGTCCCAGGGGTTCCCCAGTTCCGCATGTGTGGGTGTTCATTTCCATGTGGTTTTTCATGCTCAGCTGTGAACCCCAGCATAGCTTGGCACAGTTTCCAGAAATAGTGGGTCCCTTTGGAGACTGTAAAACCTGCAACTTTTCCCGTCCTTCATAAAAACTCGCTTGGATGACAAAACACGCTTCGGCGTGAATTCTTTCAGAACTGGTAAAACCCACCCTAGAAACCTAACAAAACAATAATAACGATTTCTGGTCACATGCTTCCTGTGGGCTAGGAACTCAGAAAGGACAGGTGGACATGGCTTCTTTCAATCCACAACCGAAAGACTCACAGCCCCGGGCCTGAGTGTCCCTTTACATGTTTGCCTTCCCCCCCGGAGGGCAGAAGTGGGGCTGTGGTCCGAACACCCAAGCCTGGTACGTCCACGTAGCTGGGGCTTCCCTACAATGTGGCGGTCGGTTCCCCATGGTACGCATGTCAAGAGACAGAGTGAGCCAGGCCAAAACTCTTATCTTCTAAAGTTACAGGAGGCTGCACTCAGCATAGGTAGAGCCTCCTGGACCACTTCCTTGGGGAATTCTCCACTTTGAAGGGGAAGGGGATTTTCAAGGGGGCTTTGAAGGGTGAGGGGCCATGGGATGCAGTATCTTAAGCTCCTGTTTTGTTGTATTTTTCCTTACAGTTGTATCACTTCCTGACACACACTGTGGGTCTATTTCTGGATGTGATTTCTACTCATCTCCTGCTTCAAAATGCCAGCTCCCCACCAGCAGGGCTGTTGGCTCTGTTCACTCGTGGCTCCCCCTTGCTTCCGGTCCGGCCATGAGAGCTATTGTTTAAACGAGCTCAAAGCCGTGTAACGGTCCCTGTCTGGTTTGGCACCCTCTCAAAACATCCTGGGGGGTAAGAAGAACTCCCGACAAGAGAGAGAAACGGTCAGCCAATGGAGATGGAAGGACAATCGTGGTCCCGGAGAATGCTCACCATTCCGCGTGGAAGACCCAGGTCCAATTCCAGCTATGTTGTGGTGATGCTGAACAGGTCTCTGGGAGCGTACACAGTACGGCAGCCTAGGAAGGAAGGCCTGGTGGTTGGCTTCCCCAACAGCCGTTGACAACTCTGGATAAGGAGGATCGGGGCAGCATTTGGTTCCATGGTGCATGAGGGCCCCATGAGTCAGGCACAGCCACGAACTTAAATGCTGAGCACTGTTTGCAGAAGGCCAGGGTCTCCCGTAGACTCCCGTAGAAAGCCCTAATCTATTCTGAGTCTCCACACAGATTCCACCTCCATTGGATTCTTTCTGTCCATTCAACCTGCACTGTGACTAGCTCTGCCCTCACGCCATCCCTAAGCCCGAACTCCCATTGGGGTGCCCTGGTGTGCATTTGGGGTACGAGGACCTGTGTGATCATGAGTCAAATCCTGGCTGCTGTGCTTGGAGAGCCCCAGAAGCAGCCCTGTCCGCTTTTTAATCTAGTGTCGTGCTGGTCTCCCCCTTGAGTACCCTTCACGGCTGCTCGCTTTTGGGATTCAGTCATTGTCTGACAATCACGCTTGGTGACAGTTCTCTTGTCCTCCATGTCCTATGTAAGTGCCTGAAGTTTTGTAAATCCTTAGGCACCTTTATGGCCTTGTGCTGATGGTCACCTTCCTCCAGATTGTGGACCTTGATCTGTCTTATCTTTGTCCTTGTTGTTGTTGTGACATATCATCAAGTCGTTCCAACCCACCATGACCTTCTGCACAGCAGAAGGAAATACGGCTCCATCCCGTGCCAGCCTCACAATAGTTCCTGTGCCTCAGCCCATTGAGGCAGCCACCCTGTCCGTCCGTCTTGTCAAAGCCTTCTTTGTTGCTGTCCCTCCACTTTGCCAAACACGATGGCTTTTTCCAGGGCCTGGTCTCTCCTGACATGTCCAACGTAAGTAAGACGAAGGATTGCCGTCCTTCCGTCTAAGGAAGACTCTGGTCTTACTTCTTCCAGATCAGTGTGTCCTTTGAGCCGTCCGCGGTAATGTCAATATTCTCGCCAGCACCACAGTCTCGATGCCAGGCTTCCTCTTTGGTCTTCCGCCCAATGTGCACATGCAGATGATGCAGTACAGAACACCACTGCATGGCTCGGCACTCCTTTGTCCTCACAGAAACATCCTTGCTCGTCAGTACTCTACAGAGATCTTAGGCGGTAGATAATTTACCTAATGCAATAGCTCTTTCGAGCTCTTGACAGCTGCTGTTTCCATGAGCATTGATTATGGATCCGAGAAAGACAAATCCATGACAACTACAGCCGTCTCTCCATTTCATGTGATGTTACCTATTGGTTCAGTAGTGAGGATTTGGGTCTTCCTAACATTGGCTTGCAAACCCGTATTACAGGCTATAATCCTGGATCTTCATCAGCAAGGGCTTCAAGCTCCCCTCACGTTCAGCAAGCAAGGTTGTGTCCTCTGCATTTTGCAGGTTGTTAATAAGCCTTCCTCCAGTCCTGATGTCACACTCTTCTTCATGTAATCCAGCTTCCCTGAAAACCATACGCAAAAAAACTTTGTTCTCTTTAAGATGTGATCGATATTCTTCCTGCATTATATTTGAGACTAGAGTCGCTTTTGTCCCTGCCAGTGTAATGGGTTGGGCTGCTGACCACAGAGTCAGCAGTTCGAAACTACCAACCACTCCTTGGGAAAAAAGGGAGGATTTTCATTCCTATAAAGTTACAGTCCTTTCTTGGATGAAACCATTGAATTGTATGTCATAGGGGTGAAATGCTAATAAAAGTACTGTTACAAACAAACAAACAAGTATTTACCCCCATGGCTGGAAGAGCGGGCTCAGGCACAGGAACAACTGTAAGGATGGTGCAGGGCCAGCCAGTGCTTTGCTGTGTTGGACACGGGGTTCCCGTGGGTCATAGACTCAAAGATGACACCGAACAACAAAGTACATGCACATATGCCTGACCCCGAATGGACCATCACTGAGTAATCGCTATTACGGACACTGGAGCCCCTGGGTGGCACAGAGGAAGCTCAGCTACTAATCAACGAGTTTGCAGTTCAAATCCACCCTAGGCACCGCGGAAGCAAGGCCTGGTGATGCACTCGGAAAAGGCACCGCCGGGGAACACCTCGCAGAGGACGGTTCTGCCTGAAAGCACCCGGGCTGTCATCCCTCAGATCAACCTGATGTTCTGTGTGTTAAAGACATCCTGGAAATAAACAAAACAAATCATAAATCAATCAAGACATCCTGGTTGGCAGAGCAGAAAGTCAGCAAAAGCAAAAACAAAAAAAAAACCTCCAGGAGATGGCCCCACATCTCTCCATCTCTCTCTCTCTCTCTCTCTCTCTCTCTCTCTCTCTCTCTCTCTCTCTCTCTCTCTCTCTCTCTCTCTCACACACACACACACACACACACACACACCACCCCCACCCCCACCCCCAAAAGAGGGCCAAAGCTCACAGGGCCAGTTCTGCTCTGTACCATAGCGTCGATATGGGTCAGCCTCGACTCAATGGCTGCTAAATTTTGTCTCACGTAACACATTAGGAAAGAAAATCTGAGCAGCTCTGTAAACACGGCCCTCTCTGATGGATTGAATTCTGTACCTCCCCCGCCCCCAGATCCTAATTTCTAAGAGATTAGACATTCTGATTTCTCTGCCCAAGGTTATAATTCCATTGGGAATGGCTGCCTTTGTGATGTTAATGAGCCGGGGCTGGTATCTGGTTATCCAGTGCGTTTTAAATGCATCCTTTTGAGATATAAAGTACTCAGGCAGCAGGGATGGGGGACGAATGAAGGTCATCCGGGAGGCTGAGCTCAGAAGAGGTGAGGGCCTGTGAGCCAATCAAAGCCAGCACCCTGAAATCAGGTGTCTAGCCTCCTCACCTGTGAGCAAATGACTTTCTGTTAAAAACATCTGCTCATCTAGCTAACTGAGGTGGGCTGGTGCCAATGCCCTGAGCATCCACTACCTGGAAGGGTCTCAGACCCCCAGGTGATTCCTACATGCACAGAAGAATCACCTGGGGTGCTTGTTACACTCCAGATCCTGATTCCATAGATCTGGGGTGGAAAGACAAGTTTCAACAGGAGGTGGAACCGGAGAGAATTGGTTTGAAGCCTTGTCCACAGCGAGACTTTCTCCTTTGCAAACGGGGGCTGCTTTATCCTGATGTCCCCTCTCTCTCATCTTCCAGTGGGTGCTCAGCTGCTTACTGCAAGGTCAGTAGTTCAAACCCACCCCCACCCCACCCTCAGGAGCTCCTGGGGTGGGGCGGGGCGGGGGGGAGGGAAGACCTGGGAACCTGCTCTGTATCCGGGATGGCAAAGAAAACCCTCTGGGGCCGTGGTGCTCTGTGATGGGGCCCGTGTGTGTCAGGCTGAACTCCACGGTGCCCCACAGCACAGTCAGAAGCTGAGGCTGCAAGTGGGCAGGGTGGAGTCGGAATAAAACCTTGATGGTTTATTGGTGAAATATTGGCCGTGAAGCCCCTGAAGCCCCTGAAGCCTCAAATCGTATTGTGGCTGTTTTGTTTTCGGTTCCTGTCGTGGACTGCCTCGTTTATAGATGAAGAAACCAAGGCCGAGGTAGATAAAAGGACAAAGCTCTGGCCCCTGGTGGGGACTTAGTAAATATTGGTAAAATGATTACATTCCAGTCATCTGGCCAGGCCGCCACCCTGTGTACTGTAGACCACTAGCTGCAGTGTGTGTTGAGAAATATAGGTATCATTGGCCAGAGGCTCCTGAAAAGCCACATCCAGACTGAACCAGAGGAAGGAGATTCACCCAGGGTTACTGATATGGGGATGGGGGTGAGGGGTCGCTTGCTGGAGTAGATCAAGTCAGGGTTGCCATGTGAACACCGGGTTTGGGGAGACGATACGCAAGGTTGAAGCATGCGCACATGGACTATGTATCTTATGACTTCCCAGCAAGCCTTTCCTTCCACTTTCCGGAGGGACTGCCTTGCGCACTCCAGAGGCTCATGGGAAACTGCTAGTCCTGGTTTCCCTACTACGTCCTCCTGCCCCCACCCATTACAAGACAGCCAATCAGATTTATATGGCGTTCTTCCACCAGTACTACCGCCTCGCAGATTGGCTCACAGATGAACAAGGACACAGACCAAGCCAATAAGAGCACTCCTTGGCATATCTCCACCAGAGCTAGCTCCAATGTTTCTTTATTGAAAACTCCCCAAAACGAGGGGTTTAGGTCCACGGTCGTTACCCTCACCCTGTACCATGGTTTTGGAAAAGGTCAGCTTACTTAAGGACATCTTCCTGAGGGCAAAGAGAAAATTGTGTCTCTTCCAAATCCTCATCTTCATGATGGGGGTTTACATAAGCCAGCTTGGAGAGGCAGAGGACACAGAACAGAGATTAAAGTACTGACCTCCTCCCCTTATATTTAGAGTGTGTGTTCTTTTTGAGGGGGTGGGGAGGGACAGGAGTCCTAGTGATGGAGTCTCTGAGTGGCATAACCCGTTAAAGACCGGCTGGCATAAAATACTGAAAGTTCCGCAGACTGCCAAAAGAACCGTCTTTAAAGAATTACACCAGCATGCTCGTTAGAGACGAGGATGGTGAGACTCCGTCTCATCTGCTCTGGACATGTTGTCAGGAGAGACCAGTCCCCGGAGAGGGACATCAGGCTTGGTCAAGTAGAGGGGCCGTGAAAAGAGGAAGACCCTTGGCAAGACAGACTGCCACAGTGGACCGTCCGACGTCCCAACCATCGTGAGGATGGCTCAGGACCAGGGGTCCTGTGAGTTAATGCCAACTGGACAGTCCCTCACACCAACAAAATAAAGAACAAAGGGGAAGAAAGGAACATGTGGGAAATACCATGGGGTCTAACATGTGTAATTATGTCTCAGAAAATGGTGAATTAAGATAAGAGACAGTTAGGAAAACATTTGGTTAAAAAGGCTCAAAATTCGTAGATCCAAGAAGAAGCGAAATGATTGCAAACACCCTCTCATTTGATCTCCCTTATGATTCATTTAAATGTATGTATTTAATATTCTCTGCTCTCTTTTCAATTGAGGTTTAAATCATTTGATTTTGTTGTGCTTGTTAGTTCTGTTTGATTGTTTGGTGTTTGTTTGTTTTTCATGGTTTCTACATACGAAATCTAGGGTAAGCAAGTGTGCAGAGACCATGACTGGATTGGTGCTTCCCTTGGGGTCGGGCAGGGAGGCTGGGGGAAATGGGAGCTAATAATGATGTGTCCAAGAATGAAGAAAATGTTTTGAACTGATTCGGTACAAGAACATGTACAACTCTTCTTGATGTGATTGGAATATTGAATAATATGATGTGTGAATTGTATGCTAACAAAACTATTAAAAACAATATAAATAAATGATTGCAAACATAAGAAAATCACACCAAGATATTTCCAAATCCAACTCCTGAAAACAGTAATTAAGAAAAAGTATATATATATTTAAAACAGGTGGTGGTGGTGGAAGGGGAGCAGATCATTAAACGCAAGGAAGAAAGATAAGAATTATCACATATTTCTTTTCAGTTATTATGGAAGCCAGAACACTGTAAGAGACCTTCGAAAAACTTAGTACCTAGTAAAAAATCTCTAAAACCTTTCTCAAATAAACAGAAGTGAGATAACGTGTCTCTAACAGACTTGCACCACAAGAAATAACAGAGAAAAAGTCCTACATTGCTGGCAAATGGCCCAAGGCGGAAACTGGAAATGATGCAAAGGGATTTTTCTCATGTCCTTAAAAGATACTAAAAATAAGGGGGGGGGCTATGGAAGAGTACTTGAATTTGTGAAAGCTTCTAGATTTACTGCGCCTGCTAAGGCTAAAGGTGTGTCCACAACGATTGATGTGAGATACTCTTTAACCCTTGAATTGAAACTCACCTCGAGTCGCGTTTAAATGAAGTAACACTTGGGCACATAAATGAAAGACTGTTAGGGGTGGTGGGAAAAAGCAACGAGCTAGACAGTGGATGAGTGTGAACTTGGTGACACAGAGGAGAGTCCACAGGAAGGAAAAGGGAACTCCAGGAGCAGGTGACAGGTAAACAAAGTTGATCGGAAATGGTCACCTCATTTACAACAAAGAGTTAGTTGTATGGAAAATAGAAAGACTAAGGGGACGGATAACGGAAATGTGGGTGAAGGGAGACAATGGGCAGTGGTAAGATACGAAATCACGAACAAGATGTAATTGATCAAAGATTCACAAGGGTGGGAGAGGGAGGGGGAGGGAGGGGAATAAAGAGGAGGTTCTACCAAGGGTTCAAGTAGAAAATGTTCTGGAAATGACGGCAGCAGATGTACACATATGCGCGCTTTAATTGATGTATGGAATGTTTTAAGAGCTGTAAGAGCCCCCAATAAAACGACTTAATAAGAATAAAACACACTCCCAAAAAGAAAATGGAAAGACTGCTTCGTGAATTAAGGCAGGGCGTTGGTAAATGCGCTATCTGTGCATGTATGACAATGACATGGAAAAGAGTCGCTGCTGCGAGTGATTGTGATCAGCTAATCAAGCCTAACTGGCATCTGGGCCCTGGGTTGGGAGGGTTGGGTCCAAGGTTAAAGGAACAGCGCAGTGGACTGGCCCATTGTCATGCTCTTGCTGCCTTTCTAGTTCACTGTGTGGGGCGAGGTCATCCAAGTCACAGTTGGTCTCCAGTCATCTCGATTGACAGAAGATTGGCAAGGAAGAAATAAAAATTAAGAACAAGAAAACCCCACTGCCATCAATTCAATTCTGTGTCATAGGAACCCTACCGGCCAGAGTAGAACTGTCCCTGTGGGTTCCCGAGACTTGAAGGGAAGAGAAAGCCTCATCTTTCTCCCTTGGAGCAGCTGGTGGTTTCAAACTGTGGACCTTATGGCTAGCAGCCCAACCCGTGACCCACTATGCAATGAAGGTCCCTCGAGCCAGGACTAAGAGGAGCAAGTGGAATGAGTATCTAGTTGCCCCCCTGAACGATGACTTATTTTGCCCAGTGACCACAAGTACCAGCTCATGCCTAACTACCATTATTCAATATATATATATTTTAAAAACTGGGTACAAATAATTTATAATAAGGTGGTTGGTGGTTTTTACAAATACCCAGGAAAATCACACAGTGTTGCCAGCGTCAGACACCATCCTGGCCCCACGTGGGCACACTCCTTTGCACCCAGCCCTGAGCTGGCAGAGCCTTTACGGTTTACTGTGACCCCGCATGAGCTTCAGAATCAAGGACCACACCACCTTGTCTCCAATAGGACTTTCCTGGTCACCTCCCCACTGCAGGATGCCCCTGCTTTCTGAGCTCAGGCTTGCCTTTCTGAAGGTGCCCATCCCCATGTCACCCACACCAGCAGTGGACAGTCTGCTCAGCCAGCCCTCGGTCCCCTTCACAGAAATGGTAGTAGATTTCTGCCTCCCGTGTTGTTAGCACTGTTAGCAAAATTCTGGAATTTTGCCCAGGAGGGCCCACCTCGCTTTGACACCTTGCACACTGGAAAGAGAAGGTACCTTGATCAACAATTCCGTAGAAAAATTCTGATCAGAAGGAGAAACGGGAGAGAATAGTATTTCAAAATTTTATGGACTGCAGACCTTCTGTAGTCATGGAGAGTGGATGAACCCCCCCACTGCCGACCTACTGCCCTGAGATCATCTTTAAACCAAAATAATTCAAAAGTCATGAGGAAGAACGATGAGTGTCCTGCTACAAGGTTTTTGTATCGCATGGGAAGTGCGATACATGCAGACTCTGCTGACATGCTACCCAGACCCTCTACAGCAAAGACACAGAGACCAAGTGACAGCTACAGAACCCTGGAAGAGTCAGGGTGGGCTGCTAGCCAATTGTTCTAAGGGAGAAAGATGGGGCTTTCTGCTCCTGTGAAGAGTTAAAGTCTAAGATACCCACAAGGGCAGATCTACTCTATCCTATAGATAGATCTACTGTCCGACTGATCAGGAGAGATCTACTCTATCCTATAGATAGATCTACCATCCTATCGATCAGGATATATTTACTCTATGCGATAGATAGATCTACTGTCCTATTGGTCAAGATAGATCTACTCTATCCTATAGATAGGTCTACTGTCCTATCGATCAGGACAGATCGACTGTATCCGATAGGGTTGCTTTTTAAGTCAGAATAGACACATGGACAGGGCGTTTGGTTTGGGAATCTTTAGAGGAAAGGGCGCCAAAGAGGGCTGAATACCTCACAGCAGGAAAAGCTAAACAACGGCCGCGGGAGGAAGGGCCACACCAGACAGACTGACACGGACGCTTGACTGAACAAAGTGGCCTCCACCTCAAAACTCCCTGTGCCTTGGACTCAGGACTGAAACGCTCTCATGGGAGAGGATGCAAAGGATGGCCCCCCCAAGACTCTCCCCACTGGCCTGTGAGCTTCCTGCATTCAGCGTCATTACACCTGTGAGCTTCCTGCATTCAGCATCATTACACCTGTGAGCTTCCTGCATTCAGCATCATTACACCTGTGAGCTTCCTGCATTCAGCATCATTACAAGTAGCAATGTGGGTGTGAAGAGGGATTTATGGGCTCGTATCAGACCTATGGGCTAATATCGGATTTACGGACTTGATCTGGACTGGGCTGGGATATTTTCTCAATATTCAATCGCTCTTTGATATAAAGCTCTCTCTTATACATACATGGGTGTCCCTGGATTTTTCTCTAGTCAACCGCAGACTAGCACACTCCTCAAAATCATAAGAGAACTGCCTTCGTGATCAGAGAAAGGCTGGTAGGACCCTGGAGACTATGGTCTCCATCTGCCTTACAAGTCTGAAAATGAACACACTCTGATAGGCTCAATTTCAGTCGCACAAGACAAATCTAAAGGAGGAACAATGCCCCAGGGAGGCACCCATGCAGCAATCGACCGCTTGAGAGCAAAAGGGCCGTGGCTGGCCAAGGACAAAGTTGAGAGGGGTTAGGACAGAAGGAGATGTGGAAACAGGAAAGCCAGGGAGGAAGTGTGACAAGTGGTGTTAGCCTGTAGGATGGCAGCCAAGGAGATGAAGCAAAATGCATGTGAATTATAGAAACAAAGGAAGAACAAAATGTGCATGAACTGATCGGCTCGGTCTACCTTTACCCAATTCAAAATAAGAAAATAAAGAAAAAAGAATCAGTTGATGAGAGGCTGTGATAATTTAAAATATGCATATTGTGAGTCCTAGAGCAACCAATGAAAAAGAAGACAAAAAGATGGTGCTAATAAGTCAAGATGAAGATAATATAACATATATGTATATATTTTTTAATTTAAAGATTTTAATTCAAAATGGAGCGGAAAAAGAATGGAAAATAAATTAAGGAGATATTATATATATATGTATATATATATATATATATATATATATATATATATATATATATATATAATTGAGTCAATTCCAACTCATAGCAACCCCATAGGGCAGAGTAGGGCTGTCCCAGGGAGTTTTCCAGGCTATAAACCTTTCTGGTGCCTCTGGACATACTTCTGTGGTGCAGGTGGGGGTGGGGGGGCATAGACCGTTCAAATCACTAACGTCCAGTTCTAATCTTCAAGCGCTTTAACCAGTGTGCCGTCAGGTATGTTTGAATAAGCAATAGCTGTGACAAATAGGTACTAAATTATAGAATTAAACTATCTAAAAATTACATTAAATCTAAATGATCTAACATTCCAATTAAAAGCCAGAGATTTTCAGTCTGTGTAAAAGAAAGGAAGATTCAACTTTGTACTGTAGAAAGAAAGCCATTTCAGCTATAAAGACGTAGATGGTCAGAGGCAATGGAAAAGGATGTACCATGTAAACGCTAAGTATTGTCATAACGTGCATTGCCTCTGCTGATAACAGAGGAGACTTCAGTGTAAGAATTATTACCAGGATTAATGGGACATTTCGAAATGATAACAAGGTCTAGTCATCAAATAACAACTAAATCCTAAATGTGTATGCTCCTTATAATACAGAACTAAACCAATAATACATGCTTATGATATGTAACTCAAAACAAGTACAAGTTAACGTTGTATGTGGGGCTATGTACGAGAGATAAATTCCTTTACATTGTTTGGTTAAAAGTGTATTGATTAAAAAAAGATAAAATAATAATTTGTAAATTATCAAGGGTTCATGAGGGAGGGGGGAACAGGGAGGGAGGGAAAAAATGAGGTGCTGATACCAAGGGCTCAAGTGGAAAGCAAATGTTTTGAGAATGATGATGGCAACAAGTGTATAAATGTGCTTGACACAATGAATGTATGGATGGATTGTGATAAGAGTTGTACAAGCCCCCAATAAAATGATTTAAGTTTAAAAAAGTCCATTGATTTTAAATGTTAGTATTTTCATTAGGTGCCATTCGAGTTGGCTCTGGCCCATAAAGACCCTGGGCTCAGCAGAATGAAACACAGCACAATCCAGATAAAGCCAGTTTGCCCTCACACGAGGTGCACTATTTTATACTGCCCCAATCTTGGAAAATAGACAAATAAGGAAGAAGTGTGCTAAGTAATAACAATCAAGAGTGTAATCACTGTCTAAGAACCTGTGGTGTTCTAGGCTGGGTCCCTAGGCAAGGAACACAGTTCACATAGTTGGTTGCTAACTGGAAGGTGGGAGGTTCGAGTCCCATGGAGACAGAGCCGCAGTGGTGTAGTGGTTAAGCAATGTGCTGCTAACTTCAAAGTCAGGAGTTCAAAAACACCAGTCTTTCCTCGGGAGAAAGACAGGCTTTCGATTCCTGTCCAGAGTGACAGTCTCAGAACCCCTGTTCTCCGGGTGAGTGCGAGGCGGCGTCGACTCGATGGCGGTGAGTGAGAGGCAGCTCAGGAGAAAGGCTGAGCGACCTCAGTCTGGAAAATCAACCGTCTGACTCTTAGGTGGCCGCTGACACGCCTGTGTCACCAGGAGCCCAGATTGACTTGGAAGCCACTGGTGTGGCTGCGTGTGGGTCAGGCTGGTTCCTTTCTCTTTCAGGAAAGGGGAACCCCGATTCTCTGCATCTGGCGGAAGAACACTAGGGTAATCTGCTGTTGTGAGTCCGTTCCCACCTGTAGTGAGCCCAGGCCTAACAGGGCAAAACACTGCCTGTCCCTCACCGTCCTCAGGATGGACTGTTGTTACCTTTGAGCCCATTGTTGCAGCCACCGTGCCAACCCACCTCGTGGAGGGGCTTCCTCTTTCCATTGACCATCTACTTCCCCAAGCAAGATGTCCTTCTCCAGGGACGACTGCCTCCTGAGAACATGGCCGAAGACCTGAGCAGGTCTCACGCTCCTTGCTTCTAAAAAGCATGAAAAAATAAAATAAATCAATAAAAAGCATTCTGACTGTCGTTCTTCTGAGACAGATCAGTTGGGTCGTTGGAAGAGAGGGTTAGGAAAAGGCAGCTGTGACAGAACAGAGTGGGCCCCGCCCCCACACTCCCTGTACCCTTGGCCTTTGGACTGAACTACTTCAACGGGAGAGGAAGCAAAGGCCAGCCCCCCTAAGACTGTGCACATGGTGGTGTGGGATCTTGGGTGGGACCCTTACCTTAGTGGGTGCCCAATGAAAGGAGACCACCATCTATGTAACAACTCAATGCTCTCCCTGCATTGATATGATAGGTGTGAATCTGAGAGGCCAGGATGTAAGAAATGACACAGGAAAATTTCCCCTAGCATCTACCCCCATGCTCAGTGTAAACAGAGCTCAATCGATTAAGAAATCACTCTGTTCAAAGCAACAACTCGTGGATTATAGCTCGCAGTTGGACTGGTCGCCCATAGTCTCCATAGCAACAATAGCTTAAATTCTATGCCACTCGGTAAATTATTGACGCTATCAACGTAATCACCTTATACACCAGAAGGATGATTGATATTTTTCTCTTTTGTTTTGGGGGGGTTTTGTTTGTTTTTGTTGGTTTTTGTTTTTGTCATAATATGACTGCAGAAGTAAAGCAGAGTCGTTCGTTCGTAACCTGTGGACAAGCAGATGGATTCTGGGCTCCCAATTAATTCTAGCCCCAATCCAAGAGCAGTCAGTTCTTACAACGCAGCCCTCCTTGACCCTCCCCTTCACGAAGAGATCTCTGAAGATTAGGGTGCTGCCAGCAAAGCGTGGTGAAGAAAGCAAATGACGCCCGGCTAGCAATTGGAACACTGTCTGCGGTCTTAAAGCAGCGGCATCTAAATGAGGTGTCAACTCAGTCCACAGGGTAGAAGCACTCCAGCCGGTGTGATCCCAAGATGACAATTGCAAAATCCAAATATGATGAAGAGAAAGGTTATCAGAGCTCCAATTGTGAACACCCAATTGTAGAAGGCTATGGAGGACGGCGGGCGCCCAAAGTCCATCTGCAGAGTACCTAGTCACCTGAAGCCTCTGGCAGATCCCCGCCAGCCACAGGTGAGGGATTCAAACAGCTTTAGTATCAGACAGGGACTACTGTAAACTCGATACGGTGGATTAAACCATGGTGTAATGTGATACTTGGTCAGTTGACTTCCTTCTTGACCCAATCTGAATTTGCTCTAGGTAACAGAAATTACATCTCTGACTTTGTAATATTGGTGATGATCGTTTCTTTCTTACTCTTTATTTTTATGTTTATCATTATATTACTGTTATTTCTTCTCTCTGTCTCTTTGTTGTTGTGTCTGTTGGGCGTCCCAGTCTGTGCAGCGCAGGAGTGGATGGACAGAGACAGTGACTGAGGCAATGGTTTAACGGGAAGGTGGGGAGAGTGAGGGGATTCGGAGAGCAAACCATGAATGTGGGAGCGGGGAGGGAGCATTAGGATTGATTGTGATGATGTTTATACAACTCTTTTTTAAAAAGCAATTTAACTATGGAAGTGTATACTTTGTGAATAACACATCAAGAAAACTACTAAGAAAGAAAGAAATGAAGAAATCACATTTAACCAATGGTTACCATGGGTAAAGGAGGAGGAGGTTTTGTTAAGGGACACTGAGTTTATGTTAACAGTGGTGGAATCATCTGGAGGGCGATATTGATAACGGTTGTACAACATGGAGTATAATCGATGGCGCTGAATTATGCATGTCGAAGTTGGTAAACTGGAGAATGTTTTGTTCTGTATATCTGTGCCACTGTTTTTAAAAATTACACAAATAACAATGAGAACTAGGAAGAAGAAAATGTTCTAAAAGTGATGCTTACACAAGTCTCTTTTTTTAAATAGTTTTATCAGGGGCTCTTGTAATAATCCATACATCAATTGTATCAAGCCTAGTTGGGCATATGTGGCCATTATCATTTTCCAAACATTTACTTAGAATTTGAGCCCTTGGTATCAGCTCCTCTTTTTCCCCTTGCACAATCCTTGATCAAACTATTGAATTGTATGATAGGTGGAGGAAGAGCCAATAAAACTTTTAAAAGGTGGGTGGTAGCCGTGGGTATAGGGAAGACCCCAAGTGATGACTTTTCTAAATACCGAACATTTTCTCTTTACACAATTAAACCATTTTCATGGTTTGGGTAGCTCAAAAAATGAAGACAGGAGTAGCCTCTCCCTCTCCTTTCTGCCCCCACCTCGCCAATTTCCTGGGTTTTGTTTGATGATCAGAGCAGGAGCCTTGGCGTCTGCTGCCCAAGGAGGCTATTGGATCTCACAGGAAAATGTGAATTTCATGTAATTCTCACACCTCCTGAATGGGTCTTCTTCTCAACTATTTGCCCCGAATAAATTGTTTCACGTTCCTTGGGGCCTCCCTTTCAAAGGTTCTCATCCACTGCCCCACCCCCACCCAGCTTGACCCGTTTCCCTCTATTGTGAGAGGAAAATTCCGTGAATGGAGATGCAGAAACTCCCCAAGGTGCCTGCCTTAAAATGAACTCTTTGATTGGGGTGCGAACAGGGCCCCCAAAGGTCCCACTCTCTTCAGAGAAGATAAAGAGATAGCAGAGTGGAGAGAAGGGCTGGCGAAGTGTTTATGAATGTTTCAATATCAAGCATGGGGGGCGGGGGGACAGCGGGACAGCGCCCTTGACAGATGGGATCTGGCTGCGGAAAGTCAATCTTCTTAATTTCAGATTCCCTTGCACTATCGCTTTTTTTCCCCTTCTGTTTCCACTAGGAGTTCAGGAGAGCTAGAAGGTATGAGGGAGGGTCCATCGTTCAAGAACCTGGACAATTTCTCTGCTCCTTAGTCACCAAGACCATTCCAGAGTCACTCAGAGTAATCCCTCAGTCATCAAGTCGTGATCCCTTAGCCACAATGAGAATGGAGGACACAACCACAAAATGTCCTGGGGGCCTGCGGGGGTGGGGGGAGGGAGGGCTTCCTTTGGAAAAGCAGGAGGCTCTTTCTGAAAGTAACATCTCAACATCTCCGAGCAACCGAGAGCACAGGTCACCACTCCTAAAGTGAAAACTGCTAACTTAAAACATTTTCAAAAGTGTGTTTGTGATAACTATATGTCAACCTTCACCTAGTTTTTTCTCCCACTTCGTGTTTTAAATTTCTCTATTCTTTAATCAGTTATATATTCAATAATTATTAAAAATGTTAAGTTCCAAAAAAAAGTTTAAAAGGAGCCAGTTGGACAATTTTTCTATGTACAATTTGACAATATTCAATGGTGTGTGCCCAAAATGAAAATTTTATAAATGTAAAATTTTTATTGTGGTAAAATATATATATGAAAAATGTGTGCGTATACATATAGGTATGTAAATGTTCACCTAATTCACAATAAGAAGTTAAAAAGGTGCTCGCTGGACAGTCTTCCCATGTACAATTCAACAATCGTCAGTGTATACATCACCTTCCTGATGGAGGTGTAACAGATTCCCAATGGAAACCCAATGCCTCCAATTCGTTCAGAATTATCTCTTTCTCTTTCTGACAGAAAGACGACGTGCTCAGGATTTGAATAAGCCCATGCACGGGACAACCTGTCATGGGGTCATCATAAAAATGACAAACATTTAAAAAGCCAAGATGCGGGCCCAGGGAGAACATGTTCGTAGCGGGACCTGTGGGCAGAGAACCCATTAGGACAGGTTTTCTGTCGTCTGCGGAGTCCTCTGGTAGACAGGCATCTGTAGAAACAAAATCCGGACTCCAGTTATCAAGCAAGAAGGAAATCCCTTGAAGCTTTCCAAGCATGCATCTTCTGCGACCAAACTGCACGCTCTCCCTGCCTCTCACCCCACTCCACCCCTCCTGCATTTCCATAAGCAGTATGGCCATCTTGGAGCCCTTGGTCAGCAAATAAAGGCTCAGGGCTAAGTACATTTGCTCCCAGCAGTGATTTCTGTGGGTCCCCGAGTTAAGCACTGGAAGAAGACTGCTGCAGAGACGGCCCTCGGTAACTGTATGATTTGCGCTGCAAACAAAACTGACAAAGGAGCTCAGCTCTCCGCTTCCTTTCAGATGCGCAGAAAACACAGGCCACCAGGGCTCTTTGTCCCCTAAATTCATCTGTGAGCGATCTTTCACATGAATGCCCCTGCTGCAGGCTGATCCCCTCCAGCACGCTGCTTCCCAAAGCATTTCCCTTAGGGCTCTTGGTCTACACCTGCAAATTATCAGCGTGATTATTATCTCTTCATTAAAAAAACGGGGAGAGGGACAAAAGAAAGAAAGAGGAAGGAGGGAGAGGAAGAGACAATGAAAAATTCTCTTTAAAATCCTTAGTCTCTAGAGCAGGGATCCAGCGACACTTTCATGCAAAAGTTGTTTTGTGTGCAAAATGCCAGACAGTGGCTCTTCCCAGCTTTGGGGGCCTCTGAGGTTGAAGACCACCACAGTCAACACGGTGGGTGTGGTTCCGTTCCAGTAGAATGTCCTTCTGGGCGCTGAACTTTGCCCTAAATATTTTCAGGAGTCACAAAATCTTCTTTTGGTTGTTGCTTAATCACTTACACCATAAGACCTTTCTTAGCTTATGGACCGGTTCAGCCCTTGCATGCTAGTGAGTTCTTACTTGTCTTAGAGTGAGAAATGCTGCCTAGGTTCTGTGCCGTCTTAATAAGCACAGGAATGCAGCTGCCTTGTCCATCCTTCGCGATGAAGGCATCCCTCCCTTTGGCTCTTCCTTCACTCGCCTAACTCTCAGGCAGCCTTTCTCATCCTCCATCGTCTGTCTCTGATCACGTGTCTGTCCCGAGTCAGCGAGCAAAAGCTCGCCGTTGTCGCTTCTATGAAGCATTCTGCTTGTACTCCTGAGACGGCTGGGTCTTGTTTTCCTGGCTGTCTAGAGTCCATTCAACACCACACGGTGGAACCATCCATTTTTCTTCTGTCTTCCTGATCACTGTCTAACCTTCCCGTGCAGATGAGGCTCGGAGCGGGCAAAGTTTAAGTCATTTCTGCTTTTGAAAACATCCCCAGACTGCTTGTGGAGCCTTCATCTAGCACCACCTGGCCGGGGAGCCCACTTGAGTCCGAGTGATACAGGTCGCAGCTGATGGCTACCCCTCCTGCCACAGGGAAGTGGGACCCGGGAGAACACAGCTGGAAAAGGACTTTTGGACTTGAATATCCTATTTCTTAATGTAACAAGGAATTCCAGGAATCAGCCTGGAAACTGGAATTTATGGCACATACCAGGAAAGTCATCTTTATCAGGCTTTTAATTAAGTGAATACACCCAATTCCTGGGAAACCTGTCCTCTGGTTACATAGGGAAAGCTCGCCCGTCAAGTGCCCTTCAGAAAAGCAAGCTCGGCTACCTCCACACTGGAGACGTTTGCACAGGATAATCCTCTCTCTCTCTCTCTCTCTCTTTTAAAACACTTTTATTGGCCCGGAATCTTCACATAGCATACAATTCAATAGTTCAATCACATCAAGAAGGGCTGTACAATCCTCACCATGATCAGTTTGGGAACATTTTCTTTGCTCTCCTCCTCATTGGTGTCAGCTAGCTCGTCCTTTCCCCACCACCCCCACTGTCAGGATAATCCTTTCTGGTGGACGCTCAGCAGCGTCCCTTGTCTTCACTCGCCAGCTATCAGAGGCATCACCCTACATGCAGTCTCCAGGTGGCGTTGTGTCCAAGATGCAGCCCCTCCCCCCACTGCCAGGTGAGACCCGTTGGTCTGAATCAGCACCTTCAACAGAGCTTTCTGTGATGGTGGAAATGCTGTCACTGCGTTGTCCGCAACCCACATCTGAGGAGCTCAGTCTTTTAATGTCATTAAATGAGCGCATGTGTCTATGTATTGGGCAGCCTTGGTCTACACCATGCACTCCTGTCACTACCTCTCCGTCTGCTGTGGGGCTTGTGAGAAAGTCCAGCTTGGCGTTGAAGGGCAAAGGTTCAAGTCTATGCAGCAAACATAAGGCTAATGCCCAAACCAGTCAAAAAGACCACACGATGGAGGCGGAAGACACTCTCTTGGCTCACTCCCTGAGAGACTAAAAAAAAAAGAAAAGACCACACACACATATAAAAATGACAAGCCAATAGCTCTTATGAATATAGATGCAAAAATTCTCCCCAAAAAACCACTAGCAAATAAAATCTAATAGTTCAACATTTTAAAAATAAAATAAATCTAATAGTGCATTTAAAAAGTCATACACCACAACCAGTCAAGATTCACTCTCAGAGTGCAGGGTTGGTTCAACATTAGAAAAGCAATCACCATTCCCCACCACATCAATAGAACTAAGGAAAAGGACCACATGGCCATCTCTCTGGAGTCAGAAAAAGCATTTGATAAAATCCAACTCCCTTTCTTGATGAAAACTCAAAGATGCTGGGAATAGGGAGGAAATTCCCCAATATGATATATGACATATGAAAACTGAAAAGCCAACTTCCAACATTATTCTAAATGGAGAGAGACTGGTAGTTTCCACACTATTCAATAACATTAGCAATTGTAACTGGAGAGATAAGGCAAGAAAAGGAAATAAGGGGTACTCAGATTAAAATATAAATAAAATGATCTCTAGTTACAGATGATATGACTGTATATATATAGAAAAGTACAAAAAAATCTGTAAGAAAACTGCAAAAGCTATTAGAGGAATTGAGCAAAGTTGTGTGTGACAAGGTTAGCAAACAAGGACGGGCTGGGTTTCTAGATACCAACAGTGAGAAAGCTGAAAGGTAAACTAGGGAAACAATTTTATATGCAAAAGCACCTAAGTGAATAAGATACCTGGGAGTGAATTAAAACATGCATATGACAGGTTTATACAAGGAAACATTTGTTCATTAAAAGATTTTACAAAACAAGTGAAAAGACAAGTTATCAAATGAGAGAATATTTCCAGAAACTAGATATCCAACAGGAATCTAATAACCAAAATATGCATTAAAAAAAACAAGAACAACAAAAAAAAAACAAGAACACCGTAACACATACATTGAATGGAGCACAATTCAATCATTAGGAGAAATGAGATTTTTTTTTAACATTTTATTAGGGGCTCATACAACTCTTATCACAATCCATACATATACATACATCAATTGTATAAAGCACATCTGTATATTCTTTGCCCTAATATTTCCTTTTTTTTATATTTTATTAGGGACTCATACAACTCTTATCACAATTCATACATATACATACATCAATCGTATAAAGAACATCCGTACATTCTTTGCCCTAATCATTTTCAAAGCATTTGCTCTCTACTTAAGCCCTTTGCATCAGGTCCTCTTTTTTTTTTTTTTTTTTAATATGAGGGGACTTCAAATAGTTTAATTAAACATGGAATTAAAAGGTAATGGATTTTTTTCCATGAAATTTTTAAAGCCCTCTCATGCAAATTACAATATGAATGGGGCCAGAAGACATTCTACTAAGTAAAATAAACCAATCACTGAAGGAGGAATATTGTACAACTTGACATATAAAAAGACAATAATTCCAAAATCGACTACACAACTCTTTTTAATCTGATTGAATTGTTGAATTGTATGATATGTGAATTATGTGTCAATATAACTTTTTTTTAAAGACAAGAAAAGATACCGGCAAATGTAGAGAGAACAAAGCTTATTAGTGATTACCAGGGGCGAGAGGAAGGGATGAAATGGAGGGGTCAAAGGTGAGGGGGGAATCATGTTAATTGTAGGACTGCATTGCTGATGATAATTGCATTCAGTATGTGGAAAGAGTTGACTTGGCAAAACGTTTGCGATATATTTACATTTCACAACAACCAGAAGAGCTGTTGAGACTGCTTATATTTAACAGAGACCTCGTGGGATTTGGCACTTTGTTGGGGGGCCTAGGGCCATGGCTTCATGGCTATCCCAGTTAATCGGCCTGTCGTGTCTGGAGCTTCCACAAGAAGGGGCAATGGTTGGATGGCACAGGACCGCGCAGTGTTTCATCCTGGTGTGCACGAGGCTGCCATGCATCAGAACCAATGGGGGCAGCTAACCACAACATAGTACATGCTACTAGCTCATTGTGGGATGCCCGGTTTTACTCAAGTGGCCGTCCAAGGCACAGTCCTTGCTCGCTACTTGCCTGGAGGGGGGACAGGAAGGAGACTCAGGAACAGGCGAAGGAAATGAGCAGCTTGGCTAATTGCCTCTATAAACACTTCCCTCTTTAGCCATAAGACCAGAAGAACTGGATGGTGCTCTGCTACCATTACTTGGCATTTTGATCAAAGATTCCGTAAAGAATCCTGACCAAAGTGGGGGATTGTGCAAAATAGAATTTCAGATTCTCCTGGAGGCAAAGCTTTCTGGAGCCACGGGAGGCTGGATGAAGCCCTGAAAGGTTGAGATAGATCAACTTGAAACCTTAAGTCAGAAAGCCAGCGCAGTGGCTGTTGATAGAAAAGTTTGAAGTTTAAAACCACCAGCAATTCTGCAGGACAAAGATGAGACATCTATCTCTGTAAAGATGTTCGGCCTTGGGAGCCCTCGGGGGAAGTTCCACTCCGTCCTTTAGGGTCACAATGAGTCAGAAGTGTTGGCAGCGGGGTTTTGTGAGGTTCTTTAACTTTTTGCTGTGACGTGGGTGAAAGTTTACAGATCGGATCCGTTTTTCATTCAACCATTCACGCACATATTACTTCATTTCATTGACTAGAGTCCCCATAAGGCACCATCACGCATCCCACCTCCCCTGCGTGTTGCTCGTTGACACATCTCCTTCTTTCGGACAAATCCTTTAAAACTTCATGCATGGGTAAAGACTGACCTTTTGATTTTCAATGATCAAACAAGCAGACAAGAGCGAGAAAAATATTTAACAACAAAAAATAAAAAGGGATGAGAGGAGGTAAGGTTAAAAAAACAATAAAATCAGGAATGGGGAAAAAGAAAAGAGAATGATATTTTTTTTAATTAAGAAAAATGAAATAATGGGCAGAGAGAGAAAAGAAAGAAGAAACAGGAAAGGAACATAAAAGGAGAATAAGGGGGAAAAGGCAACTAAAAGATAAACCAGGGAAATTGTTAAAAAAAAAAAGATAAACCAGGGTGGATTGGGTATAGAGTAGAAAACTGGAGGGACAGGGTACCCAGTGTGGGGTGGCGCCCTCTGTTGGTCAAGGTGGTTGGGGTGGGGCAATTGGCGGGCAGGATGCCCCGTCCTGGACAGTGTGTCAGAGGACCAGGTCATGAAGCCGGTGGCGGCAGCTCAGAAGTCAGCTGTAGGCATGGCCTCTGCTCCTAGAGGAGTCTGGTAGGCCCAGAGTGCAGCTGAGCACAGGTCAGCTGGTTCTGTGGATCAGTGACCTGCCCAGCTAAGGATGCCTGGGGTCGGGTCACTGACCCGGCCGAAGTGTGTCCTGCTGGTCTGCAGAGAACACCTGGGGTTTGGGTACACTTGGGACCAGATCCACATGGGTGCACCTCCAACACCAGGCAGAACAGGGCTGTTGGCCACCCTCTGGCCACCAGGAGGGTCTAGGGAGCAAGAGGAACATCCAAACTTCCTGGTCTCCATCCATCAGTGTAGGTGCCAGTACTATCTTGGGCATGTAGAGCCAATGGTCGGGTTACTATCTAATCAAATGCTGCTCACAAAGTTTAATCCACCCTGTGTCAGGTCAGCTGACAATCCAACCACCTGGTCTGTCGCGTCTCTCACCATTTCTACTCAGCATCTTCTCCTAGTTGGCATTAGAGACCGATAGGTGGTCTGTCAACTTGACTGGGCCAGGAGTCTCAGTGGTCTGGCAGTAATCCCCATGATCGGTTCTAAGACAAGATCATCAACTCCACGATGGGATCTAACAGAATGCAATCAACTCTATGAGCAATGAGCACCTGTGGGGCCCCCCCACATCCTCGTGATTCGCTCATAGCCTTCCGGCAATTGGAAGAAAGACTCTTCCAGGGTGTAGTCTCCTCCTTGTTAAGCAGACTCTGAGGGAAAGCTTTTCATGTCTGCCTGGGTCTGGATCCTGCATCTAACTGGTCGACCTCCTGCCATATTCCTCAGAGGGAGAAACACGAGACTTTCTGCTCCAGGTAAGAGTTACAGTCTCTGAAATCCACAAGGACAGATTTTCCCTAGCCTACAGGGTCCCTACAAATCAGGATCAACTCGATGGCAGTGAGTTTGGGTTTGTCCTTATCCTGAGAAACCCTGGTGGTATGTACAGTGGGTTCTGTGTTGGACTGCTATCCAGAAGGTCAGCAGTTTGAAACCACCAGCTTCTCCAAGGGACAAAGATGAGGCTTTGGACCCCTGTAAAGAGTTGTGTCATTTTTGTCCTTATTTGGCCACAATCTATCTTGTGAAAGGCTTCCTCTGTTGGCTGCCCCTCCACTTTACCAAGCATGATGTCCTTCTCCAGGGACTGCACTCTCCCCATTATAGGTCCAAAGTATGTGAGATGAAGTTAAGTCATCCTTGCCTTCAGGGGGGATTTGGGCTGTACTTCGTCCAAGACAGGTCGGGTTGTTCTCTTGGCAGTTCATAGCACTTTCAATAGTCCTCTCCAGCACCATAGTTCGACTGCATCGATCTTCCTTCAGTCTTCCTTCTCCAGGGTCCAACTTTCACATGTAGATGAGGTGATTAAAAATACCATAGCAAAAGCGATGGAAACGGGTCAAGACATTGGGAAGCTCGATGGGTTGTTGGATGCAAAACTGGCCATCTGCTTTGTAAATCTTCACCTAAGTCACAATGAAAAGTTGGGGGGGGGGGGTGAGAAAGAAAAACACCATGTCTTGTATCGGGAATTCCTTACTCTTCAAAGAACACCCTTGCCTACCCACATTTTCAAGCGCCTTATGCAGCAGACGAAGACAGATTCAGGCTCGGAAAGAGTCACCGTCTTGGAATGCCAGCAGGGGCAGTTCTACCCCATCCTGTAGTCTGAATCCACTCAGGGCAGGGAGGTTGCTTTTTGATGTTTGTTTGTGTTTTGGAGACCTGTCAGGGGGCCTCTCAGCTACAAATCAGAGAAGAATTTTAACTCTAGCCTTCAAGGCTAATATGAACTCATCAGAATGGGGAGGTTAGCTCTTCTGACTGCACACATGCCCAAAGCGATCTTCAAAACTGGTAGCTTGTCATTTGGAAATGAATCGTGTTGTTGGTTGTACAACATGGTGACTGTGATCATGTCACTGAACCGTCTACTTTAATATGATTGAAATGGCAAATGTCCCATTATATGTGTTTGCCCACAAGAGAAAAATGAAATGGAATGCATTAAACTTATTATATTACTGGGGTGGGGGAGGGGGAAGGCAAGGCACCAACCAAAAAAGACCAGCCGCTCAGGGCAAATCACCCTGCCACTGCCTAGCACTCAGAGCCAGCCCAGGGCCAGTACTGGCACATAGTGCAGATCTGGTTATCTCTCGTGAATTTCTGATGCATTTCTACTGTAGGAGGGAGGCCGTGTGAGTGCTAGAGGCTACCCCAGTGACACCACCACAACGCACACATGCTCAACACTGACCACAACCAGCCTTTATTATTCTTGTGGCTTTATTCTTATCAAGTGGCTTCTGCTGGGCTGCAAATAGACAGGTCTGTGGTCCCAACTCGCCCTCGGAAGAAATGTCTGGTGATCGACTCCTGTAAGGAAGGACTGTAGCCAAGGAAACCCTGTAGAGCGCTGGGCCATCCTGCATCACCATTGGTTGCCAATGGTCTGAATTGACTTGAAAACACGTTTGTTGTTGTTATTGTTGTTGGCCATTCAATTAGATAGAAACAACACCTGTTGGAGTCGGGGCATTGTTGTTAAGAGCTACACTTGTACTTGCTCTGAAGCCTCTGCGTTAGTCTGGGTGGACTAGAGGGAAAAAATCCAGAGACACTCATTTGTGTCTAAGGGAACTTTATATCTAAGAGTAATTATATAGTAGGAAAACATCCCAGCCCAGTCCAGATCAAGTCCATAAGTCTGATATTAGCCCATATGTCTGATACCAGTCAATAATTTCCTCTCCAGGCTCACACAACACATGCAATGACACTGAATGCAGGAAGATCACAGGCCAGTGGGTAGAAAGTCTTGTGGATGCAGTGGCGGTGGAAGCATCTCAGCGCTGGCATGGGTCTCCATGTGGCACCTCCAGCTCCAGGGCTCTTGTTCCATCAGGGTCTCCATGTGGCTTGTCAGCAGGAAAGACAAGCAGAATGTCTGTGTATCTGGCTTCCAGTGAGCTATTTATCTCTGTGCCCCCTCCAGATGAGGCCATCAAGCTGCGACCTGATTGACAGGCTAGACTCCACCCCTTCGCAAGTTGACAGGAGATTATGTAACTGCCACAGCCTCCGAACCACATTTTAAGATAAGGTACATTGGTATGCCCATTTTTCTTATTTATAAAAAATTTTGGTCAGAAATTTATTAAAAGTGAATCGACATCAATCACGCACCCATTAAACAGTAACAGTGTGCCCATTTTTCTGATGAGGTCACTAAGGTCTAAAGAGTTTAAAAATACTTACTCAAGGTCACACAGCGGGTGAATCGCTGCGCCAAGACTTGAACTCACAGCCCACACTCACCACCACCACAGTGAATTCATTCTGGTCCCCACCGCCTTCTTCTTCCTCAGACATGCCAACCCCATGCCTTCAGTAATGGCAAAGGAAAGCAAAGGCTGGCTCGTTGGCTCGGGTTAAATACAGCAAATCAAGGGCCCGACCAGGAGGCTGACCGTGACCGCTAACTGTTGTCCAGCAGAGAAGTCCCCAAGGCTGGCAGACATTCCTTCAACAAGGGACACTGCACAGAGACAAGCTGCGGAATTGGCAACATATTCCCTGGCGGGAAAGAGCACCAAGGACCAAATGTGCCCCGAGATGATCAAGATGCAGTTCCTTATGCCTTCCCCGCGAGCCCCGGCCAAAAGCGTCTCCTGAGATGGCCGTTCCTCTCTCTGCCCTTGAATTGGCACCCCAAACCCAAACCAAACTCACCTCCCAGGAGCCAATGCCGACTCACACTCACCCTGATGGACAGGGCAGATCTGCCCTTGATGGTTTCTGAGACTGTAACTCTTTAAGGAAGTAGAAAACCCCAGCTTTCTCCCATGGGGGGCACCCTCTTGAAGAATCACCTATAAATGCCCACCATTGCTGCAGCTCTGAATGCCTACTATGTGCCAGGCATGCTCCTAGAAGCTGGTGCTGAGCAAAACAGATGCCCTTCCGGTCCTCATGGTGCCTAATTGATTAGGTGAATAGTGGATCAGAACATGGAGGGGGGAGCACTAGAAGTGATTATGTTTGTGCCACTCATTTTTAACGTGATCTAACCATGGCAGTGTAGGACCTGTGAATACTACCTGAAGAAAACAAACTTGACCAGCGGTTACCAGAGGTGAAGGGGAAGAACTGATGTGTAGGAGGCATTGAGTTCATGTCCATGGGGGCAAGATACTTTGGAAAAGGGTATCAATAATGGCGGGAAACACGGAGAGTATAATCAATGGTACTGAAGGATACAAGTAGAAATTGCGGGGCTGGAGACTGTTTTGTTGTGTATATTTTTGCCACTAGAATAAAATAATCACTGCATGATTAACCATGAGATCAAGGAAGAAGAAAATGTTCTAGAATGGAATATGGTGATGGCTGTGTGACTCTTCTTGATATGATCTAATTATTGAATTGTATGACACGTGGAAGAAGTGCTAATGTTTTATATATATATATATATATATATAAATTTTTTTCCTAGTACGTTTTTGTTTTGTTTTTGCACATCCAAACTCTTTTTACTCACAGGACAGGGTCTGGGGTTAGTTTCTGGAGCGGCGGTTAACATGTCAGCCTCTGGTATGCTTAAACATCCGCCCATCGCAGTGGACCTATGGTTTGGTGTGGCCTCTGATGCCTTGACAAAATGTCTGTATACCCCGTGGCCCTTATGTGGACTGGACAGCCAGGCAGTATGGCAGCCCTTGGGGGAATCTAGTACCAGCTGGTCAAAGGTGAGAATCTTGCCCCCCACCCCCGGCCTTGAAGATGCACCTCCGGCCCATATGCTCATGCCTAGGGTGCACACCTTCAGCTTGGGCACGTCCTGCACCCTGCATGTCATCCGGTATGGTCTCCATGACCACAGCTCTCTTGTTTATTGACCAGCAAGCTGCATCTTCTGGATTATCAAAGGGACAGGGTCGGGGCTGGCTGGTGCAACTACTGAACAGCCTCTTGCGCACAACCTGGTGGATGATGGAGGTGGTCCGCAGAGCCAGATCTGTGCAGCTTGGCCAAGAGGTGCAGGTGGATGTCCTGGCTCTTGAATTCCCTCAGCGAACTTTTCACTCCTTCTTGTGGTGGATGTCAACCCCCACGCCGGCGCCTCCTGCTCAGCCAGGTCAAGACAAGCGGGACACCGGTTGTTTGTCCTGTGGGGTTTTGTTTTGCTTTTGGCACAATGCTTCCTTATGCTATAGGCCACACCAGTTGCCTTCAAGTCGATTGTAACTCATGGCGACGCTGTGTGTGTGTGACAGGGGACCTGGGCTCCAAGGGCCCTTTGATTTGTTGTTGTTTCAGCGTGCTGAAGTTTATTTCTTGCGCTTGCAAAGTCTTACCTGGGCATTCCTGATAAGGGGGAGGAGCCTGGGGTTCACTTTGCTCCATGAAGCCCGTCAAGACACTGCATTGGATGCAGCGTCGTCAGGCATCGTCAATACAGTTCTTCCAAGGGTGCCGTCCTTATTCCAGCTCCTTTTATTTTCAGTTTTCACCATGATGGGGTTTTATTGAGGAAGCTAACAGGTTACAATTCCGTGCCAGAAATGTTCAGGATACAGTAGTTTGGTCAGACAACTGATTCTCTGTCATGCCTGCAGGAGGCCTCTCTCTGGTGTTAGCCCCTCAGCAGGCCTTGAACCTGCTCAGGCAGCATTAGAAATCTGCTGTCCAGGGCTCTAAAGACACTCCACTTTACCAGTAAGCCTCAGCCCAAAGCTCTAGCTCCAGATACCCATGTCAGACTCCCTAGACCAGCAGTTCTCAACCTGTGGGTCACGACTCCTTTGGGGATCCAACAACCCTTTCACAGGGGTCACTCAATTCATCACAGTAGCAAAATGACAGTGATGAAGTCGCCATGAAAATAATGTTATGGTTGGGGGGGTCGCCACCACCTAAGAGACTATATTAAAGAGTCGCGGCATTAGGAAGGTTGAGAACCACTGCCCTAGACAAATGCCTGGGAGACTTCTCACTCTGCCTGAAACTCTCCTGCCCAAAGGCACTCTGCTTTCTCACTCGCAGGCCAGCACTGTCTCCTGCTCTTGGTTCTAGGGCCACTGCTCCCCTGTCACTGTGGTGTCACAGCTGTCTGTCTCCTGGATCAAGGAGGCTTCAGCATGGAGAGTCCTTTCACAGCCTGACCTTGCTCTCTCACTCGTTACTCAGCTGTAAATGATCCCACGTGCTCTTTGGAGCTGAGCAGCTGGTACTGTGAGGGGTCCCGAGTGGGTCATACCTGGGTTCCTGGCTTCCCAAGAGAAAGAATTCACACCAAAGTCTGTTTCGTAATCCAAGTGAATTGTTGTGAAGGATGAGAGAAGTTTCAGGTTTTACAGCCTCAAAAGAGTACACACTATTTCAGGGGAGTGTGCCAAACGGCTCAGCAGCCAAGCGGAAGCTCACAACTGGAGGCGAGCCACCTGGTGGACCGGCGCACCCACACGTGCGGCACTGAGGCCAGAGAGCTTGCCCGCTCGAGCCTGGCACAGGAACAGGATCAAAAGCGACTGGCCTTCCCGCTGCCAGGGTATTTCAATCCTCTGGCTGAGAGGTGTGCTAGAAGGTATATTGGTTGACCCCACTGGCTGAATTAGGACCACCTGGGCGGAGTCATGAGCCTGGGCCTAGTTTGGGCCACCCAGGTGCACTGCCCACCTGGCTTGGGGCCTGAATTTGACCATGCCCAGTTCAGGGGTCTTCTTGGGTGGCTAATGCTCACTTGATTCCCTTTCAGCCTTCTGGGGGGGGGGGCGGTTCTGTACAGGCATGGGGGTGGGGGACAACCACCTGTCTCTAGCTACCTAACAGTACAGTAGTGGAGGACTTGCTAGGGGATGTCCATTCTCCCCAGAGACATGCTCATGGAAGCCCAGAAAAGTTATAGGGTTTCCAGAAAGTTCTTTTTCTACCTCCACCATTCCCCACTGATCGGCAGACAAGGGCAAGCAGCCCTTTTCTGGGAGCCAATCCCTCCCTCGGATAAGGGGTTATGCCTTGTGTAGCTAACCACAGGATCAGCGGTTAGAAACCACCAGATGGTCCGAGCGAGAAAGAGGAGGCTTCTGTAAAGAGACCCACAGCGGTGGTTCTGCTCCGCCCATAGGGCACTGCAAGTCAGACGGCGTCAGTGCCAGGGAGCCCTCTCTCCAAATGCCAACACCAACGGCAATCCTTCCAGGGGGCTGCCAGTTCCTCAGAGGCGAGCAAGCAGGCGGGGTGGTGAAGGTGGGAATTGGGCCCTGGTGTTTATTAAGGTTTCTTTCAGGTTGGGTCAGAGCAGCTTGGGTGGGTAAATTGCAGGAAGCACCGGGGACTAAAGGCTCTCTCTGGACTGAAGCAGGGGATTTGTTTTGTTTTCTCAGGAAGGGGTGGCATGAGGGATCATAAATTGCCCAGTGGCTTCTCAAGGAGTTTATGAGATCCTGGGACCCTCCACAATAGGATGAAGGAGGACTCTTAGCACCTCATTAAGGTTGTTTTTTACCAAATGCTGGGGATCAAAAAAGCCCCCCTCAAAGCCCAGTCTCATTTTCATTCAGAATCCTCCACTCTGAAATATAAAAAGATGTCATAAAATGGAAATACAATGGTGACCCCCATCTCCAGTAGATGCATTAAATGTTTCATGTGGAAGGGGTTCCCTGGAGAGATAAGGACTGGGGCCCCAGGGCAGCCTGCCCCCCCTCCGTGGGGCAATGCTGTGAATTTCCTCCCAGACTGCAAAATGGGAAGCGGGTTCCCTTCTGCCAACCCGGTCCTTCCCATGAGCTGTCCCGGGCCCTTTTACATATCTCCATCCTCTATCAGGGCCAAAATGAATTTTAATTTTTTTAAAAAGTTGAAATGGCAAGTTATTTTGTTATGTCTTTTCCACCGTTCGAGGAAGAAGAGGGGAAGCTTATGAATAAATCCCAAGACTGTTCCAGCTTGTGGAGATTCTAACAAGAGGCCGGCCAGCTGGAGGTTAAGGTCACCCTTGAAGGCTGGCAGCCTCGCCCAGTCATTGTCAAGCTGTGGCACCTGGGACAGGGACACGTGTCTTCCCTCAAGGCCTGTCCCCTCCTCTGTAAAGTCAGACCAAGGAGAGCAATCACTCTAGTGATTGAGGATTCAATGAAATGACACAGCTCCTAAAAAAAAAAAAAAAAAAAAAAAAAAGAAATGACACAGCTCCTACGGCCAGCCTAAGACCTCTCCGTGATTAGTAATCATTTCTTATTCATTCAATGAGCATTCATTCATTCGGCAAAGATCTGCTGGGGGTGGCGCTGCTGGTGCTGCATGGAGCTAGCTACTACTCATTGCCAGCTAGCAATGTGATGTTATTCCGCCCCATCAAACTATCGTCTGTTATGGTCCGTCAGGCATTCATTGGCTGGCATTTGGAAAGGACATCCCTTTCCTACTCTGGCTGGAAGCACCGTTGAAATCTATTGGCCACAGGTGACCTCGCTGGTATTTGAAATGCTTGCTGGGTCTTCCAGAATCATAGCAACGTTCAAGCCTCCTAGAAGCGCAAACACATATGTGCTGGGTGGGGGTGGGGTGGCCTCAAACAAAGTCCACTCCCTCCTGGGGGCTGATCCCTTAGTAATCATCCCGGAGCTGAGCACGCAGGCAGTTACAGGTAAGGCAGGGAGGACCTGGAGCCCCGGCTCTAGCCAGTCCACTGGAATCCTTCTCGCTCTGGGGTAACGCATTCCCCCCACCCAGGAAGTGAGGGCTCACTACTTGGTTCCCACCGGGGTTTCCCAGCCTCAGCAGGATTAACCTTTGTTTGGGGCCAGGAGCTCCAGTGGCGATACAGCAGTGAAGCGCTCAGCTTCTAAGAGAAAGGCTTGCGGTTGGAACTCCTCCGCCAGCCACTCTGTGGGAGAAAGACCTGGAGACATACTCCCACAAGATTTCAGGTGGTGAGACCCAAGGGGGCAGTTGAGGATTGACCAGATGTTACCTCACAACAGTCGTTTGGTGGGGGTGGGCATGGAAGGGCTTGCCCTGTACCGTGTAGGGTGCTTAACAGCTTCTCGGGCTGTTCTAACCAGCAGGGACCTACGATGCCTCTCCAGTGTGACAACCATGTCTGCAGGCATTGCCACATGTCTGCTGGGGGCAAACTCGCCCCTGGTTAGGAAGCACTGCCCCTCTGAGCCCGTGCTCCCTTGCCTCCGACCTGGAGTCAGAGCCTCGTCTATTTCATAGGCGGATAGAGAGAAGTGAGTGATGCAGAGGCTTCCAAGACAGGGGTCTGTCCCCCAGACTTAAGATTAGGACTAGACACCCGCTCTGGCCCACCTGTCTATGGGGAACGCAGGTGACGCTGCTCTTTCAGGCTTCCCCTCGGCAGCAGGTGCCCTGAACCCCGATCAGCCCATGATTCGGTGGGGAAAGCTCACCTCGTCAACTGTTTTTATCTCGCTGTAACTTTAGATGGCCGCTCATCTTTGGTTCCTTAGGTAGCTGTTTGACTGACAGATCATTCACATATCGCTTCTCGGCCTTTTGGCTAATATCAAGTGCAGATAATTCACATCACACCCTGCAATGGTTTCAGCATGTTAAAACGGATTGTGCAGACCTCACCACAATCAGTTTGAGAACATTTCCCTCATGAAGGTTAGCTCCTCATTTCCCCCCTGCTCATGAGTTTTGGTCACTACTCACCAAAGTAGGATGGGGAACATGATCATCTCTGTGGACCATTCGACAGGGCCTACCTGGTACAATTCAGTGCCATCATTGTGCAGCCACCGCGAGCCATTGACATAAACTCGCTGTTCCCTAAGGTTCCCATCTAGTCTTCCCCGTTGCTAGTGTCAATTAGATTCACAGAGATAGTTCTTCAAAGGACTCGATGCCAGTCAAAGGAGAACCCACATCTGGGGGTGGGGGTGGGGTGGGGGGATTTAGGTAATGACACATCCATATCGGACATGGGACAAATCTCTAAAACTTATGGAAAACTTCGACATCTCAACAAGAAAACGCGAAATCAGTTTTAAAATGGACAGAGAATATGAACAGACACGTCACCGAAGAAGACATTCAGGGGGTCAATAATTAAATGAAGAAATGCTCACAATCATTGGCCAAATTTTTAAAAATCACCAAACTTACTGTCATTCAGTTGATTCTGACTCATAGTGACGTTCTATAGCAGCGGTTCTCAACCTGTGGGTCACGACCCCTTTAGGAGTCAAACGACCTTTTCACAGGGGTCGCCTGATTCATAGCAGTAGCAAAATGACAGTGATGAGGGAGCAACGAAAATACTGTTATGGCTGGGGGGGGTCACCATTACATGAGGAACTGTATGAAAGGGTCGCGGCCTGAGGAAGGCACAGAACCGCTGTTCTATAGCGTTTCAGAGGCTGCACCTCTGCTTCCCCAACACCATAGTTTACAAGCATCGATTCTTCTCCGGCCGTCCCTGTTTATTGCCCGGTCTCACATGCATGTGACAGAGTAGAACTGGCCCCAGAGCATTCCTGAGACTATCACTCTCCCTCGTCTTTCTCCCTCCGAGCAACTGGGAGGTTTGAACTACTATGGTGGTTAGAAGTCTGTTACCTCGTAGTAACTAGGAGTCCATGTCACCAGGACACCTGCCTTAGACTTTAGTGAGGCGCAATCCAAACCACCGTGAGATGCCAACACTCACAACACAGTTCAAAACCACAGGAAGCAACCACTGCTGGGGAGGTGTGGTGAGACGGCCCCTCGGGCAGCGCTGGCGGGACTGTCAGGCGGGGTGGCCACTGTGGGAAACAACTAGGGTGTCATCAAGAATCTGGCCATGGAAAAGCCACAGGCTCTCCGTTTCTCTTTGGGCAAGCACGACAGTTTTCCAAGCCTCCGCTTTCTCGCCTGCCGAATGGGGGCAGGGATCCCACCAAGCCCCTTTTGTTGTGAGGATTAAAAGAGCAAGGGACAGTCAAGAGCTACCCCTGCCCAATGTCCGGCCCATCGCTGGACTGGAGACACGGAATACAGCGGGGGATAGAAAAAAGGAGCCCTGGGAGCACAATGGTGGAGCACTTGGCAGCTCACCAAAGGTTGGTGATTCAAACCCACCAGCGGATTCAGGAGAAAAAGATCTGATGATCTGTCCCCCAAAAGATCGCAGCCTAAGAAATGATGGGGCAGTTCTGCTCTGTCCTGGGGGTCAGAATCATCAGTGGTATACATTAACACAGGGTGGGGGGCGGGGAATTCTGTGGCCTTAGACATTGCTTGTCCCTCAGGTACAGGGGAAATGAGCAACAGCAGTGTTGGCCGTCCACTGTGCAAGGTAAGCTCAGGTTTACTGGTGCTTTCTGACCTGCAACGAACAGTCTCACATCTAGGGGACAATATGCAACGGATCCCTCCAGAGGAGTAAGCCCAAGGACACCGTGCTGACCTTGCAGACTGGGCTCTTCCAGATTGGCCTGGGAGGAAATGGGTCACTCATTGGGCTAACTGCAGAGTTAGTGGTTCAAACCCACCAACCACTTCAGGGGAGAAAGAGGAGGTTCTACCTCCATGAAGAATTTCAATTCTCCCCTGCCCTACAGAACGGACCACTGTGAGTTGGGGTGTATTTGACGGCGAGTTTGTTTTGTTTTTCCGAGAGAAGCACAATTGATGTTGCCAATTGGCATCCCAGGAACCTCCTAGTCCCTGGCCAGAGGTAAGACTGGCCAGCCTAAAAAATGACATGGGAATTGCTTTGCTGATTTG